>NC_056743.1:910110673-910470673 GCF_019279795.1 Protopterus annectens | reverse complement strand
TTTTCAGCTATATAGTGTAAAGCTTATTTGGGTGTGGCTAATGATGGCCATACCCTAAGGCAGCAATGGTATCTGCAATATGCGCATAGGACTGAGCACCATATGTTTATATTTTTGTCAGCAGTACAGTTTGTAGCACTGCCCATAATTAATTCATTGCTGGTAGTGGTGTGTATTTTGTAAATGCAACTTATATAGTTTGCCAAATACTCAAAAACAAAATGCCATGGAGCACCAATAAGTTATCCAACACCTTTGGTTCGCTAAAATTCAGCAATAAGGCCAAACCAGTCCAAATAGTCAAAAAGAGATACTTGCAATAAAAACGTATAAATAATCCACAGTAATATTTTCTTCAGTCTTGAATATAGTGAAACAATCTCCGTCAATGCCAGTACGATGAATGTTCCCCAAGAAAACAACACATGAGTGCCGGCTAAAAACTAATTTATTAGCGTAACGTCAATAAAAACTGCTTGTACCTCTCCACACAATTCCGAGATTAAGCATATCAACGCTGAAGTGCGTACTGATAAACAAATGAAATAAAATAATAAAACTAAACATACATTGCACAATGCATTTAAAAATGCATTTTAAAAAATATATTGAATGCGTTGTAAAATAACATGGACAAGATGTTACGGTTAAGCGCTTTCACCCAAACCTCTTGGGCTTCTTCAGAACATCTCCAATGTGAGTTGTCCATCTTTTAAAACATCATTGGTGCCAAACTCTAACTGCCAAAATTTAAAGCAACAATGTATCCTTGTGTATCCCTTGTAATTAATATACAACAAAGTAAACAAAACTGTCTGTACATTTTGCTCATTTATATATCCATTGCAGAGACTTGTGTTATATTAAATACTGTATAACAATGCTAAACTAAACCATTTTGCATACACTAACAAAAAGAAAACATTCATAAATAATATTTAAAAGAGTCATGACGTGACCGCTGTAAAAATAGATATAATTCATGTATAAAGCAGTCTGTGTGCCAATTGTGCATGCCTAAATTTAGTAACCTCAAAAATAGTGCATACTGTAAATCCTTACAATAAAAATTAATAAAAACTATATATAATAAAGACTGTATATAAAACTGTATGTAACAGACTATATATAAAACTTGTTATTATTACTAAAATACTATACATCAACACAGCTACATTACACTAAGATTGTTGCGGCCTACTTGCTGCATACTCCATCAACTGTGTCGTAAATGGATCGCTCAGAAATAAAACGTGACTAGTCATTTCACAAATACAAACTGCAGAATAAGTGAGCTGAGCAATTCTCACCAATGTCATGTCTGAATAATAACATAACAATGATAATTGTATATATATTGTCAACCACACATGTGACCCAGTGTCTAATAACTGAAATACAAACTATGCATTTTATACTAAATAACTATGTGTTAGCCTCAAGAATTGCCTTTAATGAAATATTATCGTTAAGTCCTGGTGGAGTGTGTATATTTGCCACCATGCTTCACGATAATTTAAAACTTTTTTAATATCTCTACCTCTGGGATCGTTTTTAACCATATCCAACAACCCAAATTTAAAATGATGTTCATCACCATTGATGTCTATATGTTTGAAAAGTGCACTGCTTTCATCCTTTTCCTTAAGTTGTAAATATGTTCATATATACGCTTTTTTAGACTTCTTTCAGTTTTTCCCACGTAATAACTGAAACATTCTTGGCAAATGGCGATGTATACTACCATTTTAGTGTTACAATTCCCCTTGATAAACATAATTTTTGATCTAAGGGTGTTTTTTAATATTATTTCCTTATTATCAATAATATAGCAGCACTGGCTACATGATCCACATTTTGTAGTATGTTGAATGATGTTCATAGATGTATCATTACTATATGTGTTTCCCATTTCTAATGATCTTTTAATATTGGCTCCCATCTTATACACTATACTTGGTTTGTCTCCTATTTTATTTCTTACTGTCTCATCACTAAATAAAATATACCAATAATTCTTAATAATTTGTATAACATTTTCAGTTTGTGGATTGTACATCAAAATTAATGCCCTTCACTTATCTTCATTTGGATATATATTTTTCCCAACACTAAAATTACTTCCTTTAATAAATTCGTTACCTAATCCTAATAATGGTTTGTATTTGGTATTCCATAAGCTCAATACATATGTGTCCACATCGTCCAATAATTTTTGTGGATAACCCCTTTCAAAAAACATTGTATGTATAAAATTTATTTCATCTGCTAGGGACGTGTACTCTGTAGTCATTCTCATAGCCCTTATACATTGACCTTTGTATATGTTCTTTTTTAATTTTTCAGGATGACAGCTTCCATATGCCAAATAATCATTGGAAAAGGTTTCCTTTCTGTAGATTTTGGAATGTAATCTCCCTCCATTTGTGTATACTAGAGTGTCAAGGTAGGCCATGCCAACCTTGTTGTATGAATGTGTAAATTTCAAAAACTCACTACTGTGGTTGAGAAACTGAATAAACTCTAATAATCCTTCTTCACTTGATTTCCATATAATATAAATGTCATCTAAAAATCTAACGTAGTTAGCAATATGCTCAAAAGTCTAAAAAAGCGTATATATGAACATATTTACAACTTAAGGAAAAAGGATGAAAGGAGTGCACTTTTCAAACATATAGACATCAATGGTGATGAACATAATTTTAAATTTGGGTTGTTGGATATGGTTAAAAATGATCCCAGAGGTAGAGATATTAAAAAAGTTTTAAATTATCGTGAAGCATGGTGTCCAATATACACTGATGCCACCACTCCACCAGGACTTAACGATAATATTTCATTAAAGGCAATTCTTGAGGCTAACACATAGTTATTTAGTATAAAATACATAGTTTGTATTTCAGTTATTAGACACTGGGTCACATGTGTGGTTGACAATATATATACAATTATCATTGTTATGTTATTATTCAGACATGACATTGGTGAGAATTGCTCAGCTCACTTATTTTGCAGTTTGTATTTGTGAAATGACTAGTCACGTTTTATTTCTGAGTGATCCATTTACAACACAGTTGATGGAGTATGCAGTAAGTGGACCGCAACAATCTTAATGTAATATAGCTGTGTTTCAGATGTATAGTATTTTAGTAACAATAACAAGTTTTATATATAGTCTGTTACATACAGTTTTATATACAGTTTTTATTAAATATAGTTTTTATTAATTTTTATTGTAAGGATTTACAGTATGCACTATTTATGAGGTTACTAAATTTAGGAATGCACAATTGGCAGACGGACTGCTTTATACATGAATTATATCTAGTTTTACAGTGGTCATGTCATGACTCTTTTAAATATTATTTATGAATGTTTTATTTTTGTTAGTGTATGCAAAATGGTTTAGTTTAGCATTGTTATACAGTATTTAATATAACACAAGTCTCTGCAATGGATATATAAATGAGCGAAATGTACAGACAGTTTTGTTTACTTCGTTGTATATTAATTACAAGGGATACACAAGGATATATTGTTGCTTTAAATTTTGGCAGTTAGATTTTGGCACCAATGATGTTTTAAAAGACGGACAACTCACAATGGAGATGTTCTGAAGAAGCCCAAGAGGTTTGGGTGAAAGCGCTTAACCATTACATCTTGTCCGTGTTATTTTACAACGCATTCAATATATTTTTTAAAACGCATTTTTAAATGCATTGTGCAATGTATGTTTAGTTTTATTATTTTATTTTGTTTGTTTATCAGTACACACTTCAGCGTTGTATCTGCTTAACCTCGGAATTGTGTGGAGAGGTACAAGCAGTTTTTATTGACGTTATGCTAATTAATTAGTTTTTAGCCGGCACTCGTGTGTTGTTTTCTTGGGGAACATTCATCGTTTTGGCATTGACGGAGAATTGTTTCACTATATTCAAGACTGAAGAAAATATTACTGTGGATTATTTATACGTTTTTATTGCAAGTATCTCTTTTTGACTATTTTGACTGGTATGGCCTTATTGCTGAATTTTAGCGAACCAAAGGTGTTGGATCACTTATTGGCACTCCGTGGCATTTTGTTTTTGAGTATCATTTGTACTATTATTCTTAGTTTGCCAAATAGTTTTGTAAGCACAGGGTATGGTAAATGTATAACTGCAAAGTAAATGTAAAGCATATGCTTTGCACAGCATTTATTTTATTTCTTTTAGACAGTATTAGTTAGGAATCATGCAACACATGAACTGAAGAGGATGGCACAATGACAGTGACACAAAAGGTTAAACTACATAAATCAAAGGGACTCCCAAATTCTGCTCTGACTAAGGATGAGCAACTTGCCTTCAGTCAAAGTTCAGTCAAGTAAATCTGGGGAGAGCTTGGCAGCGGTATAGGTACAAAGCACTCATAACAAAGGCAACTTAGTAAGTCAGTGCATTCCATGAGGTTCTCAAAATGCAGGTTGAATGGCAAAAACTGGTGCTGGAGCTGGAGATAAAACTCACGGATATTGAAGCAGGGGGAATGAAACAGCTTTAGGTGCAGACAGAGCAAGAACAGAGAAAGGCTAAAACTGCAGAGGAGGAAAGGTAGGGTCACCATGAACTGGTCTTAGTGTAGGAGTGAGAAAAGCAGCAGCAGCATGAGAAGGACATGCTCAGTCTTTACTAGGTGTGTGAGGGTAGCAAGTATGAAAACTTTGCCCCAAGACCAAGGTCAATATTAAATTATTTCTTCAGTGAAAAAAGGGGAAGACTTTGAGAGTTTTATTCAGGCATGTGAATATGTATGTAATCCATACCAAATAGACTAGGCCAATGGTGAGATTTTTAACTCCTATGCTTATGGGTAAGGCAATATGTGTGTGTTACTAAAATTAATTATGCTGATTGTCTTGACAATTTAAAAGTTAAAAATATTCTCTGTGAATATTTAAGCTAACACCTAAATCTTATAGAAAAAATGGGGAATATAGGAGTTGGACAGGGGACAATGTTATACATTTCACTGTAAAACTAAGCATTTATTTTAATATGTGGGTGATTAGATTAATTACTCTTTGTGAAATGTTGGGACACGTTAGGATAAAGGAGTACATAAAACGTACTTTGCCTGAGGATATTAGAGCCTGGTTGACTCACAGGGACTATAACACTGCTGAGGAAGTATACAAAAAGGCTCATCCATGTCCACTCAGCAGACTGCAGCTGCACAAGATCCCCTGTCCCAGATACTTGAACATAAAGAACTTTATTGGCAGATCAGATTAAATTTGTGTAAAGCCCCAGGATTCAATAAGACTATTTCCATCAAAAGTCATCTCTGGCTTAGACCTCTGAAACATAAGGACTACTACCAACCATTCACTTGAGAATAACAAGGGCTTTTTCCATAAGAACACACCAGTCAGGTCTACTGTATACCAGCCAGCCAGAATTTATATAGACTATGTCATCTCTACATACACAGATCTGTGTATGTCATCACAGCATACACCAATCTGACAGGTGAATTCCTATCTTGGACTTTCCAGGTACTGGGCATTGATGTAGTATGGGGAAACAGGAGCAATATGATCACTTGCATCCATGAACTCTGGACATTTGGAGCACTCATCAAGTACTGATTGATATTCTCAGGGTTATTTTCAGTTCTATCAGAATTCTCATAGGAGTGTTTTGTTGGACTCCCCTACTCCTGCCCAAGCAGTGCTCTGCTGCCATTATCCATATCCACACAGACACCACCTAATCTGCTAGATGCACAGGTATGTGTTTACCCATTGCAGTTCTGTTGGATTCTTGTTTCTGTGGCCCGCCATACTGCTACACCCCACTCTAGTTTTCTCACCTACACAATAGGATTCATTTCCCTTGCGTGTTCCTAGTATCTATGCCATCTTGAAACTCCTAGATGAGCTATTTTTTTCTCAAGTTTAGTCCCTAACATCTTTCTCCCTTCCAGATTATGCACTAGAGTTGCTCTTCCACTCTCTTTCACTAATCATTCATAAAGAACTCATGCACTTCCCCACCCTCTACCTTACTTTCATTCTATTTGAATTTCAATATTATTGGATTATAGGACTTTGGATAGATAGATAGATAGATAGATAGATAGATAGATAGATAGATAGATAGATAGATACATAGATACATAGATACATAGATAGATAGATAGATAGACATATTGCTATTGTTTGCATATCTTGGATGGATTTGCTGATTTTTATTGTTGTCATCTTTTCACCTAGTTTGCTTACCTAGTTAGCACTTAGTGTGATTTTAATTCAGTTTAACACAGACTTCATACTCACACATCCCAGCTGCAGATGTGACTTTGGTATTATAAACAGGACTTGTCTTCACTAATTCACCACTCATAACATGTCGTCCACAAACCTACACACTTTTTGCAACCCCCATGAGGGTCCGCTCTCTTGACCACTAGTTCTGTTGAAGCCCAACACTTGGGTGAAAGGGCATAGCCTCCTCACCCCAACTAATCCAGATATATATTTTTTTCCTTTCCAGATACAGGCACCAGAATCCTTACATGACTGTTACCTTTCCTTGTTTACCTTCCACCAACCCATCACTTCAAACTGACCCTGATACCCCCCGCCCTTCACAACATGACTGACAAGGGCATCACACTTTTGATCTTAGGGACAGGAAGTTATTTTGCACTGAAACTGCTGGACTGTAACTTCAGCTTAGCACTAAACAATTAATAAATACAGTTAAGAAACACTGTTACTCTGGCATTAACAATGATCTGAAGAAGTCAACAGCTGTTAACAATAGTTTGGTAGATGAAAGCACTGGTTTACTTATGAGCCATCAAAGAACTGTTTTTTGGCTTACTGTTTACTGAAAATTGTATAACGAAAAAGATTGAATGGAAAAAACACAAAAAGATATATTTTTAGGGGCAAGTCCTCTGCAACCCACCCTACCTAAATTATATATACCAACTTCATGGCTGCACCACAGTGTTGAAAAGAAAAAAAAAAGCACCCACGGCTAACACAATATAACACATTGTAGTGAAACTGACAGAAATATAAAATATTCAGAAATAAATCCTGTCATCCAAAAATCCAGTTGCTACTTGCAGAATAACCAAAAGTATTTATTTTTCAATTTAGTTGCTAAATAAAATTTCCTTTTAGTTCATTCAAATTGTGTTTTTATTTTTATTTGTATATTTGATTTTCAAATTGTTTTGATTAATTTTTAAGTAAATAATTTAATTCCTCTATCTCAAAAGTTGGATGGATGCTTTTTGATGTACAAAAGTATACTTCTACAAAAACTGGAGATCTCTGTTTGTTGGCATTCATTTTTTAAAGAGATAACATGCTTAACTATAGCTATCATTTGTCATTATTTACATGCCTGTATATGTATTTGTCTATATATATTTATCTTTCTATCTATCTATTTACCCCTATGGTGCACTGATCAATATTGACCAATGTCAGACTAAGCTTGGGTGAAATACAAAAGTGAAGTGAAGTATAAGTGAAGTATACGATTTAAAAAAAAGTCAGAAATTTAAGCAACAGCAGAGTCGTTCAGATTAGTTACACAGAAAAAGTGTACATGTAGACTACGTAAACAGAGTGTAATGTACAACATTTACATTAGTTTCCAAAATGTGGGTCAACCTTCAGTAATTCTGTGAGAGAAGAATACGAGTGGAGTGTGGCATCATGTGTTAGATGATATGTCCTGGGTTGAAGCAGGAGCATTTGGCTTAGATGAAGTACTGTTTGAGCTGCATTTTGAATTTGGATAGTTGATCTCCTTTAGAACAATGGGGTGAGCTTGGCAAAGACCCTCACCCCTGACAACAAAGTAGGTATAAAGGGGTTCAGCGGAAGTTGTATAACATTCTCATTTAAGTGGTGGGTCACAGCATGTTTGGAGACCTTCAGCTTCTCAGGTGAAATTTCATAGACAGATAGGTGATGACTCCCTCATCTGCTGCTTCCAGAAGGTTGCAGCCTTTTGGTGTACCCTACCCCCCAAGTACTGTCCTTTCTTAATCCTTTCAAACTCATTATATTGCACCTGTTGCAGATATGCATTGACCTCTCCTTCATAAAGTTATTTTATCCCATCTCCATATATGGTTACCCTCTTCGGGATAAATGCTATATGCAGACTAGACTGTTACATATAAATTGATACTGGTTTGCATAAACTATTCCAGCAACCTGACTTGACCTTATCCCTATTTAGTAAGAGTAGTTGTAATGACCAGTAATTAGCACTAAATTAGATTCTGACATCATATTGCTGTTTTTTTTCTACCTTGTCATATGACTGTTTTCTATGCCAACCCCATAAGTATTTTATTTATATCTTGTGAGATGGTAATGTGCCTTCTGTGCTAACAATTAGGTGGTAACATGTTATCTATTAGCCATATGTTTGTAACTTGTTGTATGCGTATTATAAGAAATTCCACAGCTTTTCTCCCTAGGTCGTTCAATGTAAGCACAATCTGACACAGTGGATCACCACCTGGTTAAAATAAAATAAAATAAATAAATAAGTACCCTCCCTATCCTAATGCACATACATATCTGTTTTTATAAAAAATACTTATTTTGTGGTTTTATTTAGACTTCTGAGGTCCTAAATTTTCTTTCTACATTTCACACTTATTTATTCAGTCATTTGTTTTCTGGGTAAGTGGGCTTGTCCTGTGGTTTATTATTCAGTCATGCTCTGAGTCTTAGGTCACATATTTTTCTTTTTTTAGCCATAGGTCACATATTGTATCAAATATAGAGTTAAGCAAACATACATATATTTATAATGGTTGCATAGTATAGTAACAAATAAAGTTTACAATGAGACAACAAATACAAATATGTAAAAAACAGTCAGGAAAACAGTGCACACACAGTAATGAGACAAGACGTAACAGCAATAAACACATTTAGAGCATATACACATGGTAAAGTCAATAGGTGTAGGTGTAAAAAAATTATTAATGTTTATATTTTGAAAAACAAAGTACTTTTTGACTTACTATATATAATACATACAAATTCAAAGACTCGTTAAAATGTTGGGTTTACTGAGTAACAACTAAAGAGGATGGAATGAGGGTTACAAGATAATATAGCAGAAAATTAGCAGTCATAGTAGCTCAACAGGTAGCACACTTGGCTTTAATGCAAAAGTGGTTCATAGGTACTAGGCTATCTGCCCAAGGGTATTTATAAGCCTAGCCAGAATGTGTTGGCTTTCGCCACCCCCTTAGATTAGTTCCCTGTGCCCCTGTCCAGCAGATCCATTAGTTCCCTGTGCCACTGTCCAGCAGAGCCACTGCAGTGATGCCCGGGGTAAATTTTCTGTTTCCCATCCACCCGTCAAGGTTTTTCTTGAAGAGTGTTAGCGAGGGTCTCTACCTGATATATATTGAAATCCAGTTCCATAGCATGGGGAGTCTCTGAGACAGGAATCTATCCCTCCAGCATGTCCTATTTATCATTGTGGTGTCATTATATCTCTAGAGCGTGTGGCTCTCCGGGATTTGTTTTTTTTTAGGTGGAGCATGTCCATCAAGTCTGGGTTGGACATGGCCTTGTATGTCAGGCACAGATCACCTCTGAGTAAGCAGTATGCAACTGAGTACAGCTGGAATTTCTTGAGTTGGGCTGCATAGGGCATCTGTTTGAGGCCATTAATCCTCTTGGTGAGGTACTTTTGTGGTCTTTCCAGCTGTTGCAGGTGTCTTGTAAGGTACATCCCAAATGGGGTGTTGTATTCTATGATGGGTCTAATGAGTGATGAGTAAAGAGGCACAATAACCTCTTTTATTCTAGTTGCGAACCCTTTTGTGATTAGGTGGGCCACATAGAAGAATTTTCTAACCACCTTGACAATATGATTATCAAAGGAGAGATTACTATCTACTTAGGTCCCCAGATCCCTTATTACATTTTCTGTATTTAGGGGACTACCACCTATGTGGTAGTTCGTGGGTACTTTGTTTTTCCAAATAGGATGACTATGCACTTTTTGGCGTTTAGCTTGAGGCCATGATTTTGACACCAGGTATCCGTCTCAGTGAAACCCTTCTGGTGGGTGTCTGTATCAGCCGAGGAATCAATTATGGCCCCTAGTTTGCAGTAATCTGTGAACTTGGTCAGCCATAGTCCTCCTATGCTTGCCTGTACCTCTGAGAAGTATATACCAAACAGGAGGGGTCCCAGGACTGAGCCCTGGGGGATGCCACTCGTAACTGGTTTAGAGTCGGACATAGAGCCTGCAACTCTGATCATATGGGTTCTATCCATGAGCCAGTTGGCAACCCATCTCATGACGTAGGGGTTTATGTTCAAGCTGGTGAGCTTGTCTATAATACTAGAATGGGGAATGGTGTTGAAAGCTTTTGCAAGGTCTAGGTAGGCTGTGTGGACCTCCTTTCCCTTGTCTAATGCGTTGGTAACTGTCTCAAAGACATCTACCAGGTTTAGGAGGCATGATCTGCCCTTAACAAAGCCAAACTAGGTAGGGTCCAAGGTTTTTAGGTTCCCAGTGTCTCTGTTAATGAGTTCCATGATGATGCACTCCATAGCCTTGCAGACCAGGCTAGTCAGGCTTATAGGGTGATAGTTCCCGGGGTCCGTTGTGGCTCCACCTTTGTGGAGCAGGGTAACTGTTGCTGTGTGCCATTCTGTGGGTACATGGCCTGTAGAGAGGCTGAGTTTGAACAGTGTGTTTAGGTGAGGGGTTAGTTCATTTTGGAGCTCTTGTAAGACACAGCCTGGGACACCGTCCGGTCCCATTGAAGCTGTGTTTTTGGCTTTGGATAGGGCTGTTTTAACCTGTGTGTCAGTGATTGATTGGGCCCTACATTCTTCTGGTATAGTTATTGGCCATTTAGGGGGTGAGATGGGGGTAAAGTTTGCACTAAACCTGTCTGCCAGAATGTTGGCAATATCAGTCGGTTCAATGTATTTTGTGCCATTCTGCACTAAGTCAGAGCAGATCTGAGAGTTTCCACTTAGGTTCTTGGCATAGCTAAAAAATGCCTTGTGGTTATCTTTGGAGTCATTGGCAATTTTTCTTTCAAAACTAGCCTTGGATGATTTAATGAGGGATCGTAGTTTCTTGCTGATACTGATCAGGGATGTCTTTCCTTCTTGGGATTTTACTCTTTTCTGTACTGGTTTCCTCCTTCTGTTGTATAGCTTGTTTATGGCAGGGGGTCCACCAGACTGGTTTATTTTTCTTGGAGGAGTGATTCTTGTTTTTACTTGAGACAGCATGATCCATGCATTCCTGCAGATGCTCATAGAGTGCCTTTGTAAAGGTTTCAGCAGCTTGGACAACATTGCCCTTTAGCATGGGGGCTGTGAACTTTTCCACCTCGGTCTTAAGTAACGTGAAGTTTGCTTTTGAAAAGTGTTTCATGGTGGTTTCTATGATTGGGGGTGGGGGAGGAATGTGGATATCCAGAGTGATTAGTCTATGGTCTGATAAAACCAGCGAGGGGTTGACCTCCGGTGTGGAACACCGGTTGCCCATGTTGGTGATGACCAGGTCCAATATGTTGTTCCCTCTGGTGGGGGTGTTGACTCGTTGATCTAGGGCATTCAAGTTTATAAATTCTAGGAAGCGTTGGGCAAGGGAGTTAGTATTTGAGTAGTTCTCCCAGTTTATGTTTGGGTAACTGAAATCACCCAGTATTAGGGTGTTTGGTAGGACCTTCATATTTCCCAGTGTCTCCAGAAATGCAGAATGGGGGTCCTGGGTCATGGTGGGTGATCTGTGGCAAGCTACAATTTGAATTGTAGTTGTTAGTTGCACATGGATGATCTCTGATGCATTGTGCTGCGCCACTAACCTGGAGGTGTGGGTATCCTTGATGAATATGGATACACCCCCGCCTTTTGTGTTTCGATCCTGGTTCTGTGGCTGAAAGGTATGGTATGAGTTATAGCCTAGTAGTGCTGGGGTGTTCTCAGGAGCCTTAAACCAGGTTTCTGTTATTGCACAGATGTCGATGTTCTCCATAATGAGGAGTGCCTCAAGTGCGTGCATTTTGAGGTTTAGACTTCTGGCATTGAGTAGCATTAACCTCAGTTTTTGGTTACTTGTGCTATTTATGGTAGTGAGTTTGTCTTTTGAGCCTTGCCTAAAAAAGGTACTATGGGGGTGGCAAGAGCCTTGGCCAGTATTCAAAAGCCTAAGGGTGACAGGTGCAAGCCATCTCTTGCGAAGCAATGTGGCTTGTCGAGCATGTCATCCCAGGTGGACAGATACTGGATCCTCTTTGAATGACACCAGAAACGTAGCCAATTGTTGAAATTGATAATTTTTTTCTTCATACTGTGGCATCATTCTTGGTGAGGGCAGGATGCTACTCAGGGTCAGGGTCATACCAGCCTGGGCTACATGATCAGAGAGCTCTTCCATGTCTCTTTTCATGTAGTCCAGGGAGGTACATCTCACATCATTCACACCAACATGGACAATGACAGAGTCGCATTTGTACTTGTTCTGGAGTGACCTGAGTGCTTGAGTTATGTTGCAGATCCTGGCTCCCGACAGGTAGCTAACTGTAACTTTCTCGTTGTCCAGCCTAGTTAGTGGAACATCAGTGTGCCTGACTATAGAGTCGCCTATTACTAGTGTGTTGGGTATGTTATTTTGCCTTAAGGACTGTGATTGCATGGCACACTGATTATGTGAATTATGTGTTTCATGGTTGGTGATGGGGTGTGGAGGTTGCTTGGATGTCAGCTTTGGAGGTCTCTGTTGCTTTTGCAGATTTTTATTTAGAGCCTCTGAGTATGTTTTCCTGTATTCCTGTGTGTTATTTGCCGATGTTGGTTTATTAGGTCTATGTGAGACTGGTGGTGTGTTGCAAGTATTACCTTTCTCCTCTTGACTGTCAGTTCCAGTCTTGAGTTGAGAGAGCTTTGCCTCCAATTTGGTTGTATAATTGCATCTCTCACATATATTAGTGTTTGGTGGTAGGAGGAGATTGTTGTCTGTGTACATGAGGCAGTTGTAACATTGCCTCAAAATGCCCAGATTCACCAGTTGGACTGGAGAGTACACTGGAAACTGCCCTTTGGACATGCCTAAATAGGTAGAGTAAGCTGTTTTTCTGATTGGCTGGTGGGGACGAATAGAGAGCCTTGTCCTTCTGGACAGTATGGGGGGGTCTAGTGCTAGGGTTAATTAGTGCTTGCTATGAGTTTTAAGCAAGTGCTTGACTGTGAAATGAATGGTTTGAGTGCTAAAGTTGAAGGTTTGTCTAGTTCCAAGGGAAAAATTGAAGAGTAGACTTTCTGGAGCCGAGAATAGTTTAACTCTAGCTAACCGGAGCTGCCCAGTGCGCAAAACCACGCAAATGCGGTTTTTATAGCAGGGAAGTGAAAGAGAGAGAAATTAGCCCAAAATGGCCAATAAACTACTAACTTCTGGGCTGAAACCACTCCTCCAGGGACAGATAGGCTGCTCAAAGCTCCCCTCTCTCACAGGTGAACAGAGAAACTTCCTTCTATCTAAGTAAGGTATAGGCAACACAGAAACTTGTAGCACTGCCCTGGATTCAGCAATAACCTGAAAACTGGACTATACTAGTTCAGAAAGGTGAGAAACAAGTATATATATATTTTTTTTTTTTCAGAAAATAGAGCAGATACAATCAAAAGTAGCCGAAAATGGCAATAAACTACTAACCTCTGGGCTGAAACCACTCCTTTAGTGACAGATAGGCTGCTCAAAGCTCCCCTCTCTCACAGGTGAACAGAGAAACTTCCTACTATCCAAGTAAGGTATGGGCAACACAGACACTTGAAACACAGCCCTGGATTCTGCAATAACCTGAAAACTGGACTATACTAGTTCAGAAATGCAGGAAACAAGTATATTTTTTGTTTGCTTTTTTGTTTTTTTTTCTCAGAAAATAGAGCAGATACAATCAAAACAACACTTTAAATGCACAGAAAAGGCTATTGCACTTTAGTGTGTAGCCAACAACAGTTAAACAGATTATTTAAACACAAAAACAACTTAATTCAAGTGCAAGCAGCAAATAAGTACAATATGTAGCAATAACAAACTTTTTAAATCACAGAAATGCTAAAACAACTGGTGTTTTAGGTGGAATTAGTTTAAGACAGCAAGAATAGCAGAAAAATGATAATCACTCCAAAGTCTCTCTTTTGTCTCTCAGCTGCTGTAGACTCTGCAGAACACCTGGAAGGCACTTGCTGAGCAGAATACAAGCACAAAAACTGTGCAAATGCGTTTTTTATAGCAGGGAAGTAAAAGAGATAGAAATTAGCCCAAAATGGCCAAAATAACTACTAACCTTTGGGCTGAAACCACTCCTCCAGGGATAGATAAGCTGCTCAAAACTCCCCTCTCTCACAGGTGAACAGAGAAACTTCATTCTATCCAAGTAAGGTATAGGCAACACAGAAACTTGTAACACAGCCCTGAATTCAGCAGTGACCTGAAAACTGGGCTATACTAGTTCAGAAAGGTGGGAAACAAGTATATATATATATATATATATATATATATATATATATATATATATATTTCTGGAGCTTTTCTCCCCGGGCCTCCAGTGAAAATGGACCTACGTCCAGTCGGACACTCCAGGTCAACAAATATAAATAAATAAATAAATAAAATAAATAAATAACACTTTACCCAATTAACCAGTTAAAAAGCACAAAACTGAGCCCTGTTCCAACAGTCTTCAATCAGACAAGTTCTAACAGCACACTCCTGCCACTAGGGTACAGAGAAACCTTCTCCAAAAAAGACGGCCTGGATCAGTGCACAAGTTATGCAAACAAAGCTAGATCCAGCAGGCCTGAATCTAGTCTATGCTACAGCAAACAAGGCGTACCAATTTCAGAAAGAAACAGTTCAAGTAAGCATGCTCAATAAGCCTTTAATTAGAAATTCCCAGCTCAGAAGGGCAGAATCTAGCCTTTCCTCCCACAAGAGTGCAGACCACAAACCTTCTTAATGTAGAATAACTGGCCTGAAGCCCAAGTGCTTAACCCAGTACTAATACACTTTTAGAATAACATACACTGAGCCTTCAATCAGCAGTTCCCAACTTAGAAGGATGTACGCTACCTGTCCTGCCACAACAGTGCAGACCACTAACCTTCTTAATGTAAAACAAATGGTTTGAAGCCCAAGTACTTAAACCAAAAGCCTTAGAATAACAGTTACAATTTAATCAGGCTACTAACAAGCAGTAATAAAGGCAGCAGAATAAATTCAACTGAGTACTTTTAAGAAGAGGCAAACGCAAACTAAGGTAATAAAGTAGGAAGAAACACAAATACAGTAAAGCAGATGAAGTGCAAATTTTTTTTTTTTTTTTTTTTTTTTTTTTTTTTTTTTGTGGAGAGGGAGGAAACAAAGCAGATTAAGATACTATAGGGGAATGTCCTTCACAAGTGCTCTCTCTGTACACATCAGAAGAGATGGGACTGGTAGGAGTATCTGAAATCAAAATATGATCTCACTGTACTCAGTTCAGTGAGCAATGAGATGGGTCCAGGAGGAGTGTCCAAAAACAGATTTACAGCAGGGGCGGGCAATTCCAAAGCCACCAAGTTTAACACCACAACAGGAAACAGGGAGGGGGGTGGGGAACTAACTGTAGATACACAGAGACACACAATATTTACTGAATCAAATCTTTCTTAAATAAGTGCAGAGAAAAGTATACTTAAATCAGCTTGTGTCCAGTTGATATATGCAGACAAGTCCCACTAGCCAGCAACTCTGATAGAAATGATTACTACAAATGTAACCAACACAGATTTTAAAGCAAGCAGAGAACCCCCCTCAGGCTTACACTAACACAGGTATTTCAAAGCAGTCAAACAACTTTCAATGAGCTCAGATGGCTACACATTTTCACACTTCAGGCAACTGCAGATAGACAGAGACACACAATATTTACTGAATCAAAGCTATTTTAAATAAGTGCAGAGAAAAGTATATTTAAATCAGCTTGTGTCCAGTTGATATATGCAGACAAGTCTCAGTAGCCAGCAACTCCGATTAGAAATGATTACTACAAATGTAACCAACACAGATTTTAAAGCAAGCAGAGAAACCTCCAGGCTAACACTAACATGTGAATTTCAAAGCAGTCAAACAACTTTCAATGAGCCCAGATGGCTACACTTTTTCATACTTCAGGCAACTGCAGATAGACAGAAACACACAATATTTACTAAATCAAATATTTCTTAAATAAGTGCAGAGAAAAGTATACTTAAATTAGCTTGAGTCCAGTTGATATATGCAGACAAGTCTCAGTAGCCAGCAACTCTGATTAGAAATGATTACTACAAATGTAACCAACACAGATTTTAAAGCAAGCAGAGAAACCCCCAGGCTAACACTAACACAGTAATTTCAAAACAGTCAAACAACTTTCAATGAGCCCAGATGGCTACACTTTTTCACACTTCAGGCAACTGCAGATAGACAGAGACACACAATATTTATTAAATCAAATCTTTCTTAAATAAGTGCAGAGAAAAGTATACATAAAATCAGCTTGTGTCCAGTTGATATATGCAGACAAGTCTCAGTAGCCAGCAAGTCCAATTAGAAATGATTGGGTAGGTTCTATTCTCACATCTCATAGCTGGATTAATTTTTTACCAGTACTGATACTGCAGCACAGTATAAGGGGGTGCTGCACTCCTGAATGTGCCATGCTTTGGATGAGACATTAAAAAACTGAGGCTCCATCTTAATGAGTTGGTGGTAGCTCAGGTGGATGTAAAAGAGCCCACAGCACTCATCAAAAAGAGCAGGGGAAATTTCCCAGTGCCCTGGCCAAATTGCCCTTAGTCACAATGAATAATTCCTCAGCTCACCCCTGAAAAGAGGCCACTGGTCTAGTAGGACTAATCCAGTCAACAAAGAGAAAGAAAGAAAGAAAGAAAGAAAGAAAGAAAAAGAAAATATAGTACTGTGATAAAGAAAAAACTGTCAAATATGCCTTGAAACAGCTACAGGACATAATCATATAGAAATTTGTTAAGATTACAACCGTGTCTGATTAGCACAGTCATAATTACATACAGTCAGTATATATTACTTTATACCTTTACAGCAAGCTTTGCCTTCTGCCTGTCTAACCATTTTGACAATTTTGTTAGATCCAGTTTTAATCTATCTCTTCATCTGTGACTGAAATACCTGTTTTAATATCTCTAATTAGATTTGCCTTATTTTCATTCCATGGAATAAGTCTAATACAGAGATATCAAACATGACCAGCCTCCCCCCACAAACTTGGTTTTACACCCTATTTAACTGTCTCTCTGAATTCTGTTTAATTAATGCTCCATCCCCTTAATTAGCCTCCTCTGTACATATACTAGATATTCTCAGTAACTCATAAGGTAACAGAGTCACTTTTGGTTCTGGAATATCAGAAGGCTGTGGGCTCTGTTTCCACACCAGGTAGCTAGATTAATTTTCCAGTACTCTCACTGCAATGCAGCATAAGGGGATGCTTCACTCAGGTGCACAGTATAAAGGGTGCTTCATTCAGGAGCTCAGCATAAGGGGGTGCTTCACTCAGGTGCACAGCATAAGGGGTGTTTCATGCAGGAGTGCAGCATAATGGAGTACTTCACTCAGGAGTCCAGCATAAGGGGGTGCTTCACTCAGGAGCACAGCATAAGGGGTGTTTCATGCAGGAGTGCAGCATAATGGAGTACTTCACTCAGGAGTCCAGCATAAGGGGGTGCTTCACTCAGGAGCACAGCATAAGGGGGGACTTCACTAAGGAGTGCAGCATAAGGGGGTGCTTCACTCAGAAGTACAGCATAAGGCGGTGCTGCAATCCTTAGTCTGCTATCCTTCAAGTGAGACCCTAAACCAAAGCCTCATATGCCTGAGCTGGAGGTAGCTTAGGTGGATGTATAAGAACCCATGGCATTTATTGAAAAGAGGAGGGGAAACTTCCCCAGTGCTCTGGCTCAATTTCTCCTAATTATTATGAATACCACCTCTGGTCTTCCCTGAAAAGTATTAACCAACTCAACAAAGTGTAAATAAAAATAAAAATTTACTTCCCATGCTTCTCTATGGTACTGTATCAGATTTCTTGCTAAAACCCAGATACAGCAAATCTACATGGATTACATTGTTTTAATGCATCAGCTGTCAGTGAACTGTAAGCCTTTTTACATAGTTGCTTAAAAGCCCACTTGTTTCAAGACAGTGCAATACACTGTTCAAAGCACTGGGTTATAAAGCTAGGGGAGCAAAATTGAAGCAGATCAGATACTCCTGAATACTTTAGCAACCTTCCATATGTTTCTGGATCTCCTGATCTCAGCATGCCTACCTAAATTCCACTATTATACAAAATTAATCATGTCTCAGACCTGGAAATGTAGCAATTCACAGTAAAGACCAGAAACCTTTTAAAAAGGCAACAGCTATATAATGCAGCTTTATTATCTACAGAGATGTGATCCCATTTTAAAGTGATGTTTTATGCACTTTAAGCAGTTTTGAGCACCTATGGTGTCATTTTGAAAAGATCAGACATCTGATATCACAATTTCTGGAGTGTAATTAGAGTAATCACCTCCAGAGCATAGTTCCTCCTCAGGTTCCCTTGAATTTCTGCCAGCCGTCTCTGAATTCCACAGTAATGTGCACAGTCATAAATCTCCAACTGCAGATAGTAGTCTTTTCAGCCCTGGTTTAGACCTTACACATAGAAATTATCCCCATGTGAACTCAATTTAGCAAAAGCTTGGCTTCTTACATTTAATCAGCTCATGCCTGCGCCAGCTACGGCAAAGCTATAATTTTCAAAACTGTCAATAACTGCATCGAAAGTGAAATGTGCGGGCCAAGAGTTTTCTTTTAAGGGGCTGAGGGTTTTTTTTAGATTGAAAAAATAATATGCAGGCTTTCTTGTGTGTCTGAGCTATAACCATTGTAATTGCCTACTACACAGGTGCATGTATTCATTGCAAGGGCCCAGCATGGATTCTATTCACAGAATCATTGCTGTTCAACATAACAAACTCAGTTTAAAGTTATTGTCAGCTCCCAATGGTCTCTTCTGACCTTTTCATTTTTTTTTTTTTTGGCTTTTCATTTTTCTTGTGCTGACTTCCACATCTCCTCCTGGCTTAACCCTTGCTGCTATTCTACTTAACCAAGGATTATGCCTGTGATAGCCCTAATATTTTAAAATGCCTAGGTGAACACAAAAATCTATCTGTCACATTGCCTTTTCAAAACACCTTCAAAATGTTATAAACAGACGTCTGTCAGAAATTTGGAGAGAAACAGATAGAAGTAATAAACATTTATAAAATGTAAAGCATGCAAACTTGTGGAAATATTGTTTAGACAAATACTGTTAGCCCTCTGTGGGAGCATTTTCTGTCCCAAAGACCTTCCTTAAGAACTGAACTCCCAGAAAAGCAGCAGTATTATTTCTCATAAAGCCAATGATCCAAACATCAAGGATACATCAAAGAGGCAGCCTGGTGGAGATGGATTGTGGGTGGAATTTGTTGGCATTCAGTGCACAGCTTCACGGCACTTACACAATAAAACATCATTTCATGCAGACATAAATACTAACTATAAATGAGTATGTAGCTTGTAGTGTTTCTGAGAGCTCCCTATTTATTTATTTTATTTATTTGACATTTGTTAATGGGGTATATCTGACTGAGCATGAGGCCATTTTCATCAGAGGCGTGGGGAAAAAAGCTCCATACAGAACACTAAGGAATGCATTGTAAAACAATTAGTACAGAAAATTTTCAAATACAAGTGAATACTCAATTACAGAGGTAAATGTAGATACCAAATAAAATCTCAAATGTTGTTGTTGTTGCTGTGTCTTTCGGCTTATCCCGGTTAGGGGTCGCCACAGCGGAACTCCGGTCCGCTAATGTTTGGTAGTGGATTTTTACATGCCAAGTTACTAGTCCTGATGCACAACCTTCAACGAAGGCACGCCCATTCATGCATGCCTCCACACAGAAGACGCTCTAGCTGAGAATCGAACGTGACAACGTCTTGCTGTGAGGCGACAACGCTACCGCAACACCACTACCGCGGGTAAATAAAATTTCAAATACAGCACAAAATTTAAATAAAATCTCAACTACAACACAAAATTTAAATAATTCAGCAGGCAGTGCAGTAAATGATACAAGGAAGAAGATACTGAAATGTTGGCACAAAAAATGCAGAGTGAAAACACAGGAGAAAAGGAAACCTCAAAAATTACTCTTCTCCTTAAAACTTCTTTTTTGACAGGGGGCAATACTCCCACATGATCAAGAGACCTCGATGCTTTGCTAGAGACGGCCTGCATCTGTCACCCCTGGGATTCCGGGTACTGGATAAGGCTCTTGCCACCCCTATAGTGCCTTTTTTTAGGCAGTGTTCCAAAGACCAAAATTCCACTATAACAGCTACAAACAAATGTAATCTGAGGGTCATGCTATTCAATGCTAGAAGTCTAAATCTCAAGATGCACTCACTTGAAGCTCTCCTCAAAATGGGGAATGTTGATATTGTGATGTAATGGAGACCTGGTTTAAAGAGGCAGAAAGCATCCCTGCGCTCCCAGGCTACAACTCATTCCATACCTTTCGGCCACAGAATACAGCCAGAAGCTCCAAAGGTGGTGGTTTCTCGATATTCTTAAAGGATACACTCACTTCTAGACTGGTAGCCCAGCATAATGCATCCGAGATACTTCAGGTACAACTAACACTGGGTAAGACAGCGATACAAGTCATAGCCTGCTACAGAACCCCAAACATGTCCCTATACTCTCACTCCAACTTCCTGAGCACCCTGGAATCTATCAAGGTCCAACCCATTACTGTCATACTGAGTGACTTTAACTACCCTTCCATCAACTGGGAAAACTATTCAAGTATCAGTGTACAGGCCCAATGCTTTCTGGAATTTAACAATTACAATAACCTGGATCAGCTCATTCTGACCCCCACTTGAGGAAGCAACATTCTCGACCTTGTTATCACCAACATGGGAGACCATTGCTCCACACCTATAGTCAATTCCTCCCTGGTTAAATTTGACCACAAACTGATCATCATGGAAATCTCTATCTCACCTATACTCCCCGCTAAGGTGACCACCCTGAAAAACTTCTCTAAAGCCAACTTTAGGCTTCCAAAAACAGAGGTGGCTAACTTCTTGGCACCCATGCCAATGGAAAATAGCTGCATGACTGCCGAATCATACACCAATGCACTGTATGAGCATGTACATAAATGCATGGACCTTGCCATACCAAAAAGAACTAAGACACTCTCCTCCAAAAAATATAAACCAATCTGGTGGTCCCCAGCCATCAACAAACTCTACAACAGAAAGAAGAAACTGTTGCAAAAAAAAAAAATTAAGTCACAAGATTAGAAAACCTCCCTTATCAGTCTCAACAAAAAGTTGAGATCCCTTGTCAAATCCTCTAAAGCCAGCTATGAAGGCAGAATAGCGGCAGACACCAAAAACAACCACAAAGCCTTCTATAGCTATATCAAAAACCTCAAAGGCAATACCAAGATTTGCTCTGAGTTATTGCACAATGACACCTCCTATACTGAGCCAACATACTGGCCAACAGATTCAGTGCCAACTTTACCCCCCCCCCCCAAGGGCCCTATCACAACACCAGAAGAAAGTCTGGTACCCACCATTTCTGCAACACAGGTAAAAGCTGCATTGTCCAAAGCCAAAAATACAACATCCATAGGACCTGATAATATCCCTGGCTGCATCCTACATGAGCTACAAAATGAACTAGCACCACATCTGTGTGCCCTGTTCAATCACAGATTTACCTCAGGCAATGTCCCTAATGAATGGCACACTGCTACAGTCATCCCGCTCCATAAAGGGGGAACAACTACAGACCCTGGTAACTATCACCCCATTAGCCTGATGAGTCTGGCATGCAAAGCTATGGAGTGCATCATCATGGACCTGCTTAACAAAGATATAGGCAATCTCCAAACTCTTGACCCCACACAGTTTGGCTTTGTCCAGGGGCAATCCTGCCTGCTGAACCTGGTTGACTTCTTCAAGGCAATCACCTAGGCTGTGGATGAAGGTAAGGCAGTGCATACAGTCTACCTCAACTTGGCCAAGGCCTTTGATACCATTCCCCACATAGGTATCATTGATAAACTCACCAAACTAGACATCAGTCCTTACATCACTAGGTGGGTTGCAAATTGGCTCACAGACAGGATTCACAGAGTGAAAGTTGTTGATTCCAAGTCAGACTGTCGATCAGTCATGAGTGGAGTCCCACAGGCCTTGGTCCTGGGTCCTCTCCTGTTTGACATCTACTTCTCAGATGTCCAGGACAAGACAGAAGGACTCTGGCTGACCAAGTTCACTGATGACTGCAAGCTAGGAGTCATTGTCAACTCCCTAAGTGATGCAGACATCCTACAAAAAGGCCTCTCTGAGACCAATGACTGGTGTTGGAACCATGGCCTGAAGCTTAACGCCAAAAAATACGTTATCATCCTCTTTGAAAAAAACTCAGTTCCCATGAATTACCACTTTGATGGGAGCCCACTGACCACTGAAGGGGCCATAAGAGATCTGGGCACCCAGGTCGACAACCACCTCTCCTTCGACCACCACATTGCCACTGTGGTTAGAAAGTCCTTCTACGTAGCACATCTTATAACCAAAAGTTTCACATCCAGGAAGAAAGAGGTCATCATCCCTCTCTACTCATTCCTCATTAGACCAATCATCGAATATAATGTCCCGTTTGGCATGTACCTAAATAGCCACCTACAACAGCTGGAGAGGCCACAAAAGTACCTCACAAAAAAGATTCTAGGCCTTAAACACATATCCTACATGGACAGACTCAAGAAACTTCAGCTGTTCTCAGTCTCTTATCGTCTACTTAGAGGTGATCTCTGCTTGACTTACAAACCCATGTCTGATCCAGCCCTACTTGAAATGCTACACCTAAAGAAATCCTAACCCCCCATGCCAAATGCTCCAGAGATCACAACCTCATTACCACAATTAACAGAACATGCTGGAGGGACAGGTTCATCTCCCAAAGACTGCCCATACTCTGGAATAAGCTTCCCATTCATGTCAAGCAGAGCACCTCACTGGCCCTCTTCAAGAGAAATCTTGACAAGTGGATGGGTAACAGAAAGTTCACTCCAGGGATCATTCCAGTTGCTCTACTGGATATGGGCACTGTGAACTAACATTGGGTAGCATGGTGCCTGAGCAATTATTTTGGGGTTAGGCTTATAAAAGCTCCAGGGCCATTAGCCTAGTACAAACCTGTGAACCTAAGAACACAACTAAACTTATATATTCCAACTCTGAGATCTTCATATCTTGGAGAAAAGGGAATATTTTGAGAAATGGCATCCTGGACTTAGTATATGTGAGTCTGATCTTTTGTTCATTCAGTTTCTGTGTTTCCAAACTCAGTCAAGCAGGTCCTGACATTTCAAATGGTTACCGCTTCACTGCTTTGGCAAAGTCATTGCTGCTCATCTCAGGTATAAACTGATTAAATCAATCCAAGCAGTCACAAACCAAGACGTAGTAGATGTAGGGTAACTTCACCAACATGACGGAGCCTTAGTTTGTATAAAAATGCTTTATATAAATCACACCACATGTAGCAGCCACAGTGAAGTAGCTAAATCACATACAGGATACACAGAATACACATAAAAATGAAAAATTTCCAAAACCCAGCAATGAGTAACGTAGACACATAAAAACAAGAAGTTAAGCGCTTTCTTCAGGTGTTTGACTTCTTTAGAACATAAAATTGCTGGCTTAGCAGGTTTAAATACTGTGTCAATCCAATCAGCTAGCTAGTAGATTCCACATCACTTCCTCCCAATTAACCAAAATGTAAAAATAAAGACGTTCCCATAACTAATAAATACAAATGTATATACATATGAAATAATGACATCATGTTGTAAAATTTTCATACAACAACTAGTAAAACAATATGCTATATGGTGTAATGAATAATAAACCATTAAATAGCTGTCATAACATGAACATGTGTTTTAGTCTCAAAGTGAAGCTAATGAGATTCTGTCATTGAGGCCTGGGGGATGATATGCATTCAATCTAATTTGCCATTTTAATTCAATCAATTCTAAATAATCATCAACAGGTCCTCCCCGAGGTCCCAAGTCAACTTGCTCTAGTATGAAAAAACGAAAGGCATGATTTGGCTGATTGCTAATATGCTTGTATAGTGCGTTGTTCATATTCATCTGCTTGATGTCATACAAATGTTGGTAAATTCTAAGCCTAAGCGTATTTTTTGTTTTGCCCATGTAATAATTTTTGCATGTTTTACAAACCGCAATGTAGACAACCGCCTTACTATAACAATACAGTCTCTTGGTGTTAGTTATATATCCAAAATTTTTAAGCTTTAACTTATCAGTGTCCATATTATATGGACATTGGGAACATCTACCACATTTAAAGGTACCCCCCATAGTTGAGTCATGCTGACTTTTCTCAAGAAGTCCTTTAAGTGAGATGTCCTTCCTATATACTATTGTAGACTTATTGCCTACTCTTCCCTGTACATCCGTATCAATATTAAAGATTTTCCAATAGTTATATATCACGTACCTAATTTCGTTAAAATTAGATGGATAGGTAAGTGTAAGTGCATGTGAAAAATCTGTGTTTTGTTGCTTCACATTCTCCTGGTTTTCACAATTACCCTGTCCTAATAATGCAGTAAAGTGTCCGCTAGTCCTCTTATTTTTGACCTCATGAATAATATTCATAACAAAGGACTCAGGGTAACCTCTTCTTAGGAACATATTCAGCATTACATCACACTCATTAGAAAATCCCTCAATGTCAGATACCATTCTGGCCAGTCTAACATATTGGCCTTTTACAAGGGCCTTCTTTTGGTGCAATAGGTGCGCACTGGTAAAATGTAGTAAAGTGTTTGAATAAGTTGGTTTTCTGTATAATTGAGATGGAAAACAATTGTTGACATAGTTCTTCCTGATAGTAACATCTAAGTAATTAACATAATCTAGCTCTTTTTTCATAGTAAATCTCAGAAAACTAGTAGTACCATTAATATAGAAAAAAACCTATTCAGGTCATGTTCCGAACCATTCCAAAACAGGACAATATCATCAAGGTATCGCCCATACAATACCCATGAAGCCCTGTATTCAGAATTTAGTACAAATAGGTCTTCCCATTGTGCTTAAACCACATTTGCAAAAATTGGAGCACAGCATGCACCCATAGCAACCCCTTGTTTTTGTCTAAACAAATGGCCCTCAAATGTAAGGAAATTATTTTCCAATATAATTTCCATGCAGGTCCGAATAGTAAGAATAGTCTCATGGTTAAAGGTAATGTTAGTACACAGATAATCATAAAAACATTCCAGGCCTAATTCATGTGGAATGACTGAAAAAAGATCACTTGTCATTTGTATGACATCAAGCAGATGAATATGAACAACGCACTATACAAGCATATTAGCAATCAGCCAAATCATGCCTTTCGTTTTTTCATACTAGAGCAAGTTGACTTGGGACCTCGGGGAGGACCTGTTGATGATTATTTAGAATTTATTGAATTAAAATGGCAAATTAGATTGAATGCATATCATCCCCCAGGCCTCAATGACAGAATCTCATTAGCTTCGCTTTGAGACTAAAACACATGTTCATGTTATGACAGCTATTTAATGGTTTATTATTCATTACACCATATAGCATATTGTTTTACTAGCTGCATGTAAATTTTACAACATGATGTCATTATTTCATATGTATATACATTTGTATTTATTAGTTATGGGAACGTCTTTATTTTTACATTTTGGTTAATTGGGAGGAAGTGATGTGGAATCTACTAGCTAGCTGATTGGATTGACACAGTATTTAAACCTGCTAAGCCAGCAATTTTATGTTCTGAAGAAGTCAAACACCTGACGAAAGCGCTTAACTTCTTGTTTTTATGTGTCTACGTTACTCATTGCTGGATTTTGGAGATTTTTCGTTTTTATGTGCATTCTGTGTATCCTGTATGTGATTTAGCTACTTCACTGTGGCTGCTAAGTGTGGTGCGATTTATATAAAGCATTTTTATACAAACTAAGGCTCCGTCTTGTTGGTGAAGTTACCCTACATCATCTCAGGTATACTAAGAGGCAGACTTACAGTGCAGTAACTGTGGCAAGCAGTGTGGCTCTCACAATAAGCAACAGAGAAGAGCCATGAGAACATACAGTGTTCAGGGTGTTCTTGGTAGCATATCTAAAACTTAGGTCTTGTGGTACAAATTGTATAAAGTAGAGAGTTCAAATGTAAAACTGAGAACTGCCAAAGCAATTGGAATACTGCAACCTAATTTAGAATCTCTGTACATTGTCGCATTAAGTGTCGTAAAGTGCTGCAATACATTTCAAGTACAGAGTCTGAATAATCCTTCCTGTCTGGGTGAAGTCTTACACTTAGTAATAAGAAATCTTTATACAGCTTTAATTTATTTATGTAATAAGGTTTGTATGCATACACAGGTCTGACTTTATGAAAAAATTAGTAAATATTGGAGAGCAAGGTTAAATCTGACAGCCAAAATCATTGTGCTATGTTTAAATCCTAGCAGTTGACAGGTATGCACAGTCTTTTGCAGGGACATGCTCACCTGCTATATCTGGAGCTGTCAGAAAGTCTATCTGTTATTATGGGTAGTAAGTACCTTCCTGTAGAAGTGTAACATTTCAGCAATGAATCCATCATTAAGTAGCACGTCAGCCCTGCTATTGAAGGTCTTCCAGAGTATGTAACAGTCCAGGGAGTTGCAGCCTAATGATACACCTCTGTAACTGCAGGCCAAGTGGAGCACCCACATGACTGCAATCCATGGCACCCACCCTGCACAAGCCAGATGCCTGCAAAATGTCCCCAGTGTCCCCAGTAGGTCATTGAAAGGTCCCTGTAGCTACAGTGGATATAAAAAATGTACACATCCCTGTTGAAATGCCAGATTTTTGTGATATAAAAAAATGAGACCACAATAAAACATTTCAAAACTTTTCCCACCTTTAATGTGACCTATAACCTGTACAATTCAATTGAAAAACAAACAAATCTGTTAGGGGAAACATATAAAAAATTAAAAAGTGCAATATGCTGGTTGCATAAGTGTGCACACCCTTAAAGTAATACTTTGTTGTATGTGCACACCCTTAAACTAATACTTTGTTCTAACACCTTTTGATTTAATTACAGCATTCAGTCTTCTTGGGTAGGAGTCTATCAGCATGGCACATCTTGACTTGACAATATTTGCCCACTCTTCCTTGCAAGAGCTGTCCACATCTGTCAGATTGTGAGGACATCTCTTGTGCATAGCCCTCTTCAGGTCACACCACAGATTTTCTATTGTATTTAGGTCTGGGCTCTGGCTGGGACATTCCAAAACTTTAATTTACTTCTGGCGAAGCCATTCTTTTGTTGATTTGGATGTATGCTTGGGGTCATTGTCGTGTTGAAAGGTGAAAGTCCTCTTCATCTTCAGCTTTCTAGCAGACACCTGACGATTTTGAGCCAAAAGTGACTGGTATTTGATACTGCTCATAATTCTCTCCACCTTGACTAAAGCCTGGTTCCAGCTGAAGAAAAGCAACCCCAAAGCATGATACTGCCATGACCATGCTTCACCAAGGGGATGGTGTTCTTTTGGTGATGCGAAGTGTTGTTTTTGCGACAAAAGTACCTTTTGGAATTGTGGCTAAAACGTTCGACCTTGGTCTCATCAGACCATAACACATTTTCCCACATGCTTTTGGGAGACTTGATGTATTGTTTTGCAAATTTTAACCAGGCCTAGATGTTTTTCTGTATAAGAAAAGGCTTCCATTTTGCAACCCTACCCCATAGTCCAGACATATGGAAAATACAGGAGATTGTTGTCACATGTAGTACACAACTAGTACTTGCCAGAAATTTCTGCAGCTCCTTCAGTGTTGCTGTAGGTCTCTTGACAGTTTTTTCTGACCAGTTTTCGTCTTGTCTTTTCATCAATTTTGGAGGGACATCCAGTTCTTTGCGATGTCACTGTTGTCCCATATTTTCTCCACTTTTTGATGACTGTCTTCACTGTGTTCCATGGTATATCCAATGCTGTGGAAATGTTTTTGTACCCTTCTCCTGACTGATGTGTTTCAGCAATGAGATCCCTTTGATGCTTTGTAAACTCTCTGTGAACCATGGCTTTTGCTGTAGCAGGCAACTGAGTAAATGTCAGGAAAATCCTACTAGGACAGCTGTACTTTATTTGGGGTTAGTCAGAGTCTCTTTAATTGATGGTAGGTGTGTACCCAAGAAGACTGAATGCTGTAATTAAATCAAAAGGTGCTTCAGCAAAGTATTAGTTTAAGGGTGTGCACACTTATGCAACCAGCGTATTGTACGTTTATTTTTTATATTTTTCCCCTAACAGATTTGTTTGTTTTTCAATTGAATTGTACAGGTTATAGGTCACATTAAAGGTGGGAAAAATTTTGAAATGATTTATTGTGGCCTCATTTTTTATATCACAAAAATTTGGCATTTTAACAGGGGTGTGTACAATTTTTATATCCACTGTAAGTTGGTATTAGCTACACACACAAATAGGAACACCATGCATTTCCATATCCACAGGAATAGGAAGACCATGCATTCCCATATATTTAGCATGTGGGTGAAGCATGTTGACTAAGCGCATGATAATATTTTGATGCACTCTGTAGAGATCTGCTATCTGCTCTTCAGTCAGGATATGGTATGTCAGGCACAGTCCGTATCATTTACAAGATCTAAGCCTTTGAATATGCAGAACTTGGTCAGTCCTAGTGCATTGCTAACAGTTTTGATGTACTTTCTCTCTGCATAATGATATGCAATGAAACAAGCACCTGCACTGACACTTATGAATCAAGACAGCTTGTTTCCCTTCATTTGTCTCGTTTACTTACATTACATTATTTCCATGCATT
Organism: Protopterus annectens; assembly: GCF_019279795.1. Taxonomy (NCBI): domain Eukaryota; kingdom Metazoa; phylum Chordata; order Ceratodontiformes; family Protopteridae; genus Protopterus; species Protopterus annectens. The sequence continues at coordinate 910,441,549 of NC_056743.1, read as the reverse complement.
TATGCACTCATTCTCATGCATTGCAAGCTGCATTTTGTGAACTACTGCGCAAGCTGCATAACTAATGCCTATGAAGTAGCACCAGCCCATGCATTGCCAAGAGCCATGTGAATCACCATTTTGTTCTCCCATTGAAAGGTAGAAGGATGACATTTTATTCCAGTGTTAAACACTGTGGACTCACAGTGACAACGCAAGATTATTAAGAGGTAGGAATTTATAGAGGCTAATGTTAGAAATCTGATTAATGTGTAAAAAATACACACAACTATTCTAGACCAACACCAATAAGCTTTGTCAGTGTCAGTGGTGCAACAGGTAGCACACTAACCACTTATGGTGCAGACTGTAGGTTCTATTCCCACACTAGGTAGATGGATTGCTGGCAGTGCAGCATAAGCGGGGTGCATTCCTCCTTATTGTGTCATTCTTTGAATGAAATGTTAAATTGAGAGCCTATTTACTTGAGTTGGAGATCATTCAGGTGGATGTAAAAGATACCCTGGCACCTATCAAACAGAGTAGGGAAGTTCCCTGATGCCTTGGCCACCTTGGGTCTCCCCTGAAAAAAAAAAGGTCATTAGCCTAGTGGGACTAACCACTAAATAAATGAATGTGGTGGGGACAGGAAGAGACCCTGAAACAGAAGAGCTCTTATTGCTACATCAGCATGTTTATTTGTAAATAAAAGGAGCAGAAAAGGTCATGCCCAGTGTTGGATTTTCTGGTACAGAAAATTCAATCAACTTCTGTTATCTTGGTCAGTAGAACTCACAATGTTATTCAACAGGTCCAATAGAATGGACTGGTTCTCCTGGTGTATTCAGTTTTCACATTTAGTATTAAGTTCGCATATCTGTAATATGGTCTTTCTGTGACAGAAAACAAAGATGGAACAGTTTTTCCCTTACCAGAGGATGTTTCTCTGTGTAGTGACAACATTCCCTCTTCCAGCATGAACAGGAATACAGAGCATACCTCTTAACCTCTTACTGCAAGAAATCTGGACAAAGCCTAAAATATTGGGGGGACAAAGTCCCGAAATAGGGATATATTTTACATATTGCTCTCATAAACTTAGAAAGCTGCTAAAATGACACAATTTGTGTTAATATGCACTTTCTGAAAGATATGAAGTCTGAAATTCAAATGTATTCCATTATTTATTGGCTTCAATCTTCGGTGATTTGCAGAAAACCACAAGGAACAGACCAAAAATATGAAGCAAAAATCTGGATGTTCTGCTAAAATCTGGACAGTTGAGCAGTATGATATAGAATTACTTAAGGATATTGGAAATCTGTGTGTAAGTGACTTTTGATCACACGAAAAAGAGACATATGAATTAAAATGTAACTGAAATTACAGAATAAACTTATGTGAAACAAATCTGTTTTACATGAACTCCTTGAGAATGTGACTGAGGACAAAATGTGGACATACAGTGTGCTTTGTGCCTGATATGCGTAGCATATCGCCTACTCTGAGGCGATCTCTGCCTAACATATAAAGCTATGTCAAACCCAGAGCTGTTGGACATGCTACACCTAAAGAAATCCAAATTCCTCCGAGCTACACCCTCTAGGGACCTAAACCTTGTCACCACAATAAACAGGACATGCTGGAGGGATAGATTCCTGTCCCAGAGACTTCCCATACTCTGGATCAGGCTACCCATCTATGTCAAGCAAAGTTCTTCATTAGCACTCTTCAAGAAAAATCTTGATGAGTGGATGGGAAATAGGAAATACACCCCGGGAATACTTATGTGTCTCTGCTCGACAGTGGCACAGAAAAACAACTTTCTTGGGTGGCGTAAGCCAGGGAACCTTGTTGGCTAGGCTTACTTAGGCCCTTGGGCCGATAGTCTAGTCCCTACCTATGAACCTATGAACCTATTTGTGCCACTCTTTCCTACTAATGTGGATCATTTTACATGAAAGTTCATAAAATAAACTTTCACTACAAAATAAATTAACTGATCAACAGAGCCCAAATGAAGCATAAGGTAAATAAGACACTTCAGCACAATAAGTGTTACTTGACTACAGAACAGATGATTCTAGATTTGAATCTTTCTTGGCTTTGAGCATTTTATACAGATGCACTGCACAGTGCTGAAGGTACTGTACTACACAGCTGGAGGCCTGGGTTTGGATCCTATTAACATCATCAATACAATTTACAGCCTGAATCAGTCAATTTACTTCTTCCATGGTGCCAGCCCAAAACACAGGCACACACACTGAGTAGTAGTAATATGTGTTTTAGTAGCTTAGACAAATCTGAAATAGTCTCATATTTCTCCAAAATAATACTGACTGGTAATATAAAGTACTCTACTTAAGACATTCCCACAGGAATTGTAAATATACCAGTCTAATGTATAGTCTTTTTTTTCCCTCAGATTACTTTAGTCAAAAGATCAGACTCGGTACCTCATATGTCTTCTCAGTTAGTAATTATCATAAATATTGACCATGTAGATCACTTTGCATCTGCTCAATTTTACAAAATTTTCCACATTTTTCAGTTAGAAAAACTTTGCTAGAAATTGTTTTCTAGTAACCTACTATTTGGAAGATAAATAATTTCTGACCTTGTTCTATGTAGCATCTCTTCAAAGACATAGAGTTGTTGTATATCATTTGCTCCCATGCCTGCCAACCATCGAGACTTCTTGTATCAGACTCAAGCCTATTCATTTCCTAGTAGTGGGGATCATCCTTGATTCACTAGGGCAAGAGCCATCCATGGGGGAGGGAAGATGTCATTCAGGTAGCTTGTGCCCTCACAGACATCCTAACATTTTCCATAGCTTAACCCCTACATTACGTGAGGGGAAGTACATGTCTGCATAAACTGGGTAAGGGAAGTACAACCCCCATCACTGTAGGAGCCACAATGCCTTCCCTGTCCACAATTGCATGCTACTCTGAACTTATTCAGTGAAGGCTACCACTAAGTTGTTGCTCAGTGAAATAGATGTCCCCAACTTACATGCTCAGCCCCTTCCTCTAAAGTATCTCTACAATGCCTGACTTGTTCTGGCCCCTCCCTCCAGGACAGACATGACCATCTTCTCTGCCAGGTCCTTTAAATGTAACAGCCATTAATAAAATGTGGGTCTCTTAGGCTATAGTCAAGGCTTTAGCCACTGGGCTGGCTAAGATGTGGAATATCTGGTCCCTATAATTGGTTACGGACAGACGTGAAAAGGATAAGGTTGGCTGGCTGACTTCTACCATGAATTGCCTGCACATGTCCATATCTCAGGAACTTAATAAATTATTAGCTGGAACAAACAATTAAAACTATTACCATACAATCTTAAGTAGAGATGAAGGACCATTTTTTTCAGTTATTTTCTGTGTCTTGAAAAATAGTTCTTTCTAATAGTTACTGTATATTATCATGCATCATTTTCCCTTAAATTGCAATATGAGCCTCAGAATGATTCTGGAAGAGGGATGCATGTGTCATATTTCCATGAAAGATAGTACTCACAGTAAAAGAGGTTGTAGATGAGGAAAAAAAAGAAAGGATAGATGGAGATATTAATCTTAAAGCTGGAAGAAGTATCTGGAGACTTCTGGTGTCTGGATACAGTAAACAAATCATCAAATGAAGAAAAGAAGCATAATAAGAAATTCAGGCACATAATTCAAAGGTATGCAAAGAGGACAGGGGAGTACAGGAGTGGAGAGGGGCTTAATTCTCCATTATTTAACTGGGAAAATAAGAGAAAAGAATATGGGTAGAAGCAAGGTCAGGGGTCAAGTTGGAAGCCCCTTGTACACTTCTAGTCTAAGTTTCACCATGTCACTCCTACCCCTTCTAAGCAATGTTTTAAGTCATGCTGCAGAATTTTATGGGCAGTGCACACAGACTGAACTGTAGCAAAAATACGCTTACAGCTTGAGAAGCATGTGCACCATACAATGTTTGCCCATTTCATAAAGGGACATTGACAGTGACTGGCATTTAGTTGCAATGATAATACAATACAACAACCATATGTACAGGTCGGGCCTTAGGTGAAATATTCCCTAGGCAAAGAGCTCCATGGCATTCCCCCATTGGCTACTGTTTCACCCCCCCCCCCACACACACACACATCCTTGAGTGCACTCTTTTCTCCCATTTTCATTTACTCCTAAGCTTTTTCCTCAGTCTATGGCTTTCTGTATGTTCTGAAGTGCATTCTGAAGTTTTTTTAACAACCTTTTCTTCCTGCAACGGTTTGAACAAAATATTGTGATTAAGGAAATACATTCAGTGTTGCTGTTCCCATATTTTCTTTACATCCTTTCAGCACACCTTACCTGGCCAAGTCAACATAGTAATATTTGTATAGGAAATAACTGAATAAAGCAACGCGGTTGGGGAAAGTATAAGGTTATAGATGCTCTGAGGTGCATTTTAAAGTATTTCCCAACATTTTGATCCAGTGGTGGCCTGAACAAAAATCATGAGTAAGAAAAGGATTTCAGCCTTATTTTTTTTTTCTTTCAAAGAAGACATAAGTTGTGCCAAAGGCTATATGCTCAAAGCTGAGCCCCCCCCCCCCAAATGAAGATAGTCACTGTCTGTGCAGGTCTATGTGTTAGATTGGGATGATAGAGGTTCAAATGGCCACAGTAAAGTATTTTAATTGACTGCTGTTATACATATAAATAACATGCATCCACACTCCTCACCCTTCCCCCCTCCCAAAGGCAGCCACCCGTATATTTGCATAATGTGCAATTGTGAAGAAAGGGAAACAGTAATGATTCCTGTAATGCATTCCAGCTTGTTTCCCCAAGAAAGCACACTTTCCTTACACTAGTAGCTCTCAACCAATAAGGGGCAAATCTCAATAGAATCAGGGACAAATCCAGAAGAAAATCAGGGAGAATCAGGGACACATTTAAAATATTAGTTCTATTAACCTGAGTCATTAACAGAATTAGAGAACGTGAATTAATATACATTTCCAAGTAAAATAAATAATCAACTCTTAATTATTGTCATTATTTATTAAGTATAAGTCACCACCTTTTGTTCAAAAGGCACCAGTGTTAAGAGGGATTAAGAGGGGCAAAGCTAGAATTTGAGTCAAAATCAGGGACGTTCTTGAAAATCAGGGACAGTTGAGAGATCAAAAAGTAAAAAAAAAAAAAACTAATAAACTCCTTAGCACTAGCACACGCTAGAATGACATCCCGTGCACACTTCTGAGGTTTGATTGACATGAAAATGAAAAAAATAATGACCACTCCATCCCCAGCCCACCACAGATTTTAGAATGGGTGTGTGATTAAAGGCTGAGGCCACCAAGCCCCTTGAAGATGTAAAGGTTCTGTAACATGTTTAATGCCTTATTTTTGAAAGATAATTACTAACTGCTACCCAGATCAGTGATGTTTGTGCCAGCATTATAGTGTGTGTGTGTGTGTGTGCGTGTGTGTGTGTGTGTGTGTGTGTGTGTGTGTGTGTGTGTGTGTGTGTGTGTGTGTGTGTGTGTGGGTGCAGATAAAAGTCAGTGATATTTTTTATAGAGACACACACAGACACATGCACACATTGCATGTTCAGTTCTCCTTCAGGGAAACGTTCGGAGTGCCAATTTACCTACTGCATGTCTTTGAGGTGGTGGAGAAAACCACAGAGCTTGAATAGACACACACACACACACACACACACACACACACACACACACACACACACACAAACACATACACACACACACACACACACACACATACACACACAGATTGTGCAGACTCCAGATAAAAAAACAGCCAAGAACTCAACTAGAGAAAAGCACTGCAAAATGACAAGAAAGAATTTGTGCCAATCCTTAGAATTCATCACCTAAGAGTTATTATTATCTACATGGTTTACTGAATGCACAGCAATGCTGTACTAGCTTTTGTTGGTTTCACAAGCATGTAATAAATATCAAGATAAAATAACTTGCTGCAGATGAGGCCCCCCCATGACCAGGAGGGCCACTGACTACAGGGTTCACTGGTACCTAAAACTGGCTATGAGTAGAAGCTTTAGTGGATGACAGATTAAAACACAAGGTAAGGCATCCAATGAGAAAAGTCAATATTCCCTCCCACCAGATACCTTCTGTCTGATCTCACTCCCCTGCATACATTTATCAACTAAAAACTCAAGAGTGTTTATGGAAGCCAGATTAGTGAGAAGAAATGTGATTGGCTGACCTTAAGGGAAGCAATTTAGGTGGGTACCTTGGGGCATTGTGTTATAGAGAACTTGTGTTTATTTTTTTATTTTTTTCTAGCAGTTGGAGTGTAGCAAGGTGATGAAATCAGCTACAGATTCCACAAGATCTGCAAAATGGTTAGGGGAACATCAACTACAAAACAAGTTGGATTCAGGATACAGTACCTGCAGTGTACAGTAATGTGAAATGTATTGATTATGGCAATTTGGCAGTCCAAGTCCTAACGATATAAAGATGCAAAACCTTAGATTTCATAGTCTTAACTACCAAAACTAATGCAAAGTTACATCTTATTATGTAAATTTCATAAGGGTGAGTAACATTTGGTCAAAAAATGTCTTCAGTTATTCTCAGTGCTATGCCTAGCCAATATCATCATATATGTCTAGAAGATCATATGCTCCATTAATCATCTTAATTTCATCACTGCCATTATAGTGTTTAAGTGTTTATAGAATTTATTATTTCCACATTATACTTTTTTCAGATATCTTAATTTTAAAAACCAGTATGTTCAGTATTTAAATGTCTTAAGTCTTCTTTCCTTATAAAGCAAAGCAAAGCAAAACGTTATTGCCATTCAGACCATACAACCAAAAAGCTGAATGAAATTACATTCCATTTAGCTCATTTATACACAGCACAGACTATTTACAACAAAAACCCAATCACGTAAAGCATATAAACAACATAGACACACATAACACAAAGTCCCAAACAACCGAAACTCCATCTCCATACCAACAAGACCAATCTAGTTCCACCAATCCAACAGAACAAGGACCAGATCAGCACACATCCAAGCTAACAGTTGGGTCTCCACCATCTGGCCTTGTCCAAGCCAATGACTACAGTCTCCACAATCACAGTCAGTCACCATCTGCCATCCTCTCCTACACCAACTTCATCTTCGCCAGCAACGGTCCAGTTCCTCTTCCACAAACCACTCAGATCTGGCACAACACCCTCCAACAACATCCAGCACTCGATCTGCGCTATCCATTCCTCCTGGCTCATCTTGCCTCACACAGGCTTGAATAGCCATGACCAGGCCAACCATTCTGACACTTCAACCACACCGTCCAACTGTTTCACCAATCCGATTGACTGACACTATGACCACCTCTATCTAATCTCGACCACCAGCGACCCAAGAAAATGATCTGACTATGGAGAACTATGGAAAACAGAAACAAACAAAAAAAACAAACAATGGGAGCCAAAGAGGCCACTGCCGCACAGGCACTGCCATTATCACCTCTACATACAACATAGCACATTCTAGATAGCACTTTGCCTGAGGAAATGAGAATCTGGTTGGCAGACCGAGAGTGTAACTCTGCAGATGAGCTAGGGAAAAATAGGGATGTCTATTTAGGAAGCAGGACATCACTGCACAGGAAGGGGATACCCAGTGCTGCACATGGATATAAGGGAACCCATGTTGTGCAGGCTAAACCACCCCAACAGAGTCCACTAGTAACAGGGGAAGCCACTAGTTCAGATACACAGCCAGGATGAAGGGTTAAATGTATTAAATGTAACCGGTGGGGCCATGTATCATATAGATGTCCACAGAGGCAAGGTGGAGAACAAAAAGTCGGGGAGCCAGCAAGGTGGAATAACAGTATGCCAGTGGTAAGTTGTCTGGCGATATCAGGGGTACCAAGCTATCACCAGAGTTTAAATCCTATCTTAGTGGATGGAAAATAGGCCACTGCTGAGATAGACACATTTTCTGACATAACCATTGTGAAGCCTGCAGTGGTTAAAGAGGAGCAGTAATTGCTTGGGTAGTCCACTCCAGTCAGAGCTTTAGGAGGACCCCATTCCAAATGTCTTTGACTAGGGTTCACCTTGACTGGGAGGGTAGAAAAGGAAGCAAGCAAGTAAGTGTGTTTGAGGATATCCCTGTAGATGTCTTGATAGCAATGATTTTAATAATGCAGTACTTTGTGTGCATGCAGGAGACCCACAACGGCCCCACACCTGAAGTCAGGGCTGGTGAGGTGGCTGTTTCAGGGAGGGACCTACCCTGTGGCAGTGAGCCTGAAGGTAAGCCACAGCTGCTGGTAGGTACTGATTTTCCCTTGGACAAAGTGACTGCAAGGGCAGAGGTGAGTGGTAGTACCCAGGCAGACAGTGAGGCACCACTGTCAGAGGATACCAGACTTCCTGTGGAAAGGGAAGAGTTACAAAGATAGAGATGAGACAAGCTCAGCTCTCAAACCCTATCCTAAGAGGCTTGAGGGAGGTATCTAGGGAGGCACCTGATTCTCAGGGAGTCTGTATACTGGAACAAAGGGTTACTGTATAGAGAAAGTGGACCCCTGAGGGAGGGCTAGAGAGTGAGGTAATACAGCAGTTGGTAGTGCCCAGAGCCTACCATCTGGCACTTTTAGCAATAGCCCATGATATTACTTTTGCAGGTCATATGGGCATAAAGTTTACCAGGAGACATATTATGCAGCACGTTTATTGGCCTGGGATTGCAAGGGTTGTAACAGGGTACTGCAGGACCTGTGAGCAGTGCCAAAAAGTAGGAAGGCAGGAGACAAGGTCAAGGCTCTTTTAATGCCTTTGCCTGTGATTGAGGAGCCAAGGATACTGTGGGGCCTCTAAGTACCCCGTGTACTACAGGGAAGAAAGATATCCTGGTGGTAGTAGAGTATGCTACTAGATACCCTGAGGCAGTGGCTATGTCCTCCATCGACACAGAGAAGGTGGCAAATGCTTTGTTAGAGATTTTCAGCAGGGTAGATTTCCTGAGAAAAATACTGACTGACAGAAGTGCCAATTTCATGTCAGACCTGCTGGCTTGTCTGTGAAAGGGTTGTGGGGTAAAGCACCTACCATCCCCAAACTAATGGTCTTGTGGACAGGTTAAACTCTACATTAAAGACCATGCTACAGGCATTTGAAGACCAGTTTAAGAGAGAAAGTGGGACCAATCTTTATCTATTTATTTAATATTTGTTAACTAGGTAAGTTCAACTTGGGACAAAGCCAATTTTCACTGGAGGCCCAGGGAGAAACACTCCAGATGCATGTCTTTCTAATGTAGGAGGAAGCTAGAGCACCCGGAGGAGACCCATACGAACACAGGGAGAACATGCAGACTCTGCACAGAAGGCACCTTAGCCAAGAATCAAACCAAAGAACCTCTTGCTGTGAGGCAACAATGCTACCACTGCACCACTGTACCATCCAATTTGCCTCATCTGCTGTTTGCATACAGATTGATACACCAAGAATCTACAGGTTTTTCACCCTATGAGTTGCTGTATGGGCATAGGATGAGGAGGCCTTGTAGATCAGTGTGTGTGATATACCTTTAAGAAGCTTTCCAGTGAGTCAGCACATGCATATAAGTACTGAGCACATGTAAGCAAGAGTGCCATTTTGTGTGAGCAGCCAGAGTGTGAGCATGCAAGTATGTAGTCAGTCAGTTAGATAATTTGTTTAAGTTTAATGTTCCTGCCATCCATCCTGATGTATTTGTATACAATAAACTACTTAAATGAACACCCAAGCCTCAACGTCTTCTTAATACACATAAGAAGAGTGACAGGCCTTCAGATCTGTGTAGGAAGGTCAGTGATAATCCCACAGGGAGTCTGTTGAGCATATGTCCTAAACCTCAAGACAAGGCATAAGGAGCTCATAGGCTTGGCCCAGGACAACCTAGCCAAACAGCAGAAAAAGGTCTGGTATGACAAGTATGCTCAAGCCTTGTAGTATACTGTGGGACAGCAGGTTATGGTTCTTATTCCTGTCAGACACAATAAGTTGCAAGCAGCTTGGGAGGCACATTTTGAAGTGGTAAGGAAGGTCAGTGATGTTAACCACATGGTAGACCTGCTAGGCCGGGACAAAAATTATACCATGGTGACATGATGAAACCTTACCATGATACGAAGGCCCTTGTGCTAAGTATTTGCTGTAGGAGGCAGGAAGAGTCTGAGGGGGATCTATGGCTACATCGAACCAGCCAGCAAAATGCCAGGTTATTAAGGTGGAACCTAAGGTTGCAGGCATATGACATGACAGTGCAGCACTGTAGGGGGGGGGGTCAGCAATGCCAATGCAAATGGGTTCTCAAGACAGAGCATAGGTTAATGTATACCTAGACAGGCCCATTCATCTCAAGCAACGTTTCTCAAGGGTCAATTGAAAAACTAGCTTGAGTCTTCAAAGGGGGGAGAGAAGTGATGATGTGAAATATTGCCAGCTATGCCAGCAGAAGTAGGGTTCATAGGTTGGTACTAGGCTATCGGCCCTACGGCCTATACAAGCCTAGCCATAACAATTCCCTGGCTATTTCTTCCCACAATATTTACTTACTTGGACCCCTGTCTAGCAGGGCGACTGACTTGATCCCCGGGGTGAATTTCCTATCTCCCATCCAATCATCAAGGTTCCTTTTGAAGAGGGCCAAAGAGGTGCTCTCCTTGATATGTATGGGCAATCTATTCCAGAGTCTAGGGATTCTCTGGTTCAGGAACCTATCCCTCCAGCATGTTATGTTCATTGTGATGATAAGGCTTAGATCCCTGGAGCATGTGGCTCTGAGGGATTGGGATTTTTTTAAGTGTAGCATGTTCAACAGCTCTGGGTTTGACATGGCCTTTTAGGTTAAGCAGAGATCACCTCTGAGTAGACGATATGCGACACAGTATAACTGGAGTCTTTTTAGATGGTCAAAATAGCGCATCTGCTTTAGGTCTGTGGTTCTTTTAGTGAGGTATTTCTGTGGCCTTTCCAGTTGTTGCAGATGTCTTGAGAGGTACATACCAAATGGGGCATTGTATTCTATATTGGTTCTAATGAGGGATGAGTACAGTGGAACAATGACCTCCTTTTTAGTGGATGAAAATCTCTTAGTGATGAGGTGTGCCACATAGAAGGATTTCCTGACTGTTGTGGTGATGCGATTATTGAAGGTGAGACCACTGTCCACCTGTGTCCCTAAGTCTCTTATCACACATTTGGTGTTTAGTGTACTGCCACCTATGTGGTAATTCATGGTAGATGTTTTTTTCCCAAAGGGGATAACTATACATTTCTTGGCATTGAGCTTGAGCCCATGGCTCTGGCACCAAGCATCTGTTTCTGTAAGGCCCTTTTGTAGAATATCCACATCATTTGGGGATTCAATAATGGCTCCCAGTTTGCAGTCATCTGCAAACTTTGTTAGCCAGAGTCCCTTAGTGTTGGCCTGTACTTCAGAGAAGTAGATGCCAAACAAGAGCGGTCCCAGAACTGAACCCTGAGGTACACCACTTGTCACTTTTCTGGAGCTGGATTTCGAATCAGCTGCTTTTACAGTGTAGATTCTACCAGTAAGCCAGTTGGCAACCCATCAAGTGATGTAGGGATTAATGCCTAGCTTAATGGAAGGCCTTGGCGAGGTCCAGATAGGCTGTGTGGACCGCCTTAACCTTGTTGACAGCTCTGGAGATTGATTTGAAATAGTCAATCAGGTTCATCAGACAAGATCGGCCCTTCACAAACCCAAACTGGCTGGGGTCCAGTGTTTGAAGGTTGCCAGTGTCTTAGTTTATAAGTTCCATGATAATACATTCCATGGCCTTGCAGATCAGGCTCAGCAGTCTGATGGGGCGGTAGTTCCCAGGATCCAAGGTGGATCCCCACTTGTGGAGTGGGATAACTGTAGCTGTGCGCCACTCAGTGGGCACGAAGCCTGAGGTGAGGCTGTGATTAAACATAACAGTTAGGTAAGGTGCCAGTTCATTTTGTAGTTCATGTAGTACACAGCCCTGGATGTCGTCTGGTCCTATGGATGCTGTATTCTTAGCTTTGGAGAGTGTGTTTTTTACCTGTGTGGCCATTATTACTGGAATATGGCAATCTTTCGGTATTGAGATGGGCCCTTTAGGGGGTGAGAGGGGGTAAAGTTGGCACTGAATCGATCTGCCAGGATATTGGCAATATCCTTGGGATCAGTATATTTAATGCCATTCTGTTGTAGTTCAGAGCAGATCTGAGCATTGCCATTTAGATTCTTGACATAGCTATAGAATGCCTTGTGGTTGCCTTTGGAATCTTTGGCAATTTATTTTCATAACTAGCTTTGGAGGATTTTAAAAGGGATCTCAGCTTCTTACTAATGCTGGTAAGGGAGTTTTTTTGCATCCTGGGATTTTCCTCTTTTCTGCAACAGTTTCTTCTTTTTGTTGTAAAGTTTGTTTATGGTGGGGGACCACCAGATTGGCTTCCTTTTTTGGAGGAGAGCATCTTGGTTCTTTGTGGGATAGCACAATTTATGCACAAGTGAATGCTTGTACAGTGCCTTAGTGTAGGATTCAGCAGTCGAACTTTCAGTTCCCATCTGCATGGGTGTCATGAAGTTTGTCACTTATGACTTAAGTAGCATGAAGTTGGCTTTTGAGAAGTTTTTTACACAGGTTTCCATACTGGGGGGTGGGAGAGAGATGTGGATGTCAAAGGTGATTAGCTTATGGTCAGACCTGACCAACGAGGGGGTGACCATAGGTGTGGAGCATCGATTTCCCATGTTGGCAATTACCATGTCTAGGATATTGGAGCCCCTGGTGGGACTATGGATTAGTTGATCCAGGACATTGGAATTTATGAATTCCAAGAACCATTGGGCAAAGGTGTTGGTACATGAGTAGTTTTCCCAGTTAATGGCAGGGTAGTTGAAATCACCCAGTATTAGGGTGTTTGGTTGTATCTTAATATTTTCCAGTACATTTAGAAATGTGTAGTGAGAATTTTTGGGCATGGTGGGGGATCTGTAGCAAGCTACAATTTGGATTGCAGTCTTACCTACTGTTAGTTGTACTTAGAGAATTTCAGGTGCATTATGTTGGGCAACTAGCCTGGTGGTGTGAATATCCTTGGTGAATATGGACACTCCCCCACCTTTAGTGTTTTGGTCTTGGTTTGGTGGCCGAAAAGTGTGGTAAGAGTTGTAGCCTGGTATTGCATGGGTGCTCTCTGGAGGCTTGAACCAGGTCTTAGTTACTGCACAGATATCGATGTTCTCCATTTTTAGGAGTGCCTCGAGAGTGCATTCTGAGATTTAGACTTCTAGCATTGAGCAGCATGACCCTCAGATTGCATTTGTTTGTAGCTGTTATGGTGGTAATTTGGTCTTTGGAACACCGCCTAAAAAAGGCACTATGGGGTTGGCAAGAGCCTTCACCAGTAACCTGAATCACAAAAGCAACAGATGCAGACCATCTCTGGCAAAGCATTGTGGTCTGTCCATCATGTCATCCCAGGCAGACAGATACTGGATCCCTTTAATGAAACTGGATAGGTCCAACAGACAAAACAGTACTAAGCGCTTTCTCCCTTTACAATGTAGGGCATCTTCAGAGTAGAAGTGAACTGTTATAACATTCAAATACTTATATCATAGATGGTACACGCCTCCAAAGTAATTACCCAATCACCCTTTACAACTCATTGATGGCACTGAGAAATATAAACATCTAGTACTCCATACTGTTCTGAATAATAAATGTTAAATATAAATAACAAATACAAATAACTGACTCATAATACCATAAAAAACCTTAAAAACAAACACACATATATGTATATATCTAGTTGTGTATCTAAAAACTGCTTGGGTAAAAACAAAACAAAACAAAACATGCATGCTATAAAAACAATAAACTTGCCAATGAAGTAATACCAAAAACACAGATAATGTAAACTAATATGAAACTACTAAAATGGCAAATGTGAGCCATTATCACTATAGGACCCATACTATAAATATAATTAATATTATTATTTATTATAATTTACTATAACTATACACTATTATGATTATTTATTTATATTACAACCAAATATATATATTTTATAATGTTTTGTAGGTTATATTTATTCTAATAATAATATTAATTATATTTATAGTATGGGCCCTATAGTGGTAATGACTCACATTTGCCATTTTAGTAGTTTCATATTAGTTTACATTAGCTGTGTTTTTGGTATTACTTCATTGGCAAGTTTATTGTTTTTATAGCATGCATGTTTTGTTTTGTTTTTACCCAAGCAGTTTTTAGATACACAACTAGATATATACATATATGTGTGTTCGTTTTTAAGGTTTTTTATGGTATTATGGGTCAGTTATTTGTATTTGTTATTTATATTTAACATTTATTATTCAGAACAGTATGGAGTACTAGATGTTTATATTTCTCAGTGCCATCAATGAGTTGTAAAGGGTGATTGGGTAATTACTTTGGAGGCGTGTACCATCTATGATATAAGCATTTGAATGTTATAACAGTTCGCTTCTACTCTGAAGATGCCCTACATTGTAAAGGGAGAAAGCGCTTAGTACTGTTTTGTCTGTTGGTCCTATCCAGTTTCATTAAAGGCATTGTGTGCGGTCTATCCTGGCTCAGTTTATCTTTACTGGTTTACCACAATCTTGTTGTTTTCGTTTGAGATACTGGATCCCCTTTGAATGACACCAGAAGCTTAGCCAATTGTTGAAGTCAATCATTTTGTCCTTATACTGTGGTATCATTCTGGGTGAAGGTAGGATGCTACTCGGGACTAGGGTCATACCTGCCTGGGCCACATGATACGAGAGCTCTTCTATGTCTCTTTTCATGTAGTTCAGGGAGGTACGGCAGTGGATGTATCACATATCCCAGCACAGCTAGCTGGAGTTTTGTAAAGAATTATATGTCATTTGTATATCAAACTGATTTGTACATATGCTTGTGTTGAAGTGTATTTGTAAAGTTGCTTGTGTTAAAAATGTAGCAACAATGGGCCTTGCCTGTATTGTAACTGAATTAAATATATATATATATATATATATATATATATATATATATATATATATATATATGTGTGTGTGTGTGTGTGTGTGTGTGTGTGTGTGTGTTAACAGAGGATACTGGAAGAGAAGAGGTTAATCTCAATCCACCTAACTTTTAAAATAGTTTGAAACTAAATTATCTGGCTTAGGCCATAATGATTGTATCCTACAATTCTCAATGCAGCCAGAGACAAAATGTCTGTACTAGGAAGCTTTTCTTCATTGTGTTTTGGGTGAACTAATTGCTACTTTGGAAGGGTGGAGATTTGAAATTGTTTTATGACTTCCAGGAGCTGTAGAAAATCTTAGCAAGACTCTATGTGTGTGTATTATTGACAGATATGGGCTAAATCCTGGCAGCTTCTAGCCAAGGTGGGTAGCAGAGAACCAGAAGTCAGATGACCAGACGTATGTTTTGTCAATCTGTAATCCTTCACTAAAATGATATTTTAATACTAGGTGAGACAGAAGACTCATTGCAGTCTGTTTTTTTTGGAATCTGACAGAAAAGGACCCCTCACCTACTTCATCTTGCCTTGCTCTAGTAAGTGAGCAGATAGTAGTAATTGTTTAGATCAGGCAGGAAAATATAGTGAGATTAGTTAAGCACTGTTTTCCTGTATCTGTGTGAAGCTATTCATCTGTGTTATTTTAATATTTCCTGTGCCCAAAACTCTGGTTCTTACTGTAAATAGATATTTAGTATTTTCATGTTCTTTTCTTATTTATTATTAAATATATTTAAACATTTCATTGTGGCTATGCTTTTAGACAATATTTTAATTTCTGAGAGTACTTAATGGTGACAACTCTGGCTGCTCCTGAAAGCCTTGCTGTTGGTCAAACTACCATTTGTATTAATATTAATTTAACTCAGTATAACTGGGTATCCTTGCAAGATCCTTAGAGTAGATGACTTTGGAGTGTCTAATGGTGGTGTAACTACCTTATAGTCTGTGTAGAAGGGGGCATAGCTAGTAAATATGTATCAGCCTTTCCCAGGTGTGTGTGTGTGTGTGTGTGTGTGTGTGTGTGTGTGTGTGTGTGTGTGTGTGTGTGTGTGTGTGTGTGTGTGTGTGTGTGTGTGAAAATTACTCAAAGACAGGGTGCTGGAGAACTTGGCTTGGACACTTGGCTGAGGACTCAACTCTATAGCTGTGCCAGTGGGGAGTCTTAATGGGGACCTGAAGAGAGACAGACAGAGAAATCCAGACCCTGGACTGCGTGTGTTCCCTGTGTACTCTTAAGGGAAATTGTGCTTGATGCAGAGAGCTGTATCTGGAAATACTGGGTGTATACATTTTTGTTCCAAGTGAACATCTCTCACCAGTGCCAGTGGTAAGGATTCAGGCTCCTTGATTAGTAGCCCAGAGGGGGACCTCACAGTATTTACCAGGCTATAATAGGTCAGGAAACAGAAATGTAAGTGTATCTACTAGGCCATGGCAGGCCAGGAAACAGGAAGCTAAGTTTATTTACTAGGCCATGGCAGGCCAGGAAACAGAAAGCTAAGTGTACATAGTAGGCAATGGTAGGCCAGGAAACAGGAAGCTAAGTCTATCTACCAGGGTATTGCAGACCAGGAAACAGGAAACTAAGTGCATCTTCCAGGTTCTGGCAGACTTATAGAGGGAACTAGCTTAAGGAATTAGAAGAATGGGTAAAGGAAAGATTATAAAGTTTTTCAGCTTTATTGGGAACCAAAGAAAAGTCAGTCTGAGATTATGTTACTAAAGGAGGAGAAAACAAAGTGAAAATATGAAAAGGCAGACTGATATATGAATGAGTACTTTGTCTCAGTATTTAGAAAAGAACAGTAATATGGGTGATGGATCAAACAGACTGAATATCTTTAATAGTCCAAACATTTTAAAAAGATATATGATTCCATTGCAAGCCGCTGCAGAAGCAAGAACATAAACAGCTCAGCAAAAAGAACAGCTTCAGTAAAATGGAAATAAAACAATAATATCAATGGGTGTTAGAGTATATTAAAGGGGTACAATTTTCTTTATTGAAAATAAGTAGAAAAGTAGAAAAATGCAGTAGTTACTGTGCATGCTTGGCATTCATACTATGTAACTATAACTGTTCTGTGACTAGCACAGCTGCAAGGAGAACTGCAAGTAAGGATGACTCCCTAATTCCTGAAGTGATTACTAACACAGGTGCAAGGAGAACCAGACACAGGAACAAGTCCCTAAGTCTTGAAGGTTGTCACATAATTTACCTTGAAACAGAACAAAAATCAGCTTATCAGCAGACTGCATGACATCAAGCAAATACCAATGTATTGACTTTAAGCTGATGGATCCAGATGGCATGACAAAAACTGCATAAAGACTGTAAAACTAAACGTTGGTAGCTCAGTATTCTGTAGGAATATAGTTCCGAGGTAAATGGAGAATTATGATCTGTATCTGTAACGAAAAGTAAATATTATACAGTAAAAAGCTATAAACTGTAATGTGTAGTATGTCATCTATTATATTAATACATTGTTTTATTAGTAACTGCGCTCAAGTTGGTTAAAGTACAGTACAGTATTGTCAAGTAAATTTTGCTGAAATCCATCAGTTTGCTACAATTTATCAGTGGCAAGTCTAGCCTGTATTCTAACATGGGAGGGGGGTGCCCTGTATAGGGTCACTCAAGTAAAGGCACAGTAAGTAAAAATTATGTATCTGAGTGAGCCCTAAATAGGAGCACTCTGGTCTTATATGGTTTACAGCAGTACAGTTTTCAGACATCTGAATCTGCCGTGAGACCACCATGCAGTACAGTTGCAGTGCAATAAATTCTCCAAGTCGGTGAATTCTGAGGTTTCAATTCCACAACTGCCAGTTTCATTTCACCACCTTTTTGAGTGACTATGGGGAATTCCCAGCCATCCATAGAATAACAGCTTGATCACCTGTCTATCTGCTGTATGGTAAGACTTTTTTCTGTGCCACATACAGTATGGATGCCATTAGGGACCATAGTAAAAAATTTAAACAGAGTTTTACTCTTAATGTAGCAGAATGACCAAATAAAATCTGGGGCAAAATGCAATGTTGGTATGAACAGCATATTGGTAAATGTAAAACCTTACTAGGGTAAGTTGATATACATGCATTATGCAAATGGATTACAACATTTGACTGATATCTCAAACAAAAGAATGTGTGGTATGACAGTAAATGTTTATTGTGTGAGTCAGATGACACTGCTTTCTGTATGCAATGTTATAAAAATGCAGTTCAGACCCTTGTTGAAAAGTTAAATTGTAGGCAAAAATCTTTTGATGGTAAAGAACCAGATAAGGGTGATACACTTACATTATAGCCAGATGTTAAACAGTTATGTCCTCTTACTACATGCAAAATGTTAATTTCAAAGTTAGAACAGCAGTCAAATCAGTTACTAACAGAATCTTCTGTAGATCTTATTAACCCTTTAAAGACTATGTACAAAAGTGGAACAAAGCCACCATACAGCAAAAAAGGATGGGGATGAGGTTCATAATAAATTGTCAGAGGAGTTTAATAAACTTTTAAAAGACAGACAAAATGAGTTCAGAAAGTTTAAAAAAGATGTACAATACTTTTTCAAAAGTGCATAGGGACTCTGCAATCAGCACAGCAGACTTCTGAAAAGTACCAAAAAGCCTATGAAGAATTACAGAAAGAAACTGAAACTCTTAAGCAGTAGTTACAAGACAAGGGAAAACTGGTTAGTGAATATCAGAAAGCCTGTAAAGAATTACATAAAGAAATTCCAGATCTTAAGCAACAGTTACAGGATGAACAAAATCTGGCTAGCGATGTTCAGGATAAACTAATATGAGCTAATGCATGAATAAAAGAGTTAAAAGAAGAATTGCAAAAGACAAAGCCAGTACAGGTCATAGAGCAGGGAACTCCACCAGATTTGTACACACAGTCAAGGTTGCTACAAAGCATGTCACAGTGGAATGATAAGAAAGGCATATTTTACAACATGCTTACAGCTGAAGAATAGATAGCATATACAGCAGGATCTGATGTATAAACAGATGCCTTACTCAGAAGCATTTGGATTTTTATTCTCAAATGTTTTAAAACTTTCATCCAGTTAAATCAGAATGTTAAAAATTACACAGTAAAGTGGGGTGCATGACCACTGCTCTCATGGCATGCACACAGGGGCAGCCTGTCACAGCTAAGTTGTTAGATAATTTCAAAATTACCATCTCAGATAAATTAATGGAGCAAACTGAACATTTTAAATTAGCATTCCAGCTAATCTATCAAATGTCAGACAGGGACATGCAACAAAGGGAAATATAAAAACAGGTAATGCATTGCTTTTTAGATCAAGTAAAAGAGGTCCCAGTAGATATTAAATGCATTTATGAGAAAAATTCAAATACTCTTGCTGACGTAGTATAAAGACTAATGAGGTGATGGACTATGCCCAATGATGGGACATTATATTCACATCAAATGTTTGCCTTAGAGGAAAGTAATGAGACATATGCAATAAGCGATGATGTAACTGACCACCATCAAAAAGAGCAACATCTGCATGACCGGCTGCAGGTTTAAAAGCAGGTGATGAGCAAAAGGTGCCAACATGCTTTTCTGAAAAAGATAGGCCATATTAAACAAAATTGTGACCATTACAAAGTTTGGCACATGAAGAAGGAAGAACAGAGTGCATTTGCAAAAACAGAGATAAAAGATTCACAAGACAAGGCAGAAAAGTAAATCAATGTACAGATACCTTAAAATATTGGTAAAGACAGCTATAAGGCTTATCAATACACAGGGAAAGGGGATGTATGTCCCATAGATCTTCAGGCAGCCTTGCCTGTAAATCCAAAATATTTGGAAGACCAGGCAGAAGAGATAGGTAGCCAAAGTTATGGAAAGAAATTAAAAAATTTAAATATGTGGATCTCTCAGACACAGCGGAAGATGACAAGCAAAACCATGCAGTGTGCCATGTTGCATTTGACAATAAGAGTGAGAATGAGTGGATTCCCTTACAATAGGGGTGTGTTCCCCCACTCTGGTACCTTTCCTGACTACCTTTAAAAAGACTCAAGACAGACGACCACTGATTGATATCTGGGTAGAGGGGTCACTATGGCAAAATATTTTATTGGATACAGGAGTGGCAGTATCTATCATGAATAGACAGTTACCTGTAAATACTATGAAAAAGGTTTGCATCTCAGAATTTAATGGTACAGGCTGTTATGCCATACATAGCCAAGATGTAGACAAAGTTTCACCAAGAAGGGCAGTCATGGAAGGGTGCATTTTTGATACGTCCATCCTGTTCAGCTACCATTATTGGTATGGACATTTTAGGACCTTTGGGCGTAGTGATTGGTTTGCCTAACAATATTTTGTGGATAGGACACATGGAAAAAGGAGAGGGAGAGGTAAGTGCAGTTTGTTGTACAATCTCTCTACCTGAAAAACCTGACAAGCCTACAAAATATGTAAATACAGACAGTGAGGATGTGTGGCAGCATTTACAACAATTCCCAAGCTTGTGGTTCAAGGGACCCATTGATTTTGGCAAATTAGAAATGCCAGTAGGGGTGGATAGGATCAGGGCTACATACTGCCATTTCAAAAGCAGTATCCCATTCCTAGGGAGGCAGAGGAACATATAGAAAAATGTTTTGCAGAATGGGAAAAGGAAGGAATCATTCAAAAAGGCAACAGTCCCACAAACTCACCATTCTGGCCATTTAGGAAGAAAGATGGTAGTTACTGTCTTGTCATTGATTTATGAAAAATTAATCAGTACACAGCTCCTAGAGCACATCTAATTCTGGGAGTAACAGAACTGACTGTATGTATTAAACCACAAAGTAAGTGGTTTACAGTAATAAATTTAGCAAACGGCTTTTTTGCGGTACCACTCAGAAAGAGAGGCTGGCCATGATTTGACTTTACATTTAAAAATCAGCAATATGTCATGACAAGGTTACCTCAGGGATTTCAAAATAGTCCAGTTATTTTTTATCAGATGGTAGGGTCTATTCTGCAACATTTGGAAAAAGATGATTCAGTACTGCATTACACTGATGATATATTAATTCAGTCTGAAACAATGGAGGAGCATGTGTGGCTTCCTAAAAAAGTTTTCCATACTCTGCAGCAGGTAGGGTTTAAAGTTAAAAGTGAAAAATTCAGCTCATGGCACAGGAAGTTAAATTTCTTGGTACTATCATTAAACCATCAGGAAGGTCTCCTTGCTCAATACAAGTGCAAGGCATTCCATGAATGGAAAAGCCATTGACAATAGCAGATTTACACAAATTCATGGAAATCATGAAGTATAATAGGGAATTTATAGAGGATTATGAAGCTATGGCTGCTCCTCTATACAAAGTGTTACAGGAATAAAAGAACTCCACTCTTTTACAGTGAAGACCTCATGAAGACAAAGCATTTGCACAAATGAAGGTAAAGTTAGCACAAGCTACAAAGGGAATAGCACCCACCATACCTCTCAACTGTACCAAATTCCACAGTATTTACTGGTTTTGAGGGCAAAATAATGGGGTTCCATGAATTCCTGAGTGGTGCCCTTCAATTCCTGATTTTTTTTTTTATTTACAAATTTAAACTTATGGCTGACATCACCATGCATCACCAGCATATCCTGCAATGTCATCAACATGCAGGGGCATGCAAGATGACATCGGCTTTGCAATGCAGACTGCAGAATATTGGATTCAGAATCAATTTGGACTCAGTTGGATAACTCTGTCAGAGAGTGTATATATTCATCTTGACTCAGACTGGAGACTGTTGAATGTCAACTGGAAATGGAATACCACCAGCAGTGAGCGGCTATGGAGCAGAACTTTACAATTTAAGTTCAATAACTTCTGCAGTGCAGAGTCCGGCAGTCTGTCCAGTGACTGCCAGTGAGAAAAGTGTGATGGTTTATTGAGGAAGTAAGATTTATTGGAGTTACGTTGTGTAAGGGTTGTATGCGTTACTGTTTATTCTGAACATACCAGATTAGATTTTGTAGTGCCGAAATAAGTGCTGTGCCATGCTGCATGTTTAGTGTTAGGCCGTTAATTGGTTTTACAGCTTAGGTTTATAACCCTGAGGAGTTTTTTAGCATTATCAAAAGTACTGCAACTGATTTTATGTGAGAAGTCTCCAAGTCCAAGACTTTCAGAGATAAGCTATTAAGGACGGAGGTTAGGGGACTACAAGTGTTGGATCCAGTCAGTTATTGTTTAGTCTGTATGATTAAAATTCTTATGTCAGATACAGACCTTGAAGGTTAGAGCAATGTGGAAGTGATTTTGGACCCTCTCTCTGCTCAGAGTATAGGAGAAAGATAACTTTTTAAAGATGTTTTGTTCAGAGAGCTTCATCTTTAATAAATATAAAAAGATATTGCAGATAGAAGCAGTGGTTCTAATCGGCTATCTAAATTCTGGCCCTGAAGGTTATGAGGCACTTTCTGATTGGAAAGACATGAAATAACATGTTATTTATTGGGAACAAATTAGACAGATGGTTAGTTGGATAGATTTTGAGTAAGCCATGGCTAAATATTCTGTTGAATGAGGGGTGGAGAACAGGATCTTATGGGTCGCTAGGGTACAAAGTAACACTCAACAGAAGTTAGTGAATTTTTTGGTGTTGGCAAGGTAGTAAAGTTCATCTGTTGAGTACATTGTCAGCGGGGCATATGAAGTGATATGGGATAGGAAAACTGAGGTGATGCATACATGTATACATTTCTGGGTTCTTTTCCTACATAGACTTGTTCCCCTGGAATTTTAGTTACAAACCTGCTACCTTATGAGGTATAACAAAAAACATGAACTAGTAAGAATGCAAAACCCACACAGTGAACTGCATCAACCTGCTTTATTGCAGAACCACACAATAAAAAGTACTTAGTGCTTTCACCCAAACATCAGGGCATCATCATAGTACAAAGAATTAACAACTAGGCCATTCATATATATACACACATAATTTCCCAATAACTTAATTAACTAATTAACATAATAATAAATTAATTAAACAATGTCAATGTAGAGATATGTATAAAATCACTTGACACCAATAAAAAACATATTTAAAATACATATTTAAAATACATATATAATAAATACATATATTATAGATATCAACAATGTAAAATTGGATACTTGTTGTATAAAATGTATATAGAAAATTTGTAATATATTGTTGTTAAATATTTAAAAAATTACTATAACAATAAATAAATAAATATGTAAATAATAAATATGTGTTTAAATAAATTATGAACTATACATAATAAAATACATTATAAAAATAAAATATGGTCATATAAAATGTGACCTATATTTTAGTATACTTGAAATAGATATGGTTTCATTGATGCCAGGTAACATACAAGCATTTAATCTTAATTGCCATAAGCATTCCATAGCCTCAAACATAATCTTGTCATCACCACCTTTGTGCATATTATGTGGAATTCGATCTATAACAAAAAATATAAATCTTTTAAAACTTGGACATCTAGTACTATGCATGTATAGAGAACTAGTGGTCTTGTGTATCTTAATATCCCTAGCATGTTCAACAATGCGTTCCCTTAACTTCCTAATAGTCTTACCAACATAAAATGCCGGACAAGTGGAGCAAGTAGCCAGATATATCACCATCTTCGTGTTGCAGTTACTGTAACCAGGGCATCGAATAGTCTTATTAAAACCCTGTATTGCTACATAGGGGCCATCATTAATGTATTTGCAGGTGTAGGATCTGATGAAGCTAATTTAGCGAAAGCGCTTATCCCTGTAGTTCTATTTGCTGTGAATAAACGGTTTTGTTTTAATTTCAGCCTGACCTCGCTGCTTGAATCAAAGAAGAACTTTTGGATTCCTGTTCTCCCCTTGTTCTCGCACATGTACCTGTTTGTTTGCTAATTTTATTTGCAGGTGTGACAAGTACCACATTTACTAATTTTTGATGTTTTATATAAATTCCTGTTACTGTTAGACTCATAAATGTCCTTTAAATTTCTGCCTCTACTAAAGGTTATTTTTGGCTGACTTCCCAACAACTTAGATAGCTCAGCATTATTTATAAAAACACTTGTCCATGTCTCCTTTATAATATCAGCTAAATAATATGATGTATCGTTATATGGCAAACTGAATGAATCATATCTAACCAAACTAGAACTCTTGTTGGACAGATTGTCGCATCCATATTTTATTATAGGTTTGTAAAGTATAGTCCTGTTGGTATAAATATCCTTTTTAATGGTATCAATAAGATTATTGGGGTATCCTTGAGCCACAAACATTTTAGACAGAATCTCAATTTCATGTTTGAACATACTGTCATCACTAATAATTCTTGATAATCTAACCATTTGCCCTTTTATCAGATTTATTTTTTGATACATAGGGTAAAAAAGAATTAGAGAAGGTTTTCTTCCTAAAAAATATTTGAATGAAAACCATCATCATCAAAGGACAAAATAAGATCAAGAAATTCACATTGCTTTTCTTGAATACTACTAGTGAATTTAAGAAAATCAGATGTCGTCCCCAGATATTCAATAAATTCAATCAATACAGCTTTATCACCTTTCCAAAATAAAATAATGTCATCAAGGTAATGCAAATATAAAGAAACATTCTTCCAGTATGTGGATGTGAACACTGAATCATTTTCCCATTTAGCTAACACCAAATTTGCATATATAGGGGCACATCTGGCACCCATTGCAACACCAGTACTTTGTCTGTAAAATTCACCATTAATATAAATAAAGTTATTGTCTAACACAATTTCCATTAAATCAGTTAAAAGTCGACATTTACTAGCATCCATATCACTGTGACTTAATAAACTGGCCTCAAACATTTCAAGACCCTGCTTATGTGGAATAACTGAAAATAAATTGACCACATCAATTGTAGCCATAATTAAATCAGAAGTGTTCGTGACATTGTTTTGTCTAATTAGCTCCAGACAATGCCAGGAATCCCTTAAAATGTGTGGTAGTTTAACAAGGATGTTTTTACAATTGACATCAATAAAGGATGCCAGGGGCTCGGTCTTTGACCCTTTTGCAGACACAATGGGCCTAAAAGGTGGATTGTTTATATTTTTGTGTATCTTGGGGATACCAAAAATAGTTGGTGTGATGGGGAATTCAACATTTAGATAGCAATATTCATCTTTTGTTATAATACCTTCCATCAAATATTCATATAGTAACCAATCCACTTTCATATAGGCCCTTGTCATCTCATATTTCGTCACTTTTTCATACGTAGTAGTGTCATTCAACATAATTGTCATTTTATTATAATAATCTGTATTAGTCATAATAACCACTCCACCTCCCTTGTCTGGTTTCATAATTCTAAAGTTGTCAGAAGTAGCAATTTCTTTAAGACAAAATTTTTCGGCAGATGTAAGATTCTCAGTCATAACATTTTCTTTCTTTAAAGCTTTTCTAAATTGAATCTCACAAAGTTTTTCGAAAATAAGAATCATGGGATTACTTGGTGGAATAAAAGTGCTGCTACGTTTTAATGTCAGATGTGCTGTATCACTATGACCAACCAAGTGGTTTGAAAAAAATACTTTTAGATTAAATAATCTAGTGTATAATTTTAAATTAATTAAAATGTTACCAATGTCTAGTTTAAAAGAAGGAACAAATCTAAAGCCTCTTTTGAAAAGAGCTAAAAAATCATTACCAAACTGTATGTCGGTATAGTTGTAAACACTATAACCACCTTCGGTAATAATAAAAACATCATTGGTGTCAGAACAGTTCTCAACGGTCAAATTGTGTACTCTATAATCAGGTATTTCAAAATTAGAAATGTTAATAACATTATTGAACAAATTAATAGCAGAAACATCACTATTAATATCATAGCCACAACCAAAAGAGTCATGTAGAGTGTTAACATCTCTAAAATCTAATGCTCCTATTTGTACCATACATTATTCTTGTGTGTTGTGTTCCTGTAATAACTGTTCTATTGTTGTGGGCCATACCTGTTGCATAATCTCTCCGATCTTCTCAGAGTCGGTTCTTCTAAAAAATCAAGTTGCCCTTCAACATAGTTAGAATCACAATAATCATGGTTGTTTCCATTTCTATACGTATCTAATTGTTCATCATTATTACCCGTGACCACCTGACCTCTATCATACACATCTCTATCTCCTAAATTGCCATTGTGTTTCATACTTTTATATTGCTTAAAATGAAAAAAAACTTTTTTATTCTTGTAATCAAAAGAATCACGTTGTAATTTGTCATTTTTAATATCTAAGCCCCTACTAGTAAACTTATCCATATCCTTAAAAATCTGTTCCAAACGGAACTTGTTGTGCTCAAAAAGCAAATCCTGTTTAATATTTTTGTCCAGTACCACAAGCTGTTCTGACAAAACTGTTAGCTTAGAGTTATTGTTACGAATAATAAGCTTAATCAAGTCCAACCCTGTTTTGTCAAATAATTCTAATAATTGATCAAAAAACACAGTACCTTCTGTAAAACCAAATGGTAGTTTAAAGATACGAAGTCCTTTGGGAACTTGTCCCAATTCCAGCCACCTCTCCAAATATACGTTGTCCATCTGTAGTGATTTAAAGGTTCTTAGAGTCTTTTCGAATTCCTTAAATTGTTGATTTAAACTGCCCATGCCTCTAACGTTAGTATGTAGTCCATTGGAAAAAGTAGGAGCAGTCAAAAAAGCTTTTAAATCCATGTAGTTGCATTCAAAATTAGTGGAAGGACCAACAGTAGTCTTGCCTCTCTCTCCACGACCGTCCCTAGTGTTCTGAGCCATTCTGGGTGATGCAACGATAATCCTTGCACTTCCTGTATTAGCGTCACCTCCTCTCAGGCTCCCCGAACCATTGCTAGCTGGCGGTTTGTGAAGGCTAGTATTAGGGGTAGAGTGTAGTGTAAGTAAACGCTCCTGCGAGTCTGTAATTAGAGCGTCTGCATCACCAAAGTTTTTTTCTCCCCTTTCTTGCAGTGTTTTTATAAGGCGCTGTGTTAGTTCGAGATGTTGTATAAGTAGTTGTTCCATATCTCCAAAGTAGCAATCACGTATGTAGAATATAAATTCAAAAAACAAAAAATAAAAAATGAACTATATTTAAACCTTATGAGGTATACTACAAAATATATGAGTGCAATATAAACAACTGTGTGTCTACACATAGCACAAAACCTTTCCATATAATAACAAACAAGAGTCCTTAACCGCGTCTGAGACTGTGTAGTTCTCAGAGTATGAGGCATAACGTTTTGTGCTGAAAATGTTCAAAGTGGCATGGTGGTGCAGTGGTTAATGCTGCCACCTCACAGTAAGAGGTTTGCCAGTTTGATTCTTGGCTGCTGTGTCTTTTGTGCACAGTCTGCATGATGTGCATCTAGAGTGTTTCTTTCTATGCCTCCGCTGAAAATGAGCTCTTACCTCTGTTGCAGTCAGATTTTCTTTGTAAACAAATGTTAATGTAAATAAATAAATCTATGATACAGCACACTGCTGTGTGTCTGGCCTCTCAGAGAAATTATTTTAAATATCATGTATTTGCGATCTAAACTCTTATCTGCCAGTTAAGTTATTATAAAATAACTACAGAAATTGGGAAAAGGAAAAAAACTGAATGAAAAGTAAAGTGCAAATCTGAGTTTTTAAAACTGACATTTTGGTTTTCTCAATAGGCAATTATGCAATCATCATTAGCCTAAGATCTGCCCTAATATCAGTGCTACAATACACACATGCCCAGCAGTTAAGGAACTAGTCCAGCTACACTGGATATACTGGTAGAGATGGAGCACTGGCTGAAGGCAACATGCATTTTATTGCTGCTCATGACCAACAGCCTCAAAATACCCAGTCTATTAATGGCCAGTGCCGGTGGGCACAGGCCTACAGGTAAGAACAGAAGCATGGGGCTAAACAGGAAAGGAGCCTTCTAACCAATGAGATGTGGAAAAGAACCAACTCAATAGATTGCACTTAGCATACCTCTCAATCTCTCAGGGCAAGAAATCTGGACAAAGCCAAAAATAATGATGGAACAAAGGCCAAAAAATAGGGACATATTTTAAATATTGCTCCTGTAAATTCAGGTAGTTGCTAGAATAACAGGTTGGATTTGTATTATGTATTTTCTGAGGGATATGAAGTCTGCAATTAAAATGTCTGCCATTATTTATTATTTAGTGACTTCAATCTTCATGGTGGTATCCCACAATTCCATTGGAGTGGGTGAGGTTACATGATTATGTATGCAAATTTTGTGTTAGTCAGCACCCCTATTTTTGGCCTCTTTTACCTACTTTTCATGGGTTTTTGTACAGATTTTTGATGTTTCCAGGTTGAGAGGTATGGCACCCACACCAAAGCATCAGGAAAAAAAGACATTATCTGTTGTACTATTAGAGGAATGGCCACATGATGGCAACAGTAGAATGGAAAAAACATTATGTCCAGTGACCTTCTGCAGCAGAAAATGACACCCGTGTAAATGGGTTATCATCCATGCATTCAGCAATTGTTAGCCATTTACTGGGACATTAAGCAAACTCAGTATCTAACTGTATTTTCCAGCATTATAGTACAACCACCACATCAAGCAGTGAAAGCTTTAGTAGACAACTTTGAAATGGATAAAATCACAGATGGTATTAGTCAAGCAGTATTTGCAAAATGGATGGCACTTTTCGGAATGAAAACTGTCACCATACAGACAGGGGACAAATATTATTTGTCAAATCGCATGGGATATGAAGGAAAACAGCATAACTGCTTAGAAAAAATAATGTCATCTGATGTACAATTTCTTGCATTTGATTTTGGCCATTTTAAGCCATCCATCTTTGTGGACGGAGCACGGTTTTGGGACACGGGTAAATATTGCACAAAATTTTCCTTAGTCCCGGAGAATCCAAAGCTGAGTTCTCCCAAGTTAATCAAGTTACCAGGGTATATGTCAGCTCAGAGAGTTGAATTGGAGGCAGTACTGTACGTACTTTATTACAATCCTGTTAATTTCTCAGACAGTGCTTATGTAGTAAACTTGTTAAGATTACATATGGATGCCTGGGTAAGATAAGGATTTGTAGACAGTGTAGGCAAACCATTACTGAAGTATTAAAAGACATACATAAAGTAATAACAATGTCAAATAAGCAGGGACAATACAGCATTTTAAAGGTAAAAGCTCATCAGAAACCTACAAGTGAAACTTTCAAGTTAAATGCATTAGCTGACACGTTGGCAAAACAAGCAACACAAAAGGGAGCAGATCTTTCAGGATATGCATATAACAAGGAAGAGGTCAGTGCTTTAAAAGAGCTAGATAAACAGTCAATTGAGGAATGCTTTATAAATATTCAAAAGAAGCATAGTTTAAAAGAAGAAACAGACCAGTGCATAATTGCAGGAATACCACCAAAAGAGTACTATGCATACACCACTACAAAAGGATTGCAGCTGCCTTATGTGCCATTTCAGTTAGCACATCAGTTAGTCAAGATAAAAGACCAGATATTTGGACATCTAGGAGCTGATAAGCTATCAACAGTTCTAAAAGAAAAGTACTGGAATCCAAGTTTAAAAAAGGTCTGTAGGCTAACTATAGAAGAATGTCTAATCTGTTTGCAGGTGAATGCTAAAAGTAAAAAAAAACCTCAGTTACATAGAGTACAGCCAGCAGATGGTCCATGGTATGCAATTAAAATAGAGTATGCAGGTCTTTTGGCAACTACAAAGGGAGGCTACAGATATCTACTGGTAGTAGTAGATGTTTTCTCAAAATGGTAGAGGCAATTTCTACTAAAACCATGACGGCAAAGGCAACGGCAGAAGCCTTATGGAAAAATATTTTGTCATTGGGGTGGCCAAGAATTATTGAGTCGGACAATGGTCCACAGTTTGTTAGTGATTTAATAAAGCAAATATGTAATCTGTTAGGAATTCAGCAAAGATTGCATGTGCCTTATCATCCATAGTCAAATAGAAGTATAGAACAAATGAATCGTATGCTCAAGGAGCGTCTCAAAAAAGCAGGTTTTGAAAAGGGAAATGCATGGGTACAACATTTACTAGGCATTCTTATGGGTATAAGGGTAACACCAAACAGTAAGTCAGGAATATCCTCCTATGAAATCATGACAGGGAGGAAAATGCCATGTCAGTTACCTTTAGATCCTGATACAGAAGATAGTAGACCTATGTTAGAAATCAGCAAGCATCACCAATGGTGAAAACAACCTACAGAGGTATGTGATTATAATGCAACAGAGCAAGCTTTCCATCTGTGGAAAAAGGTTCCAATATTACCACTGGAAGAAAACCTTCCCTGTGGAACAAAAGTATTAGTAAAAATGTTCCAGACAGAAGAGCCCTGGGATAACAATCGGCAGTGACCTTTTGAAGTAGTGGAGCAAACAGGTCCATTAATATACAAAATAAGAGGTAAAAAGAAAAACAGAACAGTTCTAGTGTATAGAGATCAAATGAGAGTAGTTAAAAGCAGTGAGAAAATAAAGTCACAAAAGTGACATGCATGTATTTTCTTTCCAGAAAATTAAAAGGAAGCTGCCTAAAGCGCACCTGTTTGGAATGCAGACGAGCAAAAGGGTGACAAGAGCAAATGTAAATAATTTTGTAAATATGTCTACATTTAAGCATGTGTTAGTTAGACCGATAGCTATTTTGTTTCTTATAGTTTTTTGTAATTGTATAATAACACCAGAAATGGCAGGAACTCTGGCAGAAAAAGCATACAAGACTAATGTTACTAGTATAAAATCCCACTGGGTAAATGCTACAAACACTAGAACTCAAAGTAATTTTGCTTGTCCAGGGGGACAAGAATCTCCCATTGGAAAACGTTCCTTTGACCAGAGTATTACAGTCTGGAAGACTGCCAGAGGGCAGGTATATTTTCAACTCCTACAATATAAAATAAATGTATCTTTGCAAGCCAATACTGCTATAAAATGCTGCATACTGCAAGGGGAAAAACACTTCTAAAGTTCTATGCTGACTGTGTAAACAGTACTGCAGAAGGGTCTAAAATAGAGCTACAGGAGGGAGATGTATTGGTCTGTATCAATGATTCTTTAAAAATTGGAAGAAAACAACCTTGCCATTTTATTATCAGAACTTTTAATAATCATCCCACAGCCAAGCCGGAACAAGTAATTAGAGTACCATGAACATATATGGTAGTAGGACAAAAATACCAGAAAATAGTAGTACATTTTAATATCGCATTCCCTCCTGACAATACTGGCTATAGGAGACAAAGACCATGGTACGGTACTCTTTTAGGGAGGATGGGAAAAGGTTTAGGTGCATTAAATTCGACTGACATAGAAATAATGGCTAACATATTAAAATTAACAGGCCAGGATATTTCACAAATTGTACATTTACAGGCACAATGGTTGCCTACTATATGGACATCACAGAAGAGACACATGGATTAGCAAAAAGACTTTTTACAAAGTTTTAATGACTCTTTGATTAGCAGATTAGGGTTTGAGGTTAATGATACTAAATTTGCAGATAATGTACTTTGCAGTCTTTGTATGTACAAATCCAAAAAAAATTCAGTACAAATGAAGTTAATGTCAAATAATGAGTATGTGTGGAGAACAATGTTTGAAAAATGGATTCCAAGTATTAAATGGATTGAGATGCATGTGCATCAAACAGTCTACACAAATACATACTGTACAGGAAAAATTACACATTATAATGTGACAAGTTCAAAAGTAATCTATCAAGTTGTAGTTTTATCATTGTTTTTTGGGCCACCATTCTATACATACCAGTGCTGGTTACCCAGTTAGAAAGAAATTATATTGATTTACAAAATAAAACTCACAAAATCAAACATTGTGCTCATACAGCTAATAGACTGGTATGTGGTCAACATTTATCAGTCTACAAACCATGCTTTTTACAAAATTCTGTAAATTTATGTAAATGGACAATTTTACCTTCTAGTTTTGAGATGTTTAATGAAATAGCCCCACGGTTTGTGTGTATTCTAACAAATCAAAATTTAACATTTACTAAACAACGTCCTTTTGTAGATTGTCTTAATAATATAACACACTTGACATGGTATAATGAAACATATGTGTTCATTCCAGAAAGCAATCAATGATTAATGTGGGGTTTTCCCTGGAATCATTATATAAAGTCATAAGTGAAAGTAAACAGTTACTTCAACAGTTACAAGGCTTATAAAATAATTCTAAGTCATGAATTAAATTTTGTAATTGTAAAAAACAAATGAATCAAGTTAGATGAGATAACTAAAGCAGACACAGCCCATAATTGGTGGGACATTTTTACAGGATGGTCTGCAAAAGGAAAAAAGTTGCTAAACTATACACCCAATTCTGGCAATAATGTTTCTTATCATTGTACTTACTGTTTGGAATTGTGTTTTGACCCGTTGTATCAATAGAAGGCTAAAGGTTTTGTTTCCTAATGTGTTTTCTGTTAATCAAGATAAAAATTATGATCTAATCAAAGAATGCATATCAATGTAAACTGTTTTGTGTGTTTTTAAAACAAAAGGGGAAATTGTTAGAGTATATTAAAGGGTTAAAAATGTATTTATTGAAAATAGGAAGAAAAGTAGAAAAATACAGTAGTTACTATGCATGCTTGGCATCCATTCTATGTAACTATAACTGTTACATGATTAGCACAGCTGCAAGGAGAACTACAGATAAGGATGACTCCCTAATTCCTGAAGTGATTACCAGCACAGGTGCAAGGAGGACTGGAGACAGGAATGACTCCCTAAATCTTGAAAGTTGTCACATAATTTACCTTGAAATAGATCAAAAATCAGCTTTTCAGCAAATGCATGACATTAAGCAAATACCAAAGTATTGACTTTAAACAAATGGATCCAGATGACATGAAAAAACTGTATAAAAAGACGATAAAACTAAATGTTGGTAGCTGGATATTTTTGTAGGAACATAGTTCTGAGGTAAATGGAGAATCATTATCTGTATCTGTATCAAAATGCAAACCTTGCATAGTAAAAAGCTGTAAGATGTAACATGTAGTACGTGTCGTCTATTAGATTAATGTTATTTTATTAGTAACTACGCTCAAGTTGGTTAAAGTACAGTACAGTACTGTCAAATATATTTTGGTAAAATCCATCAATTTGTTAAAATTTATCAATGGGTGCTGGTTATGAAATCACCAAGTGAATTAAAGATTGTGTGTAATTATTTACATACTTGAATTTTTTTGTCCCCAGATAATTATGAAAATATTGCATTATCACTTAAGTTCTTTGAAGTGTGTTTAATGTGGTGTGAAATCTGCACTTTTTATGCACTTGATTCGTGGAATACAGTATACTGTTTTAGAATGACTAAATCTTTATGCTCAGACTTAATTAGGATGTGCATCATTTGCTTGTTAGTAGTTTCAGTGTTATAATCAAGCTTCCTCTTCATGCCACCTAACCATGATGAATTGTACTCTGTGCTGCTGTTACAAGGCATGCTATAACTATTTTAAAATTATAGCAACACCTTTAGTCTATCTTTTGACAGCTTCTGGAACTATATCTCCTGTTTGTTAGTCACAATAATTTGTAACTGCTTTTCTGTTCATAGGTTCATAGGTTCATAGGTTCATACTAGGCTATCTGCCCTAGGGCATTTATAAGCCTAGCCAGAGTGTGTTTGGCTTTCGCCACCCATTTTAAATTAATTTTGTTATGCCCTTTTTCGAGGATAGTATACTGTGCCTCTGTCTAACAGTGACACAGAAGTGATACCCGGGGTAAACCTACAATCTCCCATCCACTCATCAAGATTCCTTCCAGAGTGAAGGGAGCCGCTGGGTTATGAATCTGTCCCTCCAGCATGTCCTATTTATTTCAGTGCTGAGGTTCAAGTCTCTCGAGCGCGTAGCTCGATGCGATTTGGATTTTCTGAGGTGCAGCATGTCCATTAATTCTGGGCTGGACATGGCTTTATACATCAGGCACAGATCGCCTCTGAGCAGGCGGTATGCCACTGAGTAGAGCTGGAGTTTCTTTAACCGGGCAGCATATGGCATCTGTTTGAGCCCTATGATCCTCTTGGTGAGGTACTTTTGGGGTCTTTCCAGTTGCTGCAGGTGTCTGGTAAGGTACAGCCCAAAAGGGGCATTGTACTCAATTATGGGCCTGATGAGGGATGAGTAAAGAGGCACGATGACCTCCCCGATCTAGATGTGAATCCCTTCATGATTAGGTGGGCTATATAAAATGTTTTTCTCACCACTTTGGCCATGTGGTTGTCAAATGAGAGATTGCTATCAACTTGGGTCCCCAGGTCCCTAATTACTTCTTCTGTAAAAGCTGCAAGATGTTGCAAAACACTGGAAAACTGACACACTCATATGTATATTTTAATGTCCATAAAAGGTGATGCTTTTGTTCTATTTGCTGTTATATAAATATTTCAGAATTACACTCACTGTGGTGACACTAGTGATGGTTGTATCATGTCTGAAATAGTGTATATAAAATATTCGCAGTGTATTTAGGTTCTCATTGTCATTGAATTTACAGGATCATTATAAATAATATATTCATGGTTGCAATGGATGTACAATCATAATGGACTGAAGTATCTTGCATGCCTTAAATCAGATATAAATCTCCAGTCGGTTATATGAAAAGATTTTTTTTTTTACTATTTATTGTTTATTTGGATACATTGCTATGGACAAAGATGTATAATTTATAACAGAAGAGTTTTAGCATCAGGGACTCAACCAGTATATGGGTTAGATGAGGAATTTGGGCACACCTCACAACAAGGTGGGATTAAGGTCACTGATGTCCCACTGAGGCTTGCATTGCACAGTAAGAGAAGTATAATATCAAGATCTGATATAAATGGTGAGGTCAGACCATGCGTACAGGTAGTCACTCTCCAGAAGAATGCATAAATTGCTAGCAGAATAGTTCTGTCAGTTATAGTGATGATTCTACAACTATCTTGTGTCTATTGCAGCTTTCACTGCCATTGAAACTTGGCTACACAATAACCACCTGTCTCTGAACCCCAATAAAACCAAGCTCATAATATTCACTGCAAAGAAACAAACTCCCATCAACAAACTGCCACTAAACATATTCTCATTGAACTATACAAAAATTTAATTAGTCTCTCATACAAAATTGCTGGAGGGTCATAATCAACGAAAACCTAAAATTTGACCTACAGATTCAAAATTGCATCAGTAAAACACAAAAAAAACAAGGCCTTTTCTACAGACACAAGCTATTCCTCTCGCCCCACACTAGACACCTTTCTTCTTCCTTCTCTTCCTTTATGGTGCCCCATTACTAACCAACTTCACTCAAAAATAAGCTAGAAATATGCTACAACAAAATACCCAAATTTGTCACAAACACTTGTATTTCTACACACCACTCGTTTCACTTAAAATGCTTAACTGGCTTAAATTTCTCCAACATCTCACCTATCTCCAACTAACTACTGCACACAAAATATTGACTAAACCACAGGCTTGTCCTGTGCTAGCGGCCACTGACATGAGAGAACCATCATTTATTGGAAGTCCACAAACCTAAACTACCAGCAAGTCAACTACTCTACTCTTGGAATATTGCTAAAACATGGAACAGCCTACCCCTAAGCATCCGCACAACTCAAAACACTGTTGCCTTCAAGCTAGCCCTTCACACTTACCTTCATTCTACTTGGAACTGTAACTGTACTCATCCTCATGACCCATAAATGACCTAGTATTCATGTTTCCTCACTTCTCACCTAACATTTTTTCTCCAACACACTACTAGTGTAC
Source organism: Protopterus annectens (assembly GCF_019279795.1). Lineage (NCBI taxonomy): Eukaryota > Metazoa > Chordata > Ceratodontiformes > Protopteridae > Protopterus > Protopterus annectens. The sequence continues at coordinate 910,405,576 of NC_056743.1, read as the reverse complement.
CCTTCTTCTCCTCTAACTTCCCCCATCCAATTTATATTGCCCTCTCTTTGTCCCTACACTTTCAGATAGACTCTATTTCGGCTATTCCTTTTACTCCTCTCCATCAGGCACCTATATTCACCTATATATAACTGTTACAAGTTATTTTCTCTCATAACTTAATTCCTCACTATTATACAACCTTTATTTTTTGTATTATGTTACCTATTCCATTTTTGTTATATGTAATATCTACAATCAAGTATATCCTGAACTTTTTGCTTAGCTAACTGTATTACTTAGATTCTGGTTTATTATATTGTAATGTACTAATCATATTCACGGAGCTTTTCTCCTTGGGCCTCCACTGAAAATGGGCTCTGCTTGGACCAGTGGACTATCCCAGTAAACAAATGGCAATAAATAATAATAAATAAATATTGCAGTGCCTTACAGCAATAACAAACAAAATACAAAATATAATTAATATTTATTAGATAACTGGGGAAGGAGATTAAAACCTTCACACTCTAAAAATAGCCAGTGACATCCCACATTAAAGCCCTGACTTTTGTAAATGGTGTAGGCAAAAATGGACTTAGACATATTGGCTACATTATGGGGCAATAGTAAAGCTATTATTATTGTAGTATTTCATATAACACAAGACAAAAGTGAAAAAAAACACTCCATATGGTTGAATCCACTTACATGATTAACAGATACAACTAAGTAGACAGAATATCTAAGCATCTTAAAGAATGGACTGCGCTTTTATCTATGCAACAGGTATTGTAAATTTGATTCACCCCAATCAAACTATTTAAGTTTTAAAAAACATAAAGACTCAATATTTTATTGCAACAGGTAATGTGAGCACTGATGCACATTAAACACAGCATTGTGGTTTACCACCGTGTTACTAAGTATATCTTCTTAGGAAGAAGTGCAGAAGGGAATCTCTCCACTCAAAAAATGTACTGTCGGTACATCTGCTGCTTCCTAGAACCTGCAGGTAGCACAGAGTACTCAGAGTTAGGCCGAAACTTTTCAAATGGGTCATATGGGAAAGAACGAGATTAATTGATTTTTTTCTTTGTTTGCTTTGTATCAAATATTTGATAAAAATGCAACTTATAAATCCTGCAGGCAGAGAAATTCCTTAGTGGATGAATGCTTTGAATACACAGAGAGGTGAAGAAGACAGGAAAAAGACCTGTGGATTCTCAAGGGCCAGGACAGCCTTAAGCTATTTGTCTTTAATATTCATTACTCATCAGCCGTGTCTTCACTTCTGGCACACAAATTCATCATCTTTTATAATAAATAAGCAAAGAACTGATGTTCATAAACAAAGCTACAGTGGAAGCACCTTTGATCAATAAAACAATGCACCCTTGATCAGTAAAACAATGTAATGTGCAGTCCTCTAATTTGTGTAACCCCATTCCCTTTTAATGAGACAGAGAAACTGATTACAGCAAGAATGGTTTGGACTGCTTTAGTTCTGCTGGCTTTAAGTAACTTGTAAAGAAAACTAGGTGTGTGATTGAAATGAGATGTCAAGCAGAGTATAAACTGCTGTTTTTATCAAGCTATGATTACAGTAAAATGTCCCTCAGAGGTATGCCCCACTGGCATAAGAGAGGGAACATAAATTAGAAGAAAATGACTTGGAGAACAACGTGTCAATTCAAAGACTCTGTCTGATATTTGGAACAGCTTAAGAATGCCTTTCAACAAAATCACTTTGTACCATCAGTCATCTGAAACTGAGGTAGCTCCAGAGGCTTGTCCTGAGTGGAAACTTGGACAAAGGGTTTCGTTTTATGATAATTTTGAAAGTTACCTTTGAAGCAGCCATTTGATTTTTCTGTTTTGATCAAAGACTCTCAGGATAATTCTTCTCACATCTGTACAAAAGATACATTGTGGGCTTGCAGTGGACAATAAGCAGAACATAATATTTCAAGATCTGATGTACATGGTAAGGGCAATCTGAGGACAGAGTACAAGAAGTTATCATCCTGGAGAATGCATAAAATGCCAACAGAATATTTCTGTCAGGTATAATGGTGATTTTCCAGCTATCATTTGTCTATTGCAGTGCATCATAGCAATAACTAACAAGAAAACAATATTTATTAGAGGAATAAGGAAAGGAGATTTAAAACCTTCACATTTTAAAGTCACTGATGTTACACATCAAAGCCCTGACTCCTTTAAATAGTGTAATCAAAAATGGCTTTAGACATTCTGGGCACATTTTGGGACAAAAATACATAGCAAATAGTCCTACTTAGTGTTAACTGACTTTAGCTTTAAACATTCTTTATGGGTGTGCATTGTGTTTGTATTTAATGTAATTTATTCCAAGATTTACCTCCCGGAACTCAAAAAGTCATATCAGTAATAACAGTAACAGGAGTTGTAGCTCAGGGCAGTTGTAGTTCATAACAGTACATATGTATGCTGGGGGGGGGGGGGTCGTTAGGTCTACCAGCACAGATATGTACTATTTACACATTGCTGGAGCAGTATTGTGATATTCACATACCATAAAACCACAGGCCCAGATGATGGCTTCTTAAGGCTGAAATATGTGTTTGTGTTTTGAGGTAGAAGATGGCCAACTTTGGTGGAAGTTCGCACTGTTTATGTTATGGTAAATGTAATGGGACAGTGGTCCCTAAAGAAGGGTAGTATGACTTTTATGTCCGAGGCTTTGTTTGGTATATTTATTATTAGTAGTTCTATGAAGGAATGATTACCAAATTTAGAGATTGGCCTTTTAGGTTCCTTTATTAACTGAATAGGTCCAAGGTCACTTTGGATATCATGACTGAGGTCACTTAAACAAAAACTACCTACAATGATGTTCTTGGCATGTTTAATATTTTGCAGAGTATGGAAAAACAACTTTTTCAAATCTGTAAGGTTTGTTGGAGTACGGTAGATATGCAATTGCAATGAATTAAGGATTGCAGTTGTTATTGCTGCCATTATATGCCTTTACAGCTTGCCAGACAGGATCAATGTCATTTGTGGTTGTGTTTTATCCTGGGAAGGATGATTTAAGCTTGCATTTGATAAGGAATAAGGTTTTGTGGCTGTGTGTTGTCCTGGGAGGGATGATTTAAGCTTGCTTTTGATAAGGAATAAGGTCTTCCCACTATTCTAGCTCCAGGTCTCGTGTTGAGGAGGTATTTATAATCGGGGAACTGTATGTTTATTTTGGGGTCTCTGGTACCATACTTTCTTCAGATGCTGTCTCAGCCGGTAATAAATCAGTCAATCAGTCAGTCAATTTTGTTTTAGTGTTTATACATAATCAGTTTACAAAATAAGTTAAAAGTAAAATATCACAACTGGAGATAAATCCGTTAGAACTAAAAAAAATTGACAAAAGTTAAAATATTTTTTTTTTCTGTTGGCTCCATGATGCTGAGGTTTTGCAGCACTTCGGTGTGAGTATTAACTGGCAACCTTGCCTTATTTTAACACAAAATTACAGCAAATAATAAGCTGTGCACCACCTAGTGCACATACTTTCTTACCTAAAAGGTAAACTAGAGGGCCTTGTTAAGTTACTACTTAACTGAGTTCTCTCCCTCCACATAAATGAACTTCTCAAATTCTTTCACTTGTTTTGACCTCACAGTGTCTTCAGAAAAAAATTAGGTTGAGAACACTCCACCCTCACTGTGAAAAAATGCTTCTTCACATTGCCATACACCCTCTGTTTTAAACTCCTTTCCGTATATATTTATTTTTCTGGAAGATGCAAATATATGGACTGCTGATCTCTTGAAGTGAACTTATTTAATATTTGGTGAATGGGATAGCAAACCCACTGTAATCACAGTCCAGAGAAATAAAAATCCAGGTAAATTAATGATGTAATTTTTTTGGGTAGTTGGTCAGTTTCGAGAAGCAACTGATGTCATTAGTCTGTGTTAATGACAGCACCCATGTACTTATCACTTAGGACCACAGCTCACGTGCAAAAACTTAAAGATAAATCCTATGATAAGATTATTAAATGTTGAAGGGATTTTTTAGCCAAAAACTGTTGGCAAATGCTGAAGAAATGAAACCAGAAACATGACAACATGGTGACACAATATTTTGCTGAACTGAAGCAACATACTGTGAACTGTGAATTTGGTTTGCATTTAGTTAAAGTACACAGAGATAAATTCATAATGTGTATTGCAGCCGCGGTGGTGCAGTGGTAGCGTTGTCACCTCACAGCAAGAGGTTCTTCCGTTCGATTCTCGGCTGGAGAGCCTTCTGTGTGGAGTCTGCATGTCCATCCCGTGGTCGAGTGGCATTCGAAAGACGTGCATGAATGGGCGTGCCGTAGTTGAAGGTTGGGTATTGGGCTGGCACCTTGGCACCGTAAAAATCTACTACCAATAATTAGCAGACCGGAGTTCCATTGTGGCGACTCCTAACCGGGAAAAAAACAAAAGAAGAACATTACAGTAAAACTGCACAGGGGAGGCTGATTTCTGAGCTGAATATAACTTTTTCTAAGGAATTTAAAACTGGCTTAATAAAAGGGACCACAAGCAGAGAAAGGTTACATGCAGGGCAGGTTGGTGCTGCACAGAAAATCAAGGTACAATGCTATGAAACAAAAGTTTAAAAAAAGTTGTGGTATCTTTTTAACAGTAAAAATCATGATGCAAAAGTCTGAACTGGCCATAATAAAGTACTGCCATAAAGATGTATAAAATAATAATTGTTATGGCAAAAGAACTAAATGTTTCTTAAAAGATGAACAGGTCAGGTATACAAATATGAAATTGGAGTGCAAATGTTTTAAATACATTCTTAGAAAGAAAGAGCCATTTGTGTCTGTATTTCTTATAGATGATATCTGAGAAGACATGGAGACTGACACATACAGCAGTATCTATTATACCTGAAGGAACAGTGCACGCATTGCAGTATCTATTATACCTGAAGGAACAGTGCATGCATTGCAGTATCTATTGTACCTGAAGGAGCCGTGTATGCATTGCAGTATCTATTATACCCAAAGGAACGGTGCACGCATTGTAGTATGTATTATACCTGAAGGTTCAGTACATGCATTGCAGTATCTATAATACTGAAGGAACGGTGCAAGCATTGTGATATCTATTATACCTGAAGGAATGATACATATATTGCAGTATCTGTTATACCTGAAGGAATGGTGCATGCATTGCAATATCTATTATACTTGAAGGAATGGTGCATGCATTGTAGTATCTATTTTACCTCAAGGAATGGTGCATGCATTGTAGTATCTATTACACCTGAAGGAATGGTACATGCATTGCAGTATCTATTATATCTGAAGGAATGGTGCATGCATTGCAGCATCTATTATACCTGTAGGAACGGTGCATGCATTGTTTCCTAAGAAAAGTTTGTAGAATACTACTGTGATGTTTAAAAGTCAAAGTCAAAGTAAACTTTATTGTCATTTAGAGCTACATAAGTGTAGCCTAAATGAAATTTCGTGCATCAGCGCAATTCTTGAGATTGCAAAGCAAAGTGAAACAACACATACAAGTAAAGGAATAAACACAATTAACAAATAAATACTACTCTCAGTCCATGCAAGAAAGAGCAGAGACATTTACCAACACTCATATATGAAAATAATACCCTCCCCTGAGTTAAATTAACTACCCTATTTAAAGTAATGCAAAACACACTACAGACTGAACAATGCTTAAGTTATTTGTCTAATATTGCACTTGAGTAGATTAAATAATAATGATGATGGATATAATAAATAAATATTGCACTTACTTGGAATATATGTAAGTATATGTTGCACAAATTAATAAAAAATGACTTATTATGTGTCCAGACCCCAGGGAGAAGTGCCTGAGTTCAGAAGTCTAATCACTGTAGGGTAGAAACTGTTATTGAATCTTGTAGTCCTGCAGTGGATGCTACAACATCTCCTGCCCAATGACAGATGTTTAAACAGTCCATGCGCAAGGTGCGTGGTGTTGTGTATTATTTTGGTGGCCTTACAGATGCTTCTTGCAGAATAAAGTTGTTGCATCAATGAAAGACTGAAACCTGTTACCTTCTCTGCAACCCTCACCACTCTTTATAATGCCTTCCTTTCTGTAACTGTGCATCTTCCAAACCACACTGTGAAGTTGCAGGTGAAGATGCTCTCTATTGCACCTCTAGAAGGTGGAGAGGATATGAGGAAGAAGCTTAGCTTTTTTTCAGCCTTCTTAAAAAGTGGAGGCATCAGTGCACTTTCTTGACCAGCTGGCCGCTGTTTCCTGACCACGAAAGACCTTTGATATGTGTACACCCAGGAATTTCATACTCTTAATCCTCTCCATACTCTCATCATTGATCCTGAGCACTGGGTGGTTTGTTCTCTTTTTCCTAAAGTCAGTGATAATCTCTTTGGTCTTGCTTACATTCAGGACAAAGTTTTCCCCTTGCACCAACTGATCAGAGATGCCGCCTCCTCTCTGTACACCCTTTCATCCTCCTTTGCGATGAGCCCCATGACTGTGGTGTCATTAGCAAACTTGATGATATCGTTGGACTCCTGCTTAGCAAAGCAGTTGTGGGTCAGGATGGTGAATAATAGTGGGCTGAGAACAAATCCCTCTGGAACCATGGTGTTAATCGTGATGCACTTTGATGTGTTAAAGTGTTCAGAAGTGAGACTTCATCTGTTTTAAGTGAAATAATGTTTACTGGATGCTACAAAAAAGCAGAAACAATGTTTGCCTTTAGTTGTGGTACAAGATGATGGACCAGCTTTTTGTTAGGAATTGGTGCTAAACTGGAAACAAATGAATTATTTGTCATATCATCCACATGAGTTTAGATCGGTACAAAAAAATTTTGATTTGCATAACAAATTATTTTGTGAGGAGCTGTGAATGCATGCTATAAGTTGTTAAAGCTGCCCTTTTTAGGTGAAACATGGTACTGCACCAAAGTTTTGTAAGGATAATCCACTACCAATGGCAATGAAGGAATCTTTGGGCAATGAGTTTGAGAGGCATGACAGAGAGAATATATCACTAGTTAGTGAAACATAGAGAATGAGCAACTGTGATCATTACTATTATGAAAAAAATATGAAAAAAGGATAATATCTTACTTATTAGTAGTGATTATAATCTGAGAGTTAATCAGGCTGAAACAAGAGGACATATATGCTCCCTCAAAGGGGGCACTAGTGGCAATACTGACTGGTTGGAATATATTTTTAAAAAAGATTCACCAGCTACCTCTCAGCAAGTATTATTTGATGTCAACTCTTAAACAATATGTGATGAATACAATCGGCAGATCTCTGTTTGTGTGTAACAAATGACCATTTGGTTTCAATGTTGCACCATCAATTTTCCAAAAATAATGTGAAACTTATTCAAGGATTTATGTGTAGTTAGTAGTTGTTGGTTTGCTGATAACTATCAGATGGAAAAGGAGCATCTCAATAACTTACATAAAGTGTTGCAGTAATTGTTAAACTGTGGATTCACTGTTAAAAATCAAGAGGTGAGTTTGACAATTGCAGACTGAATATGTGGAACATTTCACTGGGAATGTAAAAACCTACATCAACCCCACCATCACTTGTGTAAAAAAGGTTAAAGACATTTCTTGAAGAGAATACTTATATGAAAAGTTTATGCCTAAACAATGTAGGGTGTTAACACTTGCTCAAAGTTTGGTGAAAGAAAATGCCCTATTCCAGTGGTAGCAATGTTAGCAAAAATAGATATGAACATGTAAAGAAATGCTGATTTGTAATACAGTGTTGACATGCTATAATGTGGAGTTACCAATATCACTTGCTTGTAATGATTCAACTTATGGCATTGTTGCAGTGATTACACAAGTCACACCATCAGTGGATTGATAACCAACTGTTTATGCATCAAGGACCCTTTCCCCTGCTAAAACAGGTAATCTCAAGCCAAGAAAGGAATAAAGAAAAAGCCAAGTTAATTAACCCTTTGTTAACATTCTTTGATGACCAAGAGTTTGCCTACAACAGCAGGAATGTGAAGTCAGCATTAGGTAATCACATATCAAAATATAATTATCAGAGTACAGAATTTCCTAGGGTCTTAGCAATGCTTATTGACTGTCTAGATTTCCATTACCTAAAATCTCAGATGTTAGTGTGTATTGAACAATGAATACAAATTAATTATGCTGTAAATGTATTGAAAAAATAAAGCACAGAATAAAAAGTTTGTTCAAATGTAGGCATATAAGTTACCAATATAAAACTGGCATCCATACTATATGATATAACCCTAGCTAAAATAAGTGGTGATTTGAAAAATAAATCTGTTAATGAACATGCTTCCTCACAGAATCAGCAGAATTACATGTTTTCTCACAATGTCAGCAAGATGTGCTTCCTCACAGATGCTTCCTTATATGCTTTCTAAGAAAAACAACAAGAGAGTCTAAAAACAGACATTAACAGTATCAGCAGAAACTCTGAAAAACAAAGCAAATATTGCATGCTTTCTCACAATATCAGCAAGAAAGTTTCACATGCTTCCTCACAGATGCTTCCTTAGAATCAGATGTTGGATGCTTTCATAGAAAAACAACAGGAAAGTCAAAAATGGACATTACATGCTTCCTCATAGAGGTTTCCTTACAAAATCAGAAAAACAGATCTAAAGTACATGACAAGAACATTACATAATAACTGTAGGAAACAAGCTGTGTAAGGATATGTAGGAACTCAGGTTCCAAGGTAAGTGGAAAATGAAAGGCTATAATCCATATTTATACTCAGAAGTAAACCTTGTACATTAAAGCTGTGGCTGTAACAGTATAGTACGTGTTGTCTGTTATAGAAATATGTTGTTTATTAGTAACTGCACTTAAGTTAATGAAATACAGTGCCACAAAGTATATTTTCTTATCAACGTACAACCTGCAAGACTCTGTGTCATAACCAGACTTTGATTTCAGCATTAAATGGCCAATAAGACTTTGTGTTTCAATCAAACTTTGGTTCCAGCAGGAGCAACATCCAAATTAAGTTTTCAGTGTGAATCCTAGCCTGTATTTGAACACAGGAGGAGTGGTGCCTGCATAAGGTCACTCCAGTAAAGGCACAGTAACTAAAAATTGTGTAAATGACTGAGTCCTAACTAGAAACACTCCAGGTTTATACAGCTTGCAGCAGTACAGTTTTCAGACTTCTGAATCCCGAGTAAGAATGCCATGCAGGAAGGTCACAGTGCCATAAACTCTCCAAGTCAGTGAAGTCTAAGGTTTCTAATCTGCAACTGCCAGTTTCATTTCACCAGATTTTTGAGTGGCTATGGAGGGATTTCCAGCCATCTGCAACAACAGACTGATCACCTGTTCACTTGCTAAGTGGTAAGACTTTTTTTCTGTTTCACATACAAGTATGGATGCCATTAGGGACTGTAGTAAAATGCAAACACAGCTTTACTGTTAATATATCAGAACAACCAGACATAAATATGGGACAAAATGCAGTGTTGGTCTACACAGCACATTAGTAAATGTAAAACCTTACTAGGGCAAGTTGATACTCAAGCGTTATGTAAGTGGGTTATAAGATTTGATTGGTATCTTAAATAAAAAAATGTGGCATGTAATAATAAATGTTTATTGTGTGAATCATCTTAAACTGCTTTCTGTGTGCAATGCCATAAAAATACAATGCAGGCCATTGTTCAAAAGTTAGACTGTAAAGAAAAACCTTTTAATGGTGAAGAACCAGGAAAAGGTGAAATGCTTACATTATATACAGATGTTAGACAGTTATGTTCTGTTGCTGCATTAATCTCAGAGTTAGAACAACAGTCAAATCAGTTACTGACAAAACCTCCTGTAGATCTTACTACACCTTTTAAACATTATGTACAAAAGTGGAATGAAGCCACTGCTCAGCACACAACAGATAAGGACAGGAACAAGGTTTATTATAAATGGACAGAAGAGTTTAATAAATTCTTAAAAGACAAACAAGGAGAGTTCAAAAAGTTCAGAAATGATGTACAAGAACCCTGTCAGAAGTGCATAGGAGCTCTACAGTCAACAGACAATTCTAATAAAAAGTATCATAAAAAACTTAAGGAAGAATTGCAAAACACAAAACCAGTACAAGTTAAAGAACAGGGAACCACTGCAGATCTATATGCACAATCCAGATTATTACAAAGTTTACCACAGTGGAATGATAAGAAAGGCATATTTTACAACATGCTTGCATCTGAAGAATGGGTAGCATGCACAGCAGGATCTGATGTATGGAATAATGCCTTACTTAGATGTTTTTGGATTTTTTATTCACAGATGTTTTAAAACTTTAATCCTGTTAAATCAAAAGGACTATAAATTAGATGATAAAGTAGGCCATATGACTGCTGTTCTCATGCCATACACACAAGGGCAGCCTCTCACAGCTAAGCCTGTAGATAATTTCAAAATCACCATCTCAGACAAATTAATGGAACAAGCTGAACATTTTAAACTAGCATTTCAAATCATAAACCAAAGATCAGAAGAGGATATGCAACAAAAGGAAATATAGAAACAGTTAATACATTGCTTTCTAGAGCAATTAAAAGGGGTTCCAGGGGATATTAAGTGCATTTATAAAGATAATTCAAATACCCTCACTGATTTAGTAAAAAAACTAATAAGAAGAAAGACTATGGCCAATGATGGGACATTATAATCACACCATATCTTTGCATTAGGAGAGAGTAGTGAGCCATTTGAAGTAATTTGTGAGGTAAAAAGCCAAAGAAGGCAACAGTGGTATGAATAACCACAAGCAGAAATAGCTGTGGCTGCACCACTGACTCCTATTGCTGCATCTGTAGCACAAGAATCAGACACAGGTAATGAACACAAGGCACCAACATGTTTTTCAGTAAGAAAATAGGACATGTTAAGCAAAATTGTGATCATTACAAAGTTTGGTGTAAAAAGAAGGAATAACATCCAAATTAAGTTTTCAGTGTGAATCCTAGCCTGTATTTGAACACAGGAGGAGTGGTGCCTGCATAAGATCACTCCAGTAAAGGCACAGTAACTAAAATTTGTGTAAATGACTGAGTCCTAACTAGAAACACTCCAGGTTTATACAGCTTGCAGCAGTACAGTTTTCAGACTTCTGAATCCCGAGTAAGAATGCCATGCAGGAAGGTCACAGTGCCATAAACTCTCCAAGTCAGTGAAGTCTAAGGTTTCTAATCTGCAACTGCCAGTTTCATTTCACCAGCTTTTTGAGTGACTATGGAGGGATTTCCAGCCATCTGCAACAACAGACTGATCACCTGTTCACTTGCTAAGTGGTAAGACTTTTTTTCCTGTGTCACATACAAGTATGGATGCCATTAGGGACTGTAGTAAAAATGCAAACACAGCTTTACTGTTAATATATCAGAACAACCAGACAAAAATATGGGACAAAATGCAGTGTTGGTCTACACAGCACATTAGTAAATGTAAAACCTTACTAGGGCAAGTTGATACTCAAGCGTTATGTAAGTGGGTTATAAGATTTGATTGGTATCTTAAATAAAAAAATGTGTCATGTAATAATAAATGTTTATTGTGTGAATCATCTTAAACGGCTTTCTGTGTGCAATGCCATAAACATACAATGCAGGCCATTGTTCAAAAGTTAGACTGTAAAGAAAAACCTTTTAATGGTGAAGAACCAGGAAAAGGTGAAATGCTTACATTATATACAGATGTTAGACAGTTATGTTCTGTTGCTGCATTAATCTCAGAGTTAGAACAACAGTCAAATCAGTTACTGACAAAACCTCCTGTAGATCTTACTACACCTTTTAAACATTATGTACAAAAGTGGAATGAAGCCACTGTTCAGCACACAGCAGATAAGGACAGGAACAAGGTTTATTATAAATGGACAGAAGAGTTTAACAAATTCTTAAAAGACAAACAAGGAGAGTTCAAAAAGTTCAGAAATGATGTACAAGAACCCTGTCAGAAGTGCATAGGGGCTCTACAGTCAACAGACAATTCTAATAAAAAGTATCATAAAAAACTTAAGGAAGAATTGCAAAACACAAAACCAGTACAAGTTAAAGAACAGGGAACCACTGTAGATCTATATGCACAATCCAGATTATTACAAAGTTTACCACAGTGGAATGATAAAAAAGGCATATTTTACAACATGCTTGCATTTGAAGAATGGGTAGCATGCACAGCAGGATCTGATGTATGGAATAATGCCTTACTTAGATGTTTTTGGATTTTTTATTCACAAATGTTTTAAAGCTTTCATCTTGTTAAATCAAAAGGACTATAAATTAGATGATAAAGTAGGCCATATGACTGCTGTTCTCATGCCATACACACAAGGGCAGCCTCTCACAGCCAAGCCTTTAGATAATTTCAAAATCACCATCTCAGACAAATTAATGGAACAAGCAGAACGTTTTAAACTAGCATTTCAAATCATAAACCAAAGATCAGAAGAGGATCTGCAACAAAAAGAAATATAGAAACAGTTACTACATTGCTTTCTAGAGCAATTAAAAGGGGTTCCATGGGGATATTAAGTGCATTTATAAAGAACATTCAAATACCCTCACTGATTTAGTAAAAAAACTAATAAGAAGAAAGACTATGGCCAATGATGGGACATTATAATCACACCATATCTTTGCATTAGGAGAGAGTAGTGAGCCATTTGAAGTAATTTGTGAGGTAAAAAGCCAAAGAAGGCAACAGTGGTATGACTAACCACAAGCAGAAAGAGCTGTGGCTGCACCACTGACTCCTGTTGCTGCATCTGTAGCACCAGGATCAGACACAGGTAATGAACACAAGGCACCAAAATGCTTTTTCTGTAAGAAAATTGGACATGTTAAGCAAAATTGTGATCATTACAAAGTTTGGTGTAAAAAGGAGGAATAACAGGGTGTATTTCCAAAAACAGGACCAAAAGATTCACAAGGAAAGTCAGAAAAACAGGTCTATGCACCTTATAATAATGGTAAAGACATGATTGAAATGATAAGATCCATCAATACATATGAAAAGGGAACATATGTCCTGTACACATTCAAGCAGCCTCTCCTGTAAATCCCAAATATTTGATAGAGGAGGCAGAAGGAATAGCTAGGCAACAATTATGAAAGGAGATTCATCATCATCTTCTTTCGGCTATTCCTGTTAGGGGTCACCACAGCAGATCATCTGTTTCCATTTCTTCCTGTCCTTTGCATCTTGCTCTATCACACAAACCACCTACATGTTCTCTCTCACCACATCCATAAATCTTATCTTAAGCCTTCCTCTTTTTCTGTTACCTGGTAGCTTCATCCTTAGCATCTTTTTCCCAATATACTCAGCATCCCTCATCAGCACATGTCCAAACCAATCTAATCTTGTCTCTCTTGCTTTGTCTCCAAACCTTCCAACCTGGGCTGACCCTCTAATATACTTATTCCTAATTCTGTCCACCCTCGTCACACCCAGTGCAAATCTTAACATCTTTAACTCTGCTACATCCAGCTCACACTCCTGCCTTTTTGTCAATGCCACTGTCTCCAACCCATATAACATAGCTGGTCTCACTACCCTCTTGTAGACCTTCCCTTTCACTCCTACTTGTACCCGTCTGTCACAAATCACTCCTGACACTCTTCTCCACCCACTCCATCCTGCCTGTACTCCCTTCTTCACCTCTCTTCCACACTCACCATTACTCTGAACTATTGAAAGGAGATTAAAAATCCTAAATATGTAAATCACTTAAACATAGAGGAAGATGACAGGCATGAACATGTGCTGTGTCATATTGCATTTGACACTAAAGGTTAGGATAAATGGATCTACTTAAAATAGGGGTGTGGACCCCCATTCTGGTATCTTTCCTGACTACTTTTAAAAATGGTTGAGATGGATGACCACTGATTGATATCTGTGTAGAGGGATCACTATGGAAAAATGTCTTCCTAGACACAGGAGCAGCAGTATCCATCACAAACAATTACCTGTGAATCCTATAAAAAAAGGTTTGCATTAGAGCATTTAATGGCACAGGATGCCATGCAGTGAGTAGCCAAGATGTAGACATAAAGTTTCACCAAGAAGGACAGACATGGAAGGGTGCATTTCTAATGCATTCATCTTGCTCAACTACAATTATTGGTATGGACATTTTAGGACCTTCGGGCATAGTAATTGACTTGCCTAACAGTATCTTGTGGATAGGAGACAGTAAAAAGGAGAGAGAGAGAGAGAGAGAGAGAGAGAAATACAGGTTACTGTGCAATCTCTCTACCTGAAAAACCTGACAAGCCTACAGGATATGTAAATACAGACAGTGAGGATGTGTAGCAGCATTTACAACAGCAATTCCCAAACCTGTGGTCCAAGGTTCCCAGTGACTGTGGAAAACTAGAAATGCCAGTAGGGGTGGGTAGTGATCAGGATTATATACCATCATTTCAAAAACAGTATCCTATTCCTAGGGAGGCAGAAGAGTATAAGGAAAATACATTGCAGAATGGGAAAAGGAAGGAATGATACAAAAAGACAAATGTCCCACAAATATACCAATCTGGCCAATCAAGAAAAAAGATGGTAGTTATCATCTTGTTATTGATTTATGGAAGGTTAATCAGTACACAACTCCTAGAGCACATTTCAGTCCAGGATTTCCAGAGCTGACTGCACATATTAAGACACAGAGTAAGTGGTTGACAGTAATAGATTTAGCAAATGGCATTTTTGCAGTACCACTCAGGAAAAAAGATTGCCCATGATTTGCCTTTACATTTAAAAACCATCAATATGTCATGACAAGGTTACCTCAGGGATTTCAGAACAGTCCATTTATTTTCCACCAGACAGTAGGATCCATTCTGCAACATTTGGAAAAAGATGATTCAGTGTTACATTACATTGATGACATATTGATTCAGTCTGGAGCAGTAGAAGAACATGTACAACTTCTTAAAAAAAGTTTTCCATACTCTGCAGTAGGCAAGGTTTAAGGTTAAAAGTGAAAAAAATCAGTTTATCTCTCAAGAAGTTAAGTTTCTAGGTACTATTATAAAATCATCAGGAAGACCCCCTTGCCCTATGAGTGTGCAATGCATTTTACAAATGGAAAAGACACTGACTATAGCAGATCTACATAAATTCATGGGAATCATGAATTACAATAGGGAATTTATAGAGGATTACGCAGCTGTGGCTGCTCCTCAATACAAAATGTTACAGGAACAAAAGAACTCTACCCTTTTAGACTGGGGACCTTATGAGGATGAAGCATTTTCACAAATAAAAGTAAAGTTAGCACAAACTACAGAATTAATAGCACCCACACCAAAGTTGACATTTGTGTTACAAGCAACAGCTGGAAAGAAAACATTAGCTGTGATACTATTACAAGAATGGCCAGATGGTGGCAACACCAGAATGGATAAGACATTATGTCTAGTCACTTTCTGTAGTCAAAATATATCTCCAGTGGAATTAGGCTATCACCCTTGCATACAGCAGCTATTAGCCATTTACTGAGGTATTAAGCAAACTGAGTACCTGACTGTATTTTCCAGCATTATAGTACAAACACCACACCAAGCAGTTAAAGCTCTAGTAGACAATTTTGAAATGAATAAAATCACAGATGGTATTAGGCAGTTTTTGCAAAGTGGATGGCACTTGGAATGAAAACTGTCACAATACAGACAGCGGACAAATATTTGTCAAACCACATGGGATATGAAGGAAAACAGCATTAACTGCTTAGAGAAAATAATGTCACCTAACGTACAGTTTCTGGCATCTGATATGACCACTTCAAGCTATCCATCTTTGTGGATGGAGCACGGTTTTGTGACAAAGACAGATACTAGACAGGATTTGCGATATTTCTGGAAAATCCAAAGCTGGGTTCTCTCAAACTATTTGTTACCAGGGCATATGTCAGCTCAGACAGCTGAACTAGAGGCAGTATTATATGTGCTAAAGTATTACAATCCTGTTAACATATTCTGAGACATGCTTCTGTAGTAAATTCTTTAAGACTGCATATGGACACTTGGGTAAGGCAAGGCTTCATGGTCAGTGCATGCAAACCATTACAGTATGCTGAAGTATTAAAATATATACATAAAGTTATAACTATGTCAAATCAACAGGGACAATACAGCATTTTAAAAGTAAAATCACATCAAAAACTGACAAGTAAAACTTTCATGTTAAATACACTAGCTGATACATTAGCAAAACAAGCAGTGCAAAGTGGAAAGGAACTTCCAGTGTATGTGTATACTGATGCAGTAGTTAGTGCCTTAAAAGCAGAAGTTTGTGTTTTAAAAGAGCTAAACAAATAGTCAATCAAGGAACACCTCATAAACATCCAAATAAACAAGGTTTACAGGAAGAAACAGACCAGTGCATGATTTCAGGAGTACCACCACAGGAGTATAATGTATATGCCACTAAAAAAGGATTGCAGTTGACTTATGTGCCATATTGGTTAGCACAACAATTGGTCAAATTAAATCACCAAATACTGAGACATGTTGCAGCTGAAAGCTATGGGTGGTTGTAAAAGAAAAATACTGGAACCCAAATTTAAAAAAAAGGTATGTAGGCTAATTGTAGAAGAATGTCTAATTTGTTTACTTGTTTACAGGTAAATGCTAGAGGCAAAAGACCTCAGTTACATAACCAGCAGATGGGCCATGGTCTACAGTTCAAATAGATTATTCATGTCCTTCGCCAACGACAAAGGGAGGTTACAGACACCCACTAATAGTAGTGGATGTTTTCTCAAAATGGGTATTAGCAAATTCCTACCAAGACATGGACAGCAAAAGTGACTGCAGAGGCTTTATGGAAAAATATTTTTTGCCATTGGGGGTGGTTACATGTGACAGAATCAGATAATGGTCCACAATTTGTTAGTAATCTCATTAAGCAAATGTGTAACTTGTTGGGCCCACAGCAAAGAGTTCATGTACCATACCATCCACAGTCCAATGGCATTGTGGAACATCTGAATCAGACGTTAAAAGAAATTCTAAAAAAGGCATGCCTGGAAAAGGGCAATACTTGGGTATAGCATTTGCCTGACATTTTAATGGGTATTCAGGTGACACCCAATAGCAAAATGGATATTTCACCTTATGAAATAATGACAGGTTGCAAAATAACCATACAACTGCTGTTTGATCCAGATATACCCAATGGTAGACTGATATTAGAAATCAGCAAACATCAATAATGGTTAAAGAAACATACAGAGGTATGTGACTATAATGCAGGAGAGCAAGCGTTCCACCTATGGAGAAAGGAGCCAATTTTTCCACCTGAAGAAAACCTTCCCTCCGGAACAAAGGCATTGGTAAAAATGTTCCAAATGGAAGGCCCATGGGATAGCAACTGGTAAGGCCCTTTTGAAGTAGTGGAACAAATTGGACCATTAGTGTACAAAATTAAAGGAAAAAAGAAAATCAAAACAATGTTGGTACATAAAGATCAGTTAAGAGTTATTAAAACTAGTGAGCAATTTAAATCTGACTAAGTGTATTCTCTTGTAGGTTCCCACAGAGAAAGAATAATGAAATTGACATGGTTTAAAGTGCATCCTTTTGGAAATCCAGTTTCGGATGACCAAAGGCAAAATGATTCAGCAATGAAATCCCTATTTAAAGGATTTTTTTGAAGTAATTATATATATCATTTTAGTTATTACTGTACTGCTTAGCATTAAATTGTATTTAAAACCTGTTAAACTATAAAGTTGCACAAGAGAGAGACTAAAGACATGTGGAGGGATGAACAAGATTGGTCGCCATCTTTTAATACATTCTTCACAAGACAATGTGGTATGCAAAAAGTATGAATGTTTCTGAATGCTGGGTATGTAATTTAATACCTAAAATAGCAGGGGTTATGCCCCTGGTGCTGATTCCACTAGATGATACTAGTAGTTGAAGGGTATTAATAACTGAAATGGGAGACCAAATTATAAATGTACAATTATGTAAAGCAATGGTACAGTTATCTACTATAGTACAGGGAATTACATGCTTTCTACAAAATGGGACCATCCCAGTGGATAACAGTAATTGTGCTAAAATGATTAAAATGGTAAATGTTCATAAACATATACCACAACATGGAGTATTTCATCATAGCTGTATTAGCAGTTAATACTAAGTGAAACAAGGGCATTTTATTATTCACAAAACACTAAAAATGTGGGCAAAACCAAAATTATGTTTTGGAAAAAAATAATAAAAATGTTATGGTTGTACATGATCAAACTCCTACTATGGGCCAGGTAAATGGCAACATATGGGTTCTACTACATCTGTGGTAAATATGCCTATAAATGGTTACCAAAGGAATGGGGCGGTACCTGCTATATAGGATTAGTAATACCTGCAATGCATCATGTTAAAGAGTTACTAAAGGAAAGTATTAGAAATGCAAGAAAAAGAAGAGACATATTACTTGTAATTCAAAGTCCAGAAAATCCCGTAGACACCCTAGATATATCATGTATTTATCATCATCTCAATTATTTAAAATTAAAAAAATATGGATCTAGGAGATGATGTGATTTCAGGAGCAGGTATTTTCCCATAGTATGGAGCAGCAAGAGCCATTTGGGAGTTAATATAACTATCCAAACTAGTTGAATTATTGGCAAATGCCACTTTCAATGCAATCTCTGATATTACTGTCAAAATGACAGCCATACGAACCATGGTTTTACCAAATTGAATGGTTTTGGATTACATACTAGTGTCCAAGGGGGGTATATGTGCCCTAATAGGACAACAATGTTGTACATTTATTCCAGATAAAACAGAGTCTCTCAAAATGCATTTAGAAGTTGTCTGACAAGTGTCACAACATAAGAAAAGTTGGAATGATGATTAGAGCCAGTGGCTTAGATGTTTATTCACGGGATGGACAGGGAAAAATTAGCATCTTTTTAATTATTATTATTACTTCTATGCTTGGTTGCATGTTATTCATATGTATTAAAGTTTTTTTTTTAACAAAAGGTTTGTTTCTCACTTGGGGCAATTGGCTAGGCTTAAAAAAATGGCCCACAAGGGCAATTAGCCTAGTACTAACCTATGAACCTATAGAATAAAAAGTTTGTTTAAATGTAGGCATAGAGATTAGCAATATAAACATGGCATCCATACTATGTGATGTAGCCCTGACTAAAACCAGTGGTGCTTTGAAAAATAAAGAACATCTGTTAATGGACATGCTTCCTCACAGAATCAGCATAATTGCATGCTTTTTCACAATGTCAGCAAGATGTTCTTCCTCACAGATGCTTCCTTACATGCTTTCTCAGAAAAACAACAGGAAAGTCTTAAAATAGACATTACATGCTTCCTCATAGAGGTTTCCTTACAATATCAGAAAAACAGGATCTAAAGTACGTGACAAGGACACTATATAAGATCTGTAAGAAACATGCTTTGTTAAGGCATGTAGGAACTCAGGTTCTGAGGTTAATGGAGAATGAAAGATTATCTTCCATATTTGTACTCAGAAGTAGAGAGGTAACAGCATAGTACGTGTCGTCTGTTATAGAAATAAGTTGTTTATTAGTAACTGTGCTTAAGTTAATGAAGTACGGTGCTGCAAAGTATATTTTCTTATCAACGTACAACCTGCAAGACTCTGTGTCATAACCAGACTTTGATTTCAGCAGTAAATGGACAATATGACTTTATGTTTTGATCAAACTTTGGTTCCAGCAGCAGCAGCAGCATCAAAATTAATTTTTCATCAGATTATACTACTACAGAAGGAATCATAGACTAAGGGAATAAATGCTTTGCCTGAGGAGTCTTTCTTGATCACTCCTGTTATAGCAGATTTAATGTTATGAGTAACAAAAATTGGCACTGAACTGAAACAAATGTTAAGTTTTGTGACTGAGGGTTGGGCAACCTTGATAACTATAACTGCTGATGAGATTTTGAAAAATGCTTTTGTACATAGTTTTATACTTTTCCTGTAAAAAAGATGTGATTTACTAGGTACTCAGGTAATATTTACTGTAAGAAGAGAAATGCTGTGCTGAGAGAACTCCATGCAAGTCACTCTGGTATTGTTAAAATTAAAATGTTAGCCAGAGGAATAGTCTGGTGGTCTAAACCAGATGAGGAAGCTGAGATTGTGTACAAAGCATGTGTACCTTGTCGGATGGAATAGAGAATACAAACACAGCAACTGTTAGACTGAAAAGAATTTTGATGTGGATTTTAGAAAAGATTACCCATTGGTTTAGCAGGACCTTTTGTGAATAATGTATCCATAACAGTGCTGGCTGCATATCCAAAAGGTCTTAGGTTTTCTGCATGCCTGAAATCACATCTCAGGCTACTATAGCCTACTGTAAAAACTTTTCACTTTTTTTGTCTACCTAAATATATTGTCAATGACAATGGAACATAATTTATGTCAGCACAATTTTCTTGTTTAGTTTAGAAAAAATAGAATAATCCATTTATCTACTACACAAATACACCCTGCAGCAAATAGGCTGGCTGAGAGATTTGCACAAAACTTTGAGACAAATAACATTTAGCATTTTCTGTTGTAATACAGAACATGTTTGAAATGTGTTACAAGAGAAGTACCTGTTGAAAATGTAGTATACCAAGCATCGACTTGATAAAATGAATTTTTAGATGGATTGTTCAGAAGAAATGGTACTTGCAAAACTTCCAGCACAGCAAACATGCAAATGACAGATCTTTAAATCAAGAATGTTAAACGCATTTCTGGGAGGTCACTATGTGACGTCCAAAGTTGACTCCAGGAATATTCATAACAAAATCAGATCCAATTACATATTTAGTCCAAGGGGATCATTCAAGAATTTCCACTGGAGGTATTTCATCTGGGATGAATCCACGTTCTACAGGTAGGACAATGACTGTTTTGATTTGTCAGGTGAAAAGTGTGGCAGTTTTCAGTGCTCAATGTCCTACAATCTACCTCTAAGTAACAGATTTCTGAGTAGAATAATGAATCCATTGTGCCAGTGAGCCAAGAACCAGTAGCAGAATTGCAAAAGTCACAAAGTGTTTGAAAAACACCTCATAATCTGGCTTAATAATTAGTGTTACTAATACAGTGGTTCTGAGCTTATGCATAACTAGGAATGTTTGTGTTCCAGAGTCTAAAGAAGCTAAAGAATTTAGTTTGTGGACACTGCAATGCAATCTACTCCAGTGATTATATTAGTGGGTGTAAGCTTAAAAAAGTTGGTTGTGATATAGTGTACTGAACAGAGATACACCCCTATATAAGTGAGTTTGCACACAAACAGCTGATCAGTCACTTCTCTGTGAATGTTCATTCTGTAGTCAGATAACAATCCATCTGTTCCAGTATTAAAGTAGCTTCAAAGCTATTAGGGACTTCTCTGTGCATGTCTTCAATGTATATAGCATGAACATGTCAGTAGCAAAAGAAAATAAAAATAAATCTGTTGCAGTTTAAATTACACTAAATTTAAGGAATGTCTTCTTCTTCTTCTTTCGGCTTTTCCCATTTAGGGGTCGCCACAGCAGATCACTTGTCCGCTCATGATTGGCAGTGGAGTTTTACAGTGTCGAGTTGCCAGCCCGGCGCCCAACCTTCCACAGAACGCACACATATGCACACACTCACACCTAGGGCCAATTTAGAGTGTCCAATCCACCTACAGTGTGTCTTTGGGATGTGGGAGGAAACCGGAGCACCTGGAGGAAACCCATGCAGCCACAGGGAAGACATGCAGACTCGGAATGTAAAAACTCAAAATATTAAACTTTTACTTAAGTTACTATAGTTATTGAGTTGATTGTAGAAATGCAATGCGGAATTAGGAGCAAAATGATCTAAACCAAAACTGGTAACAGCTAAGATTGTAAGAATAAAAAATAGATAATAGACACAGCTTTGCTAAGATGAATGTAGAATATAAAAGATGAGAAAGTGGTGGTTGTTGAAGCAAGGGAGTGAAGGGAATATGAATTATAAGTGAAACTGGAGGAGGGATGGTGCAAAAGGGAGGAAGTGAAAGGCCCTAGAAAGTCAAAAATAAACTAAACTGAAATGCTTTACAAAACAAGAAAATGTCCGATACGGGCTGCATTCTGAAGCCTGTATTTATGTTATTGAAATATGGCAGAAACACTTAACATGACATGTTTTTTTTTACTTTAGATGAGTAGATAACAGTAATCACTTGTGTTAATTCCAGCATGTTGTCTAGCCGAGGTTAGTGGCCAATTGCAGGTATTTGCCCCAGCACTGAGGAGGACTGGTCACTTAACTTTAGTTTGTTTGTGGGTTCTGAAGCACCATTGTACCTTTTGTGGGATCTTACTGAGTATTTTGCTGATCAGTGGAAAAGTTTCAGGTCAGGATACCTTGAACAGCAGAATGCAAAGGAGTAGATCAACTCTTTCCTGTATAGTTAGGCTAATTACTACCATGCCTCTTAATAATATATGTACTTCTGGTGAAAGTCCTGCAACAACTTAAATGTGTCTCCATCCATCTTGGCTGTAGTTTATGGCGATGGTGTCACAAGAGCTGCATACAGTTCTCTAAATTTGATGTTATAACTGGCACACAGAAGGATGACAACTTTGATCATGTGGATAATGTCACATTCAGTTCATCTCAGTATTCCTTAGCTGGGTTTTAAGATGACTTGTACACATGTCCAATCAACGTTTTGTTCTGACAGCAGGTAACAATCCTACACATATATTTCCTTTGATGAGGTCTGAAAGCCATACCCAGACTTGTAGTTCTTGAATTGCAAATGTGTTTCAAGGATGAACTCAGATGAATAAGGTACAGCTTTTCTAGATGTTAGCTTAATGACAATGTCAATGACAACCCACTGCAATTAGTTTAAAGACATGTCAGGCGCATGACTGTACCACATGTTATTGCTTTTGAAGCTGCGGTAATTGCACACCAGTTCGCATGGCTATTTTATTAACACTTGCAATGACAACAAATAAAGCTGCTCTGCAAATTCAGAATAGCACAATAATGTCCTCACAGTATGGTCCTCCAGCTCAACCAATACAATGTATGCTGCTGAACCCAGACCTAGAGGTTCCACACCTCAAGTGTAGCTGTTTAATCAAATGCAGCATGGGTATGCCTGCATGTTTTTTGTAGAATTAGCACATATCTCACCATTAATAAAAAAGCTATCCCATTTAGTCACTACATTTCACCACCTTGACCCAATATTATTCGCATTAGTCATCCTAGGGGTTCCCTGTCACCCCTTACCAACTACTTATATTTAGGATGCCTGAGAAGCAGATGCTGCCACACTGAGCATAATGGCTGTTCTAAAGTAAAGTACAATGTAATGCCCAAGTGTACTATCCTAACTAGTGTGTTTCATATTGGTTCTGTCCTGAAAAACATTATTTCCAGACTTAAAGTTCTACAATTTGTCTCGTAATCATTTCCTCATAACTTTACTAAAGTTTAACAATTTTTCTCCAGATTTGGAACATGTAATTTCTGAGACCTCAAAAATTTCACCCTTATGATTAAACCACACCAACCATGGGTAAATCATCAATATACCACACCCAGGTTATTAATATATTATATAAAGTAGTTATGCATATGATTAGTAGAGAAAATTAAATAATATAGGTAACTGCAAAATAATTCTATGAAACCCATTTTGACAATAACAAAACATCCATACATATACCTCTACATTTACTTGTAGAACTGTTTAAAATATTTGCAAAATGTAGATACAGTTTCCCTACAGTTCAAGGGTTTTACAGCTACAGCAGCAATTTTAGTAGATGTAAAAAACAAAGGAGCACTCGCTGTATGCAACAGATTCAATCAAAGTCACTCAAGGAAAAGCCAAATGTTGCAGCATAAAACATGATTTAATGATAAAGTTAAAAAGTTTAGCACTTTCACGGATCACAGTCTGCTTCTTCAGACCATTCACAGACAAAAAACTCATTCACAAATTTTCACAATCATTTTAAATTAAAAGAGCCAATAAGATATATTTTAAAAATCACATGACTGAAACTCCAGTTGCAACAAAGTATCACCTATTCAAATTCCTTAACCTCAATTCAGGTCTTAAAGACACCTTACCATTTAAACCATAGTACTTGTCTGCCTGCAACTGGAGAATCCAATAATGTTCCCTATTCTCCATATTAGCAGATATGTCACCAAACCTCAAATCTTCCCTCAGTATGTCTATAACCATAAAACTTGGGGTATGTTCATCCTCCACTTCCATGACATAGTACTCTAGCGGATTCTGTTTATCCCGCTGCCTTACATCTCTGATATGTGCTCTCCTTCTTTCCATAACAGAACAATCAGTTGTTCTAATGTGAAAACATTTGCATTGATGACATTGCACTAAATAAACATGCTTACTGGAATAATCGTTGTTGCCTCACATTAAGACGCTGTCCGGTTCGATTCTCAGCTAGAGCGTCTTCTGCGTGGAGACATGTGTGAATGGGCATACCTTCATTGAAGGTTGTGCATCAGGGCTGGCAACTCGGCACATAAAAATCTACTGCCAATCATTAGCGGACCGGAGCTCTGCTGTGGTGACCCCTAACTGGGAAAAGCTGAAAGACACAACAACAACTGGAATAATCTGCTGATACATTAAAAACATATCTCCTGTGTGTAAACAGATGCACAAAAAATATCGCTATTTATGAACTGGCAGAAATTACATCTGCTGAATGGAAACGTTCCCTTTTCCTGAGTCCTCTTACTTCCCTCACCATTATAGCACAGCAGTTTCTTGAAAAACATTCTATTCTTAAACCTGTATGTCGGATTCTTACCTATTAACTGACTGATCCTAGCGTCAGATCTCAAAACGTGCCAGTTCCTTTCAATGACTTCACAGATGCTTGCTATATTGCTAGAATAATATAAAGAAATAGGTGTTCCCATGATGGTGGCTTTATTATTTTTGTCTTTAAAATCATACTGTGTTTGTTCTGAAAAATATGGCTTAGCCCTCTGTCCCATAGCAGTTCAATATCACAGAGCCCTTCTTTCAATTTCTTACAGCTATAACCTCTCTTTGATAATTCTTCAGAATTTCAATAGCTCTATCAAACTTCTCCTGATCATTATTTAGTCAGGAAATTCTCATTCCTTGAACCCAGATTATGTTCTTAATATACACAGGGAGGGTGTAGACTCTGTCTATAAAGAATGCTGTTTCTATGGCATTCTATCTGAATCTGCTAGTGATTACTTTGCCAAATTCATCCCTTCTCAAATTTAACATCCAAAAACTCCATCATCTTATAAGATACTGTCATTGTGAATCTCAGGAACATGGTGGTGTTATGTAGACATTCATTAAATTTAGTAAGGTCTTCCCTAGTAGCAGACCACAGCAAAAAGACATCATCCATGAATATTTTGTAAAACTTAACGTCATGAAAGTGGAGGGTGAACATATCCTAAGTTTTATGGTTATAGCGATATTGAGGGAAGATTTGAGGCTTGGTGACATATCTGTTAAAATAAAGAATAGGGTCATGTGATTTTTTTAAATTTATCTTATTGGTTCTTTTAATTTAAAATTATATTGTAAATTTGTGAATGAGTTTTATGTCTGTGTATGGTCTGAGGAAGTGGGCTGTGATCCATGAAAGCACTAATCTTTTTAACTTTATCATTAAATCATGTTTTATGCTGCAACATTTGGCTTTTCATTGAATGACTTCGTTTGATTGAATTTGCCATGTACAGTGAGTGCTCCTTTGGGTTTTACAATTTTGTGTTTGGTGTTTTATCTCTGGTTCCCTCCTCAGAGTGTTTTTTATATAACAATTTTAGTAGATGTTTGCAAATGGCATTTTTGATGGCTAACTCAGAAGGATAAAGTCTGATGGATTTTGTCAATTTGTTCCAGAGAAAAGGGATATAATTACTGAAGGAAATATTTACTAGAACAGGTTAAATGTAACTGTCCTTCTAAGGGACATGTTACATAAACCAATATCTCTAACTGTGTAATCCTTTACCTCCCTTATACCTGATCCACTTGATTAACTCTCTCATCCTAAACTGTGATCATCTTACCACAGGATTACTGCTTTGAACCCACTACAGATAATCTAACCCCTTTTTCATTCTACTGGTCTCTATTAGCTTTCCTAACCTAATAACTACTACTACCCATATCTCCATTACATATATGTCTCCTACTTTATCTCTGTTCTTCCTTTTATATTATAGTTATCTAACTGTACATATATTTGTATTGTTAGACCTTCTATGTATACATTATTTGTCAGACTTTCTATGCTTACTCATAAATCTAAATGATTATTTGTATACTGTACAATGTTTTGTTATTTTGTGATGTAATCCAGTCTGAGCCTGTAACTGGTCATTGTTTGGTCAGTGTTTGAATTATCTGCTATTTTATCAATTTCTCTGGCACCAGCATATACCATTGTACACTGCACAATATCATAAATGTTCTGTCAATATTTAATGAAGGATCCCTTTATTTGCAATGTGGTATCTGTCTCTTCTAATTTTTATATTATTTTATATGATATACTACTGAAAGAGCCTTCTCACAACTCATTCCTATCGTGTTTGATTCTTCGACTGAAGACACCTAAAATCCCTACCACTCTTTAGGAATTCTTTCTTATCTTGTCTAAATAATTCTGCACAATCCAGAGGTTAATTAATCTGTAACTTTCAGTGCATAAAGTTTTCTATACCTATCTGCTCAATACTCCAATGCAACAAAATCCATCTTGACTTTATAGAAAACTGATCACAGACTGTAAACTAAATCCCCTCTATAAATTTATAATACATTTTGAACCTTTTTGTCTGAATATATGAACTCTAGATGTTACTAATGTTCTTAAATGGGTATTAACTTGCATTTTACTAAATTGTCTGAAGATACTTGACAATTGTTTGTTTTATGCATGCCTGCCTTAAGTTACTTATGACTATTTGTATAGTTAGGTCATGGCTGAAAAGGGGTTTTGGACCAGCCAATGACCAGGTTAACAAATGAAGAAAAGCAAACAAACAACCGAACAAACAAACAATCAAACAATCAAACACATGAATAAGAATTCCTTCAGGGAGGGTGCCATCACATTGGTTAGATATCTGAGGATCATGAGAGCTGGCCATTTTTGTCTTGTTCTCTCTAATATATTCCTTCTCCTCCTTCTCTCAGTGTATCGTGGTGTCTCTGCACTGGTCTCCACTCTGTCCTACATCTCCACAGCATGGCATTCTCTCTTTGCTTTTTTTCACACTCATACACAGCCACATTGACATTTTGTATTTTTTTTTACTTTTTTTTGTCTTTTCCTCAGACCCTTGCTCATAACCTTGTGACTCACCCTGATCTATTCTCATAGGTAGCTTATTCCATCAATTTACTCCCAGTCTCCTAATTCATATTTGACCCTTATCCCCAGCTTAGCATTATCCAGTGCCTTAAATCTCATGCCATTATATTTGTTGTTGTGTTACACTTTCACCTGCTCAAAGCCTCACAGAGGCATAATCAGTGTTGGCTAACAATGCCTTCACCTGGATATCCATGACTTCCTCTGCCTTGATCTTAACAATATCAAGATTTCTGTACTTTGTGGTACTGTCCAATAATAGTTCTGTACTTTGTGGTACAGTCCTGTAACAGTTCTGTACTTTGTGGTACAGTCCAATAACAGTTCTGTACTTTCTGGTACAGTTCTGTAATAGCTGGATGAACCAGTCAGATTTTAAAGCCCTGGCCAACTCCAGCTTTCACTCTCTCTCCTGCAGGGCAGAGTCTCCCAGTCTTCTCCCGTCAGATTCAGATCATCCATGAATATTGTTTATTTCCTTCTACCCCACTGCTATATATTCTACTCTGGTTTATCATCCTCCAACATTGATGTGTCTGGAGACAGTATGCTGTGTGAATTCATGAGCACTCCCCCTTCCTCTACTTTAATTGACAGCTCACTTAAGCTAGTTTCTGATGTTACTCCCATGACCCCTTCATGGGGTAGTGTTACTCCTCTTCTTTGAACTCTCATTTAATGACCTGCTTGTGCAGATTACTATTCCATTTCCATAGCTCCCTTTTCTTTTCCTGAGTAACTTACACCCAGACATCTTCATGTTTCATCCTACCCCCTTATTTCTATGATACCAGTTTGTTCCTCTTCTGTGATCTGTGTCTATTTTTTTTCTTATGTCTATTGTCAGAATGCCTACCCTCATCTGCTTCTATGACACTCCCTCCTGCCCAATGGAATTAGTTTAAAGGTACAGTAACTGAACTGTATCTTTCCATCCTGACACTAAGCACTGCTGTGCTTTCTGGGGTAAGTTGTAGCTTGTGCTTGATCTGTCTACCAAACCATCTTGGGTGGTTAGCAAACCCTTCATCAAAGAGCATGCACCATTTTAAGCAGTTTGCTTAACTGAGCTAGCCACAGTTTTCTGTGGCATATTTCCTCAGAGTGGATGTGAAGTGTCTAATATGCATGCACTTTGTGTTTGCTCATGTTGCTGGTATTGTGTTCCAGCATGCTGCTATGCAATCAGAATTTCCATTACACCTTATGTAGTCTGATGAGCATGTAAATGCCTAAAGCTTGTACCAACCTCTTTAGCATGCCCAGCATTGTGATTTTATTTACTAGTTAGAACAATATTATGTAAATGGTGATGTCTGCTAAAACAACCCTACAAAGAGATGCTGAAGTTCTACTGCCATGTCGCATTCAATGTTTGCTTCATGACTACAGTATTCTATGCTGCAGGGGCTTATAGTCTAACTATTAACAGAGTAATGCCATTCTTTAGCAGCATTACCATCTGAGTGTAGTCCTGGTCAGCACCTGACATACCACCAGATGTTCTTCGTGTTTCACTGTTGCAGTCATCACTTTTGGGTTATCTGCTTGCAGTAGCCCTCAGTCAGCCTGATTAACAAAGTCTTGGGTCCTGCATCGGTTGCTGTCCCTTCTTCCATGACGTCAGGTCATCAGGGGTATAAAACACGCAGCCGATGCCATTACATCAGTCTTTCTTGCCATGCGGTGCCCGAAGCAGGAGCAGTTCGCAAGTGCCGGTCGGCTGACTCCTGAAATTTTTGTTTTCGAGTTTCAGAACCGAAGTCTTCAACTAAAGCTAAGTACCCCATTGGGGAAGCTTTTTCTTGCTCCTTACCAATGTCAGTAAAAGTTAATAATTGCATTACTTGTGGAAAGCAAATACCTCATAAAGATTTTAATTTGTACTGTATTTCTTGCCTAGGCCCTGACAATGACGTATCGTGCTGTTGGTTTTGTGCTTTATTTAATCAGCACACTATCCATCGTCGGTATATTTTCGCCTCTAAATATTTCAGTTCTCGGTTTAATTATCCAGAAATGTCTTTAGTTAGCCATCCGACTACTGGGATTCTGAAAAAATGCAAGGATAAAGACAGAGACAGGCCTCCAAGGTCCAAAACTGCCGATGACACTTCTCCTAAGCCAGTCGCCAATTCACCGGTACTCAGTGAGGCACTTTCGCAGCCTCTGATACCCGTTACTTCTGATTCGCAGGCCTCTACTGAGACCCATGCCAAGTATTCGTATTATGCCGCAAGATGCTTCAACTATGGAACCTGCGGATGTCTCTACCTTGGATGGGTCCAGAGCGGCTGTGCAGGCACCAGCTTCTGAGGGTGTATTCAGGCCTAAGGACTTGCATATTAAACTGACGCCTCCTTCTTCTTTTAGGCCTAAATCTCGAGCCATGCCTAAAAAAACAATGCCCAGGCTGCATGCTCAGGCCTCTATGCCTAAAAAACAAATGATAAGAATGGTTGAAGATCTTATAACTTAAATCAGGGGGAGCCAGCTTCCCCCTTCTAAGAGACCTAGTACTGAAGCGGTTTATGAATCTTCTGACCTGGATTCTGATTTTTTTCTGATTCTTCTGATCATCTGGATTTGCCCTTATCTACTTATGAGGATTCTGATGCAGAGGACTCTATTCCCTCTGCTTCCCCACCAGAGGATTTTTCTTTTGCTGAAACCTTACATACTCTAAGGGAGCATTTCCACTGGGAAAGCCAGGATTTTTCTGATTCAAAAAAGAGGCTTAGGG
Organism: Protopterus annectens; assembly: GCF_019279795.1. NCBI lineage: Eukaryota > Metazoa > Chordata > Ceratodontiformes > Protopteridae > Protopterus > Protopterus annectens. The sequence goes on along the minus strand of NC_056743.1, from coordinate 910,375,366 downwards.
ATTTCTTACACCTGCCTCAGCATAGGCCTTTAGCTATTCCTCTTGTACTAGACATTGTTGATGATGCCTTTTCAGAATCTAGTTTGGCTCCTGATTCTTGGCCTCCTGCTCCCAGAAAACCTGACAGATATTACAGGGTTCTGATTCACACAAATTCATTTTTAAAAATCCTATTGTGGATCCAGAGACTATTTCACAGGGACCCAAGGGCATTAAGGCTTCTACTGCTAAAAATCCTACCTCTTCTGATAGAGACTCCATGACGCGGGATAGATGGGTTAAGAAGGTTTACACTTCTGCAACCTTGGCCATTAGGGCTCTAAACTGCCAGTTTCATATGTTAAAGTCTCAGCAACATGTTACTGGATTGCTTAAACAGAAAATGATGTTGATTCCTGACTGTGCAGAAAATAAAGAATTACAGGATTTAATGCATTCTGCTGAACAGGTTGGAAAACATATTTTGCAATGTGGATTTGATTCTTTAGAGGCCTCTTGCAAGGCTGCTGTTACTGGTTCTGTGCTCAGTAGACATGCTTGGCTTAAGGAGCAATCTTTACCTGATCATGTTAAAGCTAAATTGCTGGATGCTCCCTTAAATCAGGACCGCCTGTTTGGCAACAAGGCGGAGGAAGTTCTTAAAAAGATGGAAGATGAAGCTAAATCTATGCAAACTGTTAAAGATTTCTTACAAGTTCAACCTCCTAGATTTAGCAGGCACTGGCCCTCTAAGAATTGGTCCTTTCCAGTCTGTTCAGGGTCTTCTCATGCCAAACCCAGACATAGCAGAAACCCCAGGTTTCAGTCCCAGGGGACAGACAAGACTAAGCAATGGGGGGTTTCCACACCCAAATCAGGGAGTAGTAAGACTCCCCTCTATGGAAAACAGTCTCAATGACTTGCTTCTAAAACTTCCAAGCACTTCCCAACTGAATGCTCCTTTAGGCGGAAAGATTGGTCTGCAGGCCAAAAACTGGGAACTCATCACCCAGGACAAATAGGTTTTAAATATAGTGTCCCAAGGATACAGATTTCACCTCCACACCTTACCAACAAAAGCAGGTGGCCAGATCTACCTCCAAATCAGTGGGCAGAGGCCCAAAATCAAGTACTCTCTCTCTTAAGCATGGGGGCTATTCATTTGGTACCAGAAGAGGAAAAGGGTCAAGGGTTCTATTCGAGACTTTTCCTGGTACCCAAAAAAGGCAATACATGGCATCCTATCTGGGCCCTTTCTGCTCTAAATACCTTCCTGGTGATTCCAAAATTCAAGCTGCTGATTCTTCACTAGCTGCTTCCTATGCTAGGCAAACATGCATGGTTGGCAACACTAGATTTAAAAGAAGCATACCTGCACATCCCTATTAGGGAGTCTTGCAGAAGATACCTATGCTTCAAAGCAGGCTACATGCACTATCAGTTCTCTGCACTGCCCTTTGGCTTATCTACTATGCCCAGGGTATTCACAAAGTGCCTAGATCCAGTCATTGCATTCTGCAGGCAAAGAAATATTCAAATATACCCATATCTGGACGATTGTCTAATTCAGGCAGAAAGCCAGGACATACTTTTGAATCATCTGGCCTTTGTTCAAAGGGTACTGACTTGTCTGGGGTACACCATAAACAAAATTAAATCACACCTGGTACCCTGTCAACAAATTATATTCCTGGGAGCAAGCTTGAATACAACTTCCCAGATGGCTTTCCTCATGCCCGTGAAATGGATTCATTTGACAACCTTCTTCAAACAAGTGGCCACATAAACCCAGCTATCTGCAAGGCAAATACTGCAAGCCTTGAGTTTCATGGCCTCCAGCAGTCTTCTAATTCCATATGCAAGGTTGCATATGAGGAAACTGCAATGGTATCTTAAACGCCTATGGTGTCAACATTCACAGGATCTAGAAGCAATGATTCCTATCATACCTTGCCTACGCCTAGAGTTCCTTTGGTGGGCGGAGGCCTGCCACCAAAACAGGGGACTACCATTCACACTACCCCCTGCCACCCATACCTTAACAACAGATGCATCAGACTATGCATGGGGGGCCCACCTGGCAGAGAAATGCATTCAGGACAAATGGAACCCAAGTCAAATGCACCTGCATATCAATCAAAAAGAAATGTTAGCTGTACAGAATGCTCTGACCACATTCTTCCAGGACAATTAATGATAAATATGGACAACACCACTTTTATGTGGTACATAAACAAGCAGGGGGGTGCACATTCTTACCCCCTCTGCAGACTAGCCATGGCATTGTGGAATACAGCCCTGAGCTATCAAGTACATTTACAAGCTCAATTCCCGCCAGGAAAACTAAATACACTGGCAGACAAACTAAGCAGGAACCCACGAGTGGAAACTAGAACCAAGAATTTTCAACATGTTGACAAGCAAATGGGGGAGCCCAGATATAGACCTGTTTGCCTCCCCCCAAAACTATCAGTTGGACAAATTCTGCACAAGGACTCCCCACAAACAAGCTTGGAAAGTGGATGCTCTGTCCTTCAGCTGGAAAAACCTATCAGTTTATGCCCTTCCTCCTCTGCCTCTGCTCTTCAAAGTACTACTAAAAATCAAACAAGACAAACCAAGGATGATTTTGATTGTACCAGACTGGCCATGCCAACACTGGTACCCCCTCTTGTGCAGTGTGTCACTGTGGTCCCCATGGCACCTGCCTCAGACTCCTACTCTATTGTCTGAGCAGGAGAACCAAATTCTGCACCCTGAACTTCAAACACTGAATCTAGCAGCCTGGCTAATTACATAATTTCTCCTTTACCATCCCTCAGTAAACCAGTGATGGATATCATTTTAGAGGCAAGGAGGCCTAGTACCAGAAACTCTTATGCTGAAAAATGGAAAAGATTCTGTGCCTGGAACCAAGCTCAAGGGACGAGCACAACAGTGTCCAATGTACCTCAGATTTTACAATACTTAACTGAGATGCTTCATAAGGGTCTGTCTTTCTCCTCCATCTAAATTCATGCCTCAGCCATCTCAGCTCATTGTAACACAGAACCACCCCTCTTCTCTCATCCACTACTTAAGCAGTTCCTGAGAGGGGCCAAAAATCTACGACCACCCAGGAGAACTCCAACCTGGGACCTCAACTTTGTATTGAAAAAGCTCACCCTTCCTCCTTTTGAGCCAGCTGCCACTGCAGACTTAAAATTCCTTTCTTGGAAAACAGCTTTCCTTTTAGCAATCACTTCAGCAAGAAGGGTATCTGAATTACAGGCCCCTCGTGGCAGTGGAGCCTTTCATCATCTTTCATGCGGACAGGATGTCCCTCAGGACCAATCCCTCCTTTGTGCCCAAGGTGGTATCCAGTGTGGCCCTTAATCAGTCCATACATTTGCCAACCTTCTTTCCTAATCCACAGAACAAAGGGGAACAGATTCTGCACTCCTTAGACATGCGCAGACAACTTAGATTCTACTTGGACAGAACTAAACCTCAAAGGAAAATCTGATCAACTGCTGGTGGCATTTTCTGCAGGGGCTGAGGGGAAGGCTATTTCAAAGCAAACCATTTCCAAATGGATATGCCATTGCATTAATTTCTGCTACAAACACCATGGAAAACCTATCCCACAGGGGATCAGACCCCACTCTACCAGGGCTGCATCTAACTCTACATCCTTTCTCAGAGGCGTCCCTACCAGGGACATCCTAGAAGCTGCTACCTGGAGTTCTGTACATACTTTCACCAAGCATTACCATCTGTCAATTTTCTCCAAATCCAGAGCTGGCTTTGCCACTGTAGTCTTGCAGGGCCTTTTAGCTGTTCCTAATTCTATTTAAATTCCTCCTCCCATCCTTAGCTTTGCGAATCTACCCAAAAGTGATGACTGCAACAGTGAAACACGAAGAATATAGTACTGTTGTGTACACTTACCATAAATGTAGATGTTCGTGTGTATTCACTGTTGCAGTCCTGGTTACCCTCCCTCCAGCCCCTTCTTTTGAATATACCTCTACTTTCCTTTGCTATCTTCAAAAGCTTTTTGGTGTATTTGCTTTTTGGTTGGAGGTATAACCTTTATATTTATAGATTTAATTGCTTCCCATTAAGGGCACCTGACATCTGGGGCAAGAAAAACTGATGTAATGGCGTCGGCTGCATGTTTTATACCCTGATGACCTGACATCATGGAAGAAGGGACAGCAACCAAGCAGGACCCAAGACTTTCTTAATCAGGCCGACTGAGTGCTACTGCAAGCAGATAACCCAAAAGTGATGACTGCAACAGTTAATACACTTGAACATCTACATTTATAGTAGGTGTACAGAACTGTACTTTCACTGACAAACAGACTGGACAGAGATACTGTAAGGGACCTAATCAGACTGTGTTATACACAAGTGGAATCAAGGGGATGCCTGGTATGTTGATTCTTGTGGATACAATGATATGTGAAGCCTTAACCAACATAGCTGCAAGGACTTTCTAGTGACTTATAGGGGCACACATTAGGGATATTGCAGATAAAACAAAATAATATAAAATAAACTTAAAAGACAAAGAACAGTCTGAAAATGAAGTAATGAGCTCTTTAGGTCCTCCTTTATTTTAACTGAACTTCTTCAGATTAAAAACTCCATAGTAATGAGCATTTTTCAGATATCAAACTCACAAAAAAAACACAGTTTCTGCTTGACATGCTGCAACATATGAAAGATTTTGCAAAGAAATATTCAAATATACCCATATCTGGACGATTGTCTAATTCAGGCAGAAAGCCAGGACATACTTTTGAATCATCTGGCCTTTGTTCAAAGGGTACTGACTTGTCTGGGGTACACCATAAACAAAATTAAATCACACCTGGTACCCTGTCAACAAATTATATTCCTGGGAGCAAGCTTGAATACAACTTCCCAGATGGCTTTCCTCATGCCCGTGAAATGGATTCATTTGACAACCTTCTTCAAACAAGTGGCCACATAAACCCAGCTATCTGCAAGGCAAATACTGCAAGCCTTGAGTTTCATGGCCTCCAGCAGTCTTCTAATTCCATATGCAAGGTTGCATATGAGGAAACTGCAATGGTATCTTAAACGCCTATGGTGTCAACATTCACAGGATCTAGAAGCAATGATTCCTATCATACCTTGCCTACGCCTAGAGTTCCTTTGGTGGGCGGAGGCCTGCCACCAAAACAGGGGACTACCATTCACACTACCCCCTGCCACCCATACCTTAACAACAGATGCATCAGACTATGCATGGGGGCCCACCTGGCAGAGAAATGCATTCAGGACAAATGGAACCCAAGTCAAATGCACCTGCATATCAATCAAAAAGAAATGTTAGCTGTACAGAATGCTCTGACCACATTCTTCCAGGACAATTAATGATAAATATGGACAACACCACTTTTATGTGGTACATAAACAAGCAGGGGGGTGCACATTCTTACCCCCTCTGCAGACTAGCCATGGCATTGTGGAATACAGCCCTGAGCTATCAAGTACATTTACAAGCTCAATTCCCGCCAGGAAAACTAAATACACTGGCAGACAAACTAAGCAGGAACCCACGAGTGGAAACTAGAACCAAGAATTTTCAACATGTTGACAAGCAAATGGGGGAGCCCAGATATAGACCTGTTTGCCTCCCCCCAAAACTATCAGTTGGACAAATTCTGCACAAGGACTCCCCACAAACAAGCTTGGAAAGTGGATGCTCTGTCCTTCAGCTGGAAAAACCTATCAGTTTATGCCCTTCCTCCTCTGCCTCTGCTCTTCAAAGTACTACTAAAAATCAAACAAGACAAACCAAGGATGATTTTGATTGTACCAGACTGGCCATGCCAACACTGGTACCCCTCTTGTGCAGTGTGTCACTGTGGTCCCCATGGCACCTGCCTCAGACTCCTACTCTATTGTCTGAGCAGGAGAACCAAATTCTGCACCCTGAACTTCAAACACTGAATCTAGCAGCCTGGCTAATTACATAATTTCTCCTTTACCATCCCTCAGTAAACCAGTGATGGATATCATTTTAGAGGCAAGGAGGCCTAGTACCAGAAACTCTTATGCTGAAAAATGGAAAAGATTCTGTGCCTGGAACCAAGCTCAAGGGACGAGCACAACAGTGTCCAATGTACCTCAGATTTTACAATACTTAACTGAGATGCTTCATAAGGGTCTGTCTTTCTCCTCCATCTAAATTCATGCCTCAGCCATCTCAGCTCATTGTAACACAGAACCACCCCTCTTCTCTCATCCACTACTTAAGCAGTTCCTGAGAGGGGCCAAAAATCTACGACCACCCAGGAGAACTCCAACCTGGGACCTCAACTTTGTATTGAAAAAGCTCACCCTTCCTCCTTTTGAGCCAGCTGCCACTGCAGACTTAAAATTCCTTTCTTGGAAAACAGCTTTCCTTTTAGCAATCACTTCAGCAAGAAGGGTATCTGAATTACAGGCCCCTCGTGGCAGTGGAGCCTTTCATCATCTTTCATGCGGACAGGATGTCCCTCAGGACCAATCCTCCTTTGTGCCCAAGGTGGTATCCAGTGTGGCCCTTAATCAGTCCATACATTTGCCAACCTTCTTTCCTAATCCACAGAACAAAGGGGAACAGATTCTGCACTCCTTAGACATGCAGACAACTTAGATTCTACTTGGACAGAACTAAACCTCAAAGGAAAATCTGATCAACTGCTGGTGGCATTTTCTGCAGGGGCTGAGGGGAAGGCTATTTCAAAGCAAACCATTTCCAAATGGATATGCCATTGCATTAATTTCTGCTACAAACACCATGGAAAACCTATCCCACAGGGGATCAGACCCCACTCTACCAGGGCTGCATCTAACTCTACATCCTTTCTCAGAGGCGTCCCTACCAGGGACATCCTAGAAGCTGCTACCTGGAGTTCTGTACATACTTTCACCAAGCATTACCATCTGTCAATTTTCTCCAAATCCAGAGCTGGCTTTGCCACTGTAGTCTTGCAGGGCCTTTTAGCTGTTCCTAATTCTATTTAAATTCCTCCTCCCATCCTTAGCTTTGCGAATCTACCCAAAAGTGATGACTGCAACAGTGAAACACGAAGAATATAGTACTGTTGTGTACACTTACCATAAATGTAGATGTTCGTGTGTATTCACTGTTGCAGTCCTGGTTACCCTCCCTCCAGCCCCCTTCTTTTTTGAATATACCTCTACTTTCCTTTGCTATCTTCAAAAGCTTTTTGGTGTATTTGCTTTTTGGTTGGAGGTATAACCTTTTATATTTATAGATTTAATTGCTTCCCATTAAGGGGCACCTGACATCTGGGGCAAGAAAAACTGATGTAATGGCGTCGGCTGCATGTTTTATACCCCTGATGACCTGACATCATGGAAGAAGGGACAGCAACCGAAGCAGGACCCAAGACTTTCTTAATCAGGCCGACTGAGGGCTACTGCAAGCAGATAACCCAAAAGTGATGACTGCAACAGTTAATACACTTGAACATCTACATTTATAGTAGGTGTACAGAACTGTACTTTCACTGACAAACAGACTGGACAGAGATACTGTAAGGGACCTAGTCAAACTGTGTTACTCACAAGTGGAATCAAGGGGATGCCTGGTATGTTGATTCTTGTGGATACAATGATATGTGAAGCCTTAACCAACATAGCTGCAAGGACTTTCTAGTGACTTATAGGGGGCACACATTAGGGATATTGCAGATAAAACAAAATAATATAAAATAAACTTAAAAGACAAAGAACAGTCTGAAAATGAAGTAATGAGCTCTTTAGGTCCTCCTTTATTTTAACTGAACTTCTTCAGATTAAAAACTCCATAGTAATGAGCATTTTTCAGATATCAAACTCACAAAAAAAACACAGTTTCTGCTTGACATGCTGCAACATATGAAAGATTTTGCTCAACAGGAAAGCAGCAAAGAGAACAATATGTAGCAGATCTTTAATGACATGATCCATTAATTTCCCCTGAAGTTCTGGAAACAATAGATTGAATCTATGTTGCTATCAAGGACCCACCTGCTCCAGATGGCATGCAAATGCCACTCCTTGAACTGCCAGGTGTCTGTAATGTCTATATGCTTTACCTTGACAGATCACATGATTCATATATTTGGCATATGTCTAACTACACCAATGGTTCCCATGAGGAAACGTCCTAGAGTGTAACCAGGTTGGTAGCTGTATATACATGTTAGATAGATTGGCCTATACACACACATGCAAACACGTACCATGCAAACAGGAAGCCGTCTGCATATAATACATCATTTGATGTGTGTTGCAGGTGATGCCAGATATGACCTTGAGCCTGGTTTATGGCCACAATACAAAATCCCCAGACAGTGCAGGAAATGGTCTTTAGCACAGCCCATGCAGAAATGCAAACCGTAGTGGATTATGATGGAATGCTTCCGATATATAAGATACCTAAGGAGGCGTACTGCAGTACAGTCCAGACAAATGTAACAAAACATTGTTTGTGTTTGCTGTGCTCCATAGCATGGCACTCAGCAAACAAACAAAGCAGCTGGCCATAGCAAACCTTCTATGTCAGTTTTTGCAACAGCAGAACAGCAGGGTGGAGAGTCAGAGAAGTATGTCTGTCATGTGCTGGTGAGGTTGTGTGCTCAGTCTGTGCTTCTATAGGGGTTTCTATAATGATGGATGTGGGTGACCACCTCCTTGTCCCCTGTAGTGTTGCACAAAGTATCACATCTAAACAGAAGTGAGCAGAATACATTGCAGAAAGGGCAAAGAGGAGGCATCTGGCCCAGAACTACTGGCAGTGACACAAAGAACAAAATGACACAAGCACTATCACATATCACACCCAGGCTATTTAGGGCAGTACATAGACTGTCCACACTGTGTATCAGTCAGAATAATACCAACACTGGTTGGGGTGGGCAGGGCACAGTCATCACTACCTGCAGGTTGGAAGAACCCAATGATAGCTGAGTGCTACATTATAATATGGGCTATTGTTATGACAGGTGAACATGGTAGCCATGTACTTTGAGAGACTGTGGGAAATCAGTGATCACATCTTCCTGTGGGCGGGTCATGCTGCCATGATGTGACTGCTGTCAGTGTCTACTGTGTTGACTCATAGTGTCAGGACTTGATGTGGCTTACGTCAAGGAAGGCGATAGATCTACAGGACTATGCATGTTGCACCCTAATAGAGGATCCTATGTGTTGAACTTGATGAGTGGCATAACCAATGACCTAGATGGCTCCCATAACTGGGGCTGACAGGACATGTGTCTACTGGAGACAGGGAATTGGTAGAATTACAGGACCATGAATATGCAGCCTGATGATGTGTCCCAGGTATTAAGCCCAATGAGTGACATCACCCAAGGACTGGATAACAGCCATGATTGGTGCTAGCAGGCCATGTGCCTACAGGTGACACTGATGCATTTTTATCAATGGTCTGTGTAGTCTGATATAGGATGATCCATGCCCAACCACCTCACATCCTGACCCTCCCATGGCCAGGAACTGCATGGCTAGCAGGGAAAGAACTGATGGCAGTTGCAATGTGTCTCATGGAAGCACCAATGAAGGCCACATTTATTTATTTATTCATTCATTTATATACATTTGTTAACCATGGTAGAACACTGATCCACATGGACCATTTTCAGGACTCTCCTGGGTACACATTCAAATAAGGAAAAAGAGCAGCAAAATGCATACAAAGAGTTATGCAATAAGAACATTATCATAATTTAGCAATGTAGTTAACATTTGTGATTGAAAACATAGGAAAATGATATACGACTGACTCCTAGGTTACTGATAAATACAAAGCAGGATGTATAATGATGACAGTATGAACTCGAATTACAAACTGGAGGAAGAGTAAAGGTAGGGGATGAGGGGGTAAGATAGAAAGAGGAAGGGAAAACCTGAAGGATAGAGTAGCAAGTAATGTGGAAGACGATTGGAGGGACAATTAAAGTGATGTAGGACTAAGGTTAGGATTTAGAAGCTCCTGCAGCAGCACTGTGTGCTCCCTGTCCCTAAGTTCCATGTTATTTTGTTGCTGGTACACCTCTTTATCTATGCCATAGGGCACATTCACCATCTCAGCAATGATGTGGGTAGCTGTTGTCTGTGCCTGGATCACTATACTGTGCTGATGGAGTCATGGCAGTGCTGCTTTCCCCTCATCTTTCCTCTGCAGTGATCATGTGCACCTCATTGCACATGTGAGATGTTGTGTGGACCGGAACACAGGAAGAGCCTGTGAGGGACTGTTAGGTTCGGGTTGTCTGTTATGCACTAATAAGGCTATAAACCCAGTCTATACCTCTACAGGTGGATGTAGGTGATTCCTTCCCTTTAGTGTTACCCAGAGTACACCATGCCATAGGCTGTGTCATTTGCATGTTGTGATCACCACTGATCGCAGATGCCCTGTTAATGTCAACCCTGTATTGTCCTGTTATGCTGGTCCCCCCCACCAGTGGAATCTGTGAATGCATGAACACATGACACCATTGTAAGCCCACATAGAGATACCTCTAGCCACATGAATATACTGTTATAACAAATATTGACAGACATACCCTGTTGTGCAGCTTGTTGCAGCTGAAGACCAAAGGTGATTAAAAGGACAGATTTTCAGGTGGGCTATGGTCAAGCTTTCATCTTCAGCATGCAAAGGAGTGTGCTACAATGTACTGTAATGGACATTAGAAATCTGTTTGCCTCCTTTACTGACACACAGGTGGCCATCCAAATGAGTGATACCTGGGACTGTTATTTTCTGGGTTAGCCTGGCAGCCAATTAAACCTGAAGCCCACCATATCAACATCCTAGAGTATTTCCTCCCTTCTGTGTCATTGTCCTTTCTTTGTTCATTGCCGGTCCTTGTCATCATTAGTTTTCCTCCCTCTATATGTATGTGTCTAACTTTGTCCTCCTCGCCTTTTGTGTGTTTACTGCCTTCTGCCTGTGACTGTGTTCTGTGTTTATCTATCTTCCCCTACTACCTGCATTTCTCACTGGACCCCAACTACAGCTGTCCCTCAGATACTTCCACACCTATCCCTCTTTTGTAATATGTACAAAAGGGTCTCTTCTCCTCAAAACAATTATCCTACACAAACACACTCTTTTCATACTTTATGGTTCCCCTTCTGTGTTTACTTCTCCTTGCTGTTCGCTTTCCTATTTTTCTACCTAGCTCTGTCCTTCAGACCTACATGTTGAACAGGGTTGCCACTGTGCAGTGCACACCCACAATGGTCTTTCTGTTCACCACAATATTCAGCTGTGCTGCCCTCCTTGTGGCAGTCAAATGCTAGCTAAAGCGAAATGTCACTGCATTGAGCATGTAAACATGTACTAACCTGGCTGCACTAGCTTGCTTTAGCTGTGACATCCATCACATCGGCCATGTGTGCTACTGTAGCACCGATCCTGCCCATGCCTGAGTCTAGAACTATTTATCCATTACCACTGTGCCTTTCTGTTTTCATGCTGTTCTTTGCTTGGTGTGCAGACACAATCAACTGCTTAATACATCTAATTACCTCTGTGGTACTTTGCTCAGCATCCTCCACTGAATATCAGCAGTGCACACACACATAGCGCTTTTCTATGAATTCCAGTCAATGTTCTAATGCCAAGACTAGAAAATGCATTTCTAATTTTCTCATTAAACTCATCAGAAAATACTGCCCTACATCAGAAAGCTGAAAAAAAAATATTTTCTCATTAAACTCATCAGAAAATACTGCCCTACATCAGAAAGCTGAAAAGAAAATATTTTGCTTTATACAGCTATCCTACAATTGAGAACACAATTACCAGGCACCAAACAGAGCCGTTTGGCTGCTGCTGACTGCCAAGGCTGCCTTACTTTTAAATTCATTAATTTTTAAAATGCTCAGCAGTAATTATACTGCCAGCCTTTGGAAAATGAGCTGAGAATTACTTCATACTCTGTATAACAAGGAGAGCACCATGTTAAGACCATCATTTTTCAACTGGTAGGAGAGAGGAACTTCTTAAAACCCACCAGCATGTGGAAATACTATTCCACATGACATTACAAAATGTAGCAATTATGCTCTGTTTAGAATGCAAGTTAAAGACCACCTGAAAGAGGAATATAAATATACTTGATTCAATGATCATGGCCAAAACATGCCTAACTAATCATCTTAGTACTGATATGCAGTGGATATTTAAATGCCAAAGAAAATATAATATATTAGTCCGTCATATTTGTGTTATGTTCATACTCTCCCTAATTACTACAGTGAGACATTTTATGATTTTATGCACCTTAAATGTATGCTATTATTCCTTATTCTCATTATAAAATGTGTCTATTAAGATGTACCAATTCAAATTATGCAACTGTCTGCTGTAAATGTTTCTGCCTATTGCTTTGCATTGTGATGGAAAATGGTCTTCAAACCCACATATCTACTTTGTAAACAAATGTTTAAAAAATAAATAAATAAACTTCCTAACCATTGCAATGTATATACATTAATACTGCAAATAATATAAAATACACACCACACACTCCATTTTTTGCCAGGAGGGGTTATTTGTTACAGCTTTGCCTTTGATCCATTTGCTATACCAAGTATATAATTAATTAAACGTTACTATTATCAGTAAGAGCTGTCTGCTCTTCTAAGCATTATTCATTTTATTGTGCTTTGCTTCTATAATTAATTACAATGGAAGTATTTTATTCACCCTGCATCCATGCTGGTTTTGAAATGTGTATTTGCCCAAAAATGAGTGAAAGGGCCTGTGGACAAGTTCATTCACACTAAATAACAAAATATCTCCAAATCTGTTCACAGACTCGGTATATACCAACACTGTGCATGCACTGAAGTTCCAAAACCTCCGTTTATTAATAAAAGTTTAAAAAATATAAAAAAAACATTTACTTTACAAAAAAGTTAAGCGCTTTCATCTACTCTATGTAGATTTCATCAGAACAATGCATTATAGCCACAGCAAGTTTAAATATAAGCATCGGCCAATCACCTACACCATCTCCTTCTACTGTATTGAATTAATTAATCGAAATTTAAAGTGCACAGTGCTTAATTTCCTTGTCGATCACCTTTTAGTAAAAAACATAACAATTCTGTTGAAATATGACATCCATATACATATATATATATACCATTCTCATAAACATCTTACAGTTTCTTTGTACTAAAATATAATTATATAAAATTGTATAAAATTATATAGAATTATCCTAACAGTTTCCATTTCACAGTGCAAGTGCTGCAGTATTATCCTGACTAACCACTGTTATCCAATATGGGCTTTATGAATATAGTATCATTAAGCCCAGGGTGTACTGAGGCATTAAGCTTAATCTGCCACTTAACTTCCTTCTCACCCAACTTGTGCTTAATGCTTCCCCCTCTGGGATTCCCTTTTACACATTCTAGTATACCAAAATTAAAGGTATCACAGTATTTATTCCCATCTAAGTGCATCCATAATGCATTTTTTGTATCCTGTTTCCTAATTCTATAACAATGGTCGTAAATTCTATTTCTAAGACATCTATCAGTCTTGTCCACATAGAAACAGGGGCATTTGGTACACTTTTCCAGATATACTACATGGGAGGTCCTACAATTCCCTTTTTGAAACTTAACTACACTTCTACTTAAATCTTCCAGGTCTAAGGAAGAAACCTTTGTAATTAGATGGCACTGATTACATTTCCCACATTTGGTGGTGCTTGCACCCTTATAATTAAGATTATTACTCATAATTTTCTTTTCTAATTCCATTTTCAAGTTACTTCCATTCTTAGATACAAATTTGGGTGTGTCACCCACCATCCTAAATACACTGTTGTCAGTTTTCAAAATATTCCAGTTGTTTACTATTATTTTCTTTATATCATTGACTTGGGGGGCATATTGTAGTATACATGCTCTGGTAAATTCATTTAAGTCCTAGCCTTCCTTATTCATATTTCCTTCTACTGTTCTATTTATACCTATCCCTATAATGAGTTTATATTTTCCCCCCATTCCTTCTTTGCATATTCCTTGATATCCACTATCATCCCTATAGGGTATCCTCTGTTCTTAAACATATTTCCTATAACATACTATTCAATGACCATATCGGAAAAATCTGAGGTCATTCTAGCAGCCCTAATACACTGCCCTTTTATAATGCTCCTTTTCTGACTACTAGGATGGCAACATGAATACTGTAAATAGGCATTACTAAAGGTGCCTTTCCTATAAATATTGGATTTGAATCTGCCTTTTTCCACAGTTATATGAGTGTCTAGATAGGGTATAGACTTCTTGTCAACATTAAATGTGAATTTTAAATAGTCACATCTAGTATTTAAATATTCTTTAAAGTCATTAAGCTTACTCTCATTACCCTTCCAAATCAAAAAAATATCATCCAAAAACCTCAGGTAACATAAAATGTTATCATTCCACTCTGTTTGTAATATATATTCGTTTTCCCAATCCAATAAGAATAATTGTCATACATGGGGGGGCGCAGGCCACCCCCATAGCTACCCCTTTACTCTGCCTTTAGTATTCACCCTATATTTGGCAAAGTGTACCAAATACCCCTGTTTCTATGTGGGCAAGACTGATAAGTGTCTTAGAAATAGAATTTACGACCATTGTTACAGAATTAGGAAACAGGATACAAAAAATGCATTATGGAGGCACTTAGATGGGAATAAATACTGTGATACCTTTAATTTTGGTATACTAGAATGTGTAAAAGGGAATCCCAGAGGGGGAAGCATTAAGCACAAGTTGGGTGAGAAGGAAGTTAAGTGGCAGATTAAGCTTAATGCCTCAGTACACCCTGGGCTTAATGATACTATATTCATAAAGCCCATATTGGATAACAGTGGTTAGTCAGGATAATACTGCAGCACTTGCACTGTGAAATGGAAACTGTTAGGATAATTCTATATAATTTTATACAATTTTATATAATTATATTTTAGTACAAAGAAACTGTAAGATGTTTATGAGAATGGTATATATATATATATATATATATATATATATATATATATATATATATTTATATATATATATATATATATATATATATATATGTGTATGTATATGGATGTCATATTTCAACAGAATTGTTATGTTTTTTACTAAAAGACAATTGACAAGGAAATTAAGCACTGTGCACTTTAAATTTAGATTAATTAATTCAATACATTAGAAGGAGATGATGTAGGTGATTGGCTGATGCTTATATTTAAACTTGCTGTGGCTATAATGCATTATTCTGATGAAGTCTACATAGAGTAGATGAAAGTGCTTAACTTTTTTGTAAAGTAAATGTTTTTTTATATTTTTTAAACTTTTATTAATAAACAGAGGTTTTGGAACTTCAGTGTGTGCACAGTGTTGGTATATACCGAGTCTGTGAACAGATTTGGAGATATTTTGTTATTTGGTTGACTGTTCCGGGCACATTCAGTGTTCAAAGTTCATTCACTCTGTTAGCAACCCCAAATAGAATAAAAATAAAATGTGTCTCTTCAATGGCCTTATCAGCAATTCACTGCACACAGTATGATGTAATATATGTCCCACTCACACAACACATATAGATTGCTTTCATACTGGCAACGTCTTTTCACACACCAATATCTGCCCATTCTGACCATCATTCTTTTAAATAAAACAATAGATTACTCAATGTTGTGGTATTTAACACTGCCTAAAGAGTTAAATGATTTATCCAATTATTACTAGAATTAATGTTCATTACACTCCCTATGACGGAATGCTGGAAGTATACACCACCAAAGATTAAATTATCTAGTCTCCAGTCAATATATATTACTTTACATGTAAGAGGAAAGTGTATCACTTGCTCAAGCATCCACTTGTTTCAGGAATGTCAGAAAGAACTGACACTGTTTAACTACAGAATTACTCCAAATATTAAATTGCTGAATTTTTACCATCTACTGAAGGCTTAAAGGGCAGCAAACTGAGATCAGCATCCTGATTTTACAAACATGGCCTGCATGGAAATCATTTAAAAGAAGGACAGTGATAATACAGTGAATGTGCATGCTTTGAATACAAGAGACTTAGTAAATGTAAAAGATGGATGCCTAAAAAAGCAATGGATGTGATTCATCCTATATTCTGTAATGCTGAACCTGGTAATGGGAAAACTGCGAGAAGATGTGTTGACAGAGATTGGTTACTGGGGTATTGCTACATTGTGTGAGTCCAGGGAAAGACAACTTCCCATCTGTGTTTGTAGACACTACCAATAAAGCAGAGGAGGACAGAAAATTCCAAACAAAGAAACAATGGTTGAGCCAGGAGTATAATGCCTTTAAGTTAATGCCCATTTCCTTTGCTTAATTTATTTCAGAATAAGTATTAACCAACAAGTCTGTCCATGCATGTCTATTATAAGCTGACCTTTCGTTTTGCAATAGCAAACTGCTAGAAGCCTCTGCTGCAGTTGTTTAGAATAAATATTTTTTACTTTCATTCATTTTGTAGTGTTTCCATTTTTGAGGATATTAAACAGGGGAAGAGACCAGTTAACTAAAGAAGATTTCAGTTAATCCACTACCACCCAAGGTGAACAGGTGATCTTCAGCAGACATTTTTAAATGAGCTGAATGGTACTCATGAAGCAAAGAAAGATATCTCATCACAGGGACATCACAGGGAATGAGCAAAGATGTGCAGGAGGCTTTGCTCATGGCAGTCAGGAAAATCTGATCAAAACACAAACAAATGACGTATGGTAAAAGTGTACCCACAGGAGCTAGGACAGGAAGCAGTATCATATGTACTTTAGATATCTGCACTGCTCTTTTATTCACCATCTCTACTGTATGTTGCCCTGTGTTTGACCTCATCTTGGGATGACTGCTTCTTCTAACAATATCATAGAATTAATGACATGTATACTTCAAGGTGCCTCTGCAGATCATATGTTTTTACTACATTATAGATTTTATCTTGAGATACTGAAACACATTTGAACTTCCCCTATATCATCCGCATACCTTACATAAATTCATCATTCTAATCTACCCAATTTTGTATGATTTCCCATCAGGCTAGATGCTGCTTCACTGAAGGAAACTTAGAACAGTACAATAGGATGGATGTCTGCCTTATACTCTCGCACAGCTTGCAGGCCAAACAATACCTGAAGATTATTATCTCATTCTGGATCTTCCATGAGAAACACCACCAGATGAGTTTGAAGTTTCACCCTGTAAGTGTCATATTTTGAAGTAATGTGCTGGCTGAAAAGCAGAAAAACATATCTAAAAGTGGGAAATGAGAAGTTAGAGACATTATTAGCTTACGTTTTATTGCTGCTTCAGGAAATGGGATCCTTATGTTTTATATGTAATGGTCCTGCATGTTATTTGAATTATTTCCTGAAAAAGATTTTGCTTAATTTCTCACCTAAAATGGAATCAGTGCTATCTTATAACTTTCATTCTGACAATTTAGTGAGTGTCACCTGAGCTTTTGAGTGTGTGTGCGTGTGTGTGTGTGTGTGTGTGTGTGTGTGTGTGTGTGTGTGTGTGTGTGTGTGTGTGTTTGTGTGCGCTTCTGTCTGTCTGTCTGTGTTGGTGGCATTACAGTCCTACATGTATTAATATCTACTGGTCATTTTAAGTTCAAAGCCATTCCTACAACATTCCAACTGTGCACAGTAGCCAACATTGAGCCTGGAGGAAGATTCTAACAGGTGTCTTCAACAGCTGGGTTAATTGCTCTCCAGCAGGCTCTTCATTTAAAGCAGTTATTCATATCATAAGGCAGAAGAATATATTCTAGTTATATTTAGTCACTTTTATACACTCAGGTATATTGTACCACCGAATCAAGGTGCAAAAAAATTGGTTATCAGGCACATATCAAGATGGAAAGAACAGCAAAAAAAGAAAATAAATTATCTACTGATATCTATTCACAAAAGTTCTTTTTTTCCAGTGGGTCAAACTGAAAAAAAATCTAAATATGTGCATTTGTTCACAAAAATGCATAACACTGCAAAACTCATTAAATCAAATGATAAAATGCACGGGCGTATTAGGGAATAATAATGTAAAAAAACATACACAAGCATTCTGTTTTTCTCCCGCTACTTAGAGCATCTGTCACATCTCCCATCTTAAACTTCCTTGTGGATTGTGTTTATTTCCAGCAGTTAAAAGCCTGCAGGGACTGCTTTACAAATAGCAGAGTAACAAATTCAGCTTTTCAGTGCCTTTTACCTTTATCCAAAAGTATCTGTTGTTTCTCAGTGTCTGCACTTTTATCATCATATTTATATAGAAGCAGCTACTACATGACTCTGCCCTGTACTCTTGTTTATACCCCAGCTCACTGTGAGACAATCAAATGCAGAGGTAGTTACTGACCTTGAAGCAAACAGGCAGGACATATTTAGGCAGAGAGCACAGCAGTGAAGCAGTGTGTATAAATGTGTGCAGGTATAGGCTGTGACAATAGGAGGTACTGCCAACCATGCCAGGAGAAATAGGGCAATCGATTTGTAACATATGCCAGCACAGCTAGCTGGAATTTTGTAAATAATAATGTCTTTTGTATATCAAGCTGATTTGTACAGATGTTTGGGCTGAAAATGTATTTGTGAGGTTTGCTTGTGTTAAGATGTATCAACAGTGTGCCCTGCTGGAACGAAAATAAATGCACATGCATTATTGTAATTGTTTAAATGTATACATTGTAACAGCATATACTGGAAGTGAAGAGGTTAATATTAATCCATCTGACTTTGCAAAATATGTCTGAAATTAAATTACTTTATGACTTGAGCCATAAAGATGTTATCCCACAGTTTTGAATGGAGCCAGAGATGCAATATCTGGGCTAGAGAATAGTTGGTAGCTCCTGTAGGAAGAATGAAATATTTTTATGGTTTTATGATTTCCAGCATCTGCACCACATCTGAGCAAAGCTCTATCTGTGTGTATTGTAGCACACAGGTGCTAAACCCTGGTAGCTTCTAGTGATGGGGTTAGTGTGGAAACAGAGTCAGATGACCAGATGTACATGGTGTCATTCTGTACAGAAATAATGTTTTAATATTAGAAGAGACTGAAGTCTCAGCAGCATTCTGTACTCTGTCTTGGATCTGACAACAAGGGCCACTCACACAAATCATCTTGTCTTGCTCTATTCAGTAAGCAGGAACAGTAATTCTCTAGATCAGTTAGGAAAAGATAGTTAGACTAGATAAATACTTTGTAACTGTGTGAAACTTTCCATCAGAGTTATTTTTAATGTTCTCTGTGACTGAACCTCTGGTGTTTACTGTAAATAAATATTTAGTATTTTCTGGTTCTTTTATTATTTACAATTAAATATATTTAAACTTTTTAATGTGGCTGGTCCTTTCTTAAAGAATATTTAAGCTTTGAGAATATTTGCACATACTTATTTGATGATAACTGTGGCCACTCCCAAATGTCTTGCTGTTTGGTCAACATTACCATTTGTATTTAGATTAACTTCATTCTGTATAATTGGTTAGCCTTTTAAGAGCCTTATAGTAATTGACTGGTGGCAGTGATAACTACCTTATACTCTGGGCAGAAGGGGGCACAGCGGGTAATCTGTGCCAGCCTTTCCCAGGTGTATGTGTGTGTGTGTGTGTGTGTGTGTGTGTGTGTGTGTGTGTGTGTGTGTGTGTGTGTGTGTGTGTGTGTGTGTGTGCGAAAATTAAATCTCAAAAACTGCATGTGTCAGCTGCTTGAGTGCTTGGGGCAGGGACACAAAGCACTGGTTTCATAGAGAGAGTGGTGGAGGACTTGGTTTTGGCACTACAACTCTGAATCTGTGCCAGTGGGGAGCATTACTGGGAACATGGGAAGAGACAGATAGAGACACCCAGACCCAGGGCAAAATGTGTGCCCTGTGTGCTCATAAGGGAATTTGTGCTTGCTGCAAAGAGGTCTGCATCTAGAAATACTGAGTGTATCCATTTGTATTCCAAGTGAACATCCCTCTTCAGTGTCAGTGGTAAGGATTCAGGCTCTTGATTACTGGCTCAGTGTGGGGATGTCATATATGCTCATTCTTAAGCAAGCATAAAGTGATGCTATGTTTTTTGCAGAACTTCAATAAACATATTTTGATTAAAACACTCATTTTTAACCAGTTCTGTTAAAATACACCAAACATGATGCATCAAAACTGCCATCACTGCATGAGAAGGACAGCTATATGTTCTGAGGAAATAGTTGAATTCTGCTTACCAGAGATATGGAAGCAGTATAGTACAACAATTATGCTACTCCTGGTCAAGAGCAAAGTGGATAAGGTTTCAACTAATCATGTTCAATTCCAGAAGCTGAACTCCCCGACAGTTGTTTCCCATAGAAAATGAGTGCCAGTGTTGTTGCTGTTTGCAAGACAGCAGTGATTCAATTTGTATGGGTTTTTCTCTTCTCTCCATGGTTATGTGACCACTTAGTATATATAAGTAAGGGATCTGTGGGAGTTGGGGGTAGGTTCAGGGGGGTGCTTAACATCTCTTGCAAAAAATGTTTTTTGTTTGTGTTTAATTGAGATGAAGTTTTGGCCAGTGTACCTTCTCTAGTTGAAGATTCAAGGACTTTAATCTCAATGAAATATAGGAGAACTGTGGAGCAACAGTAGATTTCTGCCCAAAATACTGCATTCACTCTATAACCTCCTGTCTGTAGTCATTGATTTCATCCAACCACAAGGATGGATCTTGACATTGGAAGGTTTCCAATACAAGCATCCTCATTTTTTTCTTATAAGGAAAAACAGGGGAACGAGGCAAAGATATATTGCAAGGTCCAAACTTAGATGGGGGTTCAAGGAGAAGCAATATTTAGCTGTGAGATTTGCATCAACTAGTTTTTTGTGAACGTGAAAATATAATTTATGCAATAGCTTGGTTTAAAGACCGCAAAATAATTTAATAGCGTAGAATCATTTGTTACTGCACTGTATATACTCACTTAAAACTGTTTGTGTAGGGCATTACAAGATCAACCCATTAGATATAGACTAGTTACTGGCATAAGGGCTAGAACTCTATCCCAGCTAGACAGAGAGATAACATCTAAGAAATCAATAAATGTGATGAGGCAATCTATGGAAATCAAGTAATGGCAAACAGAAGTTTGAAGCTCCAAAGACAATGGATCAAAATGTGTAACCACTTATGTAATAACATTTAAGAATAGCCAAAAGTCTGAGATCCAAGGTAACCCACAGCAACAGAAGCACACAAAGCAACCACTGGAATACAAATGGAAAAAAGAACATATACCAAGCATAGCAAGTTATATTTGTATGCAAAATAATAATTTATTATTGCATTTTTTTCATAAACAGTGTTACTGGTAAATGTTTGCATAGTCTGGTGCCTTAAACTGTAATAGAAGGTCAATAGTGATAGAATTGTCTCTGCTCCAGTTTGTGCTTCAGTGCTTTTATATTTTGCGTATCTTTTGCCTGCTTAAAGTTGCATTCTGTGTCTGCCCCATCCCCCACTAACACATTAAGGTAAAGTTTCTGATAGAGCTCCAAAATTACCTTTATTTAATTGTATGCCTCTCTAGCTACCCTGCTTCTTTATCTTCCCAACCCTCCAAACCCCTTTTTGTTATTGTTTTTTAATAGGGCTGTGTCTATGACCTTCACCCATTATAATGATGTGATTTCCAAAATCCGTCCCTCCCTTCCCTTTTTATTGCTATTGTCTGCTGTATGAGTTATTTATGTACTCTTCCCACCCATTGTTTTCTATATAGGTTCATAGGTTCATAGGTTCGTACTAGGCTATCTGCCCAAGGGCATTTATAAGCCTAGACCATAGTTATTTGGCTTTCGCCACCCCTTTAGTTTGAATAAAACTATGCCTATTATTTTGCTGTGCCTCTGTCAAGCAGTGACACTGAAGTAATCCCTGGGGTATATCTGCGATCCCCCATCCATTGGTCAAGATTCCTCTTGAACAAGGCCAGCGAGGTGCTCTGCCTCACATGTACCGGGATTTTGTTCCACAGCATAGGGAGTCTCTGGGTGATGAATCTGTCCCTCCAGCACGTTCTATTAATAACCGTGTCAAGGTTTAAGTCTCCCGCCCTTGTGGTTCTGAGGGATCTAGATTTTTTGAGGTGAAGCATATTCATCAAATCAGGGTTTGACATGGCCTTATATGTCAGGCACAGGTCACCTCTGAGCAAGCGGTATGAGACTGAATAGAGCTGGAGTTCTTTCAGTCGGGCAGCATAAGACATATTTTTGAGACTCTTTATCCTTTTGGTGAGGAACTTTTGGGGCCTTTCCAGCTGCTGCAGGTGTCGGGTCAGATACATTCCAAATGGGGCATTGTACTCAATCATAGGTCTAATGAGTGATGAGTACAGGGGGACGATGACCTCCCTTGATCTAGATGTGAATCCCTTCATGATCAGGTGGGCAATGTAGAAGGTTTTCCTAACTACTTTAGCAACATGAGTGTCAAGCGAAGGCTACTGTCAACCTGGGTCCCCAGATCCCTGATGACTTCTTCTGTGCTCAGTGGATTGCCACCTATATGGTAGCTAGGGGTAACCTTGTTTTTCCCGAAGGGTATGACTATGCATTTCTTGGCATTTAACTTTAGGCCATGGCTCTGGCACCAGTTATCCGTTTCTGTGAGGCCCTTCTGAAGGATATCTGTGTCAGATATGTTTTCGACTATGGCGCCCAGTTTGCAGTCATCTGCAAACTTTGTCAGCCATAACCCTCCTGTGTTTGCTTGTACTTCAGAAAAGTAGATGCCGAACAAGAGTGGACCCAGGACTGATCCCTGTGGGACACCACTTGTGACAGGCTTTGAGTCTGACATGGCTCCAGCAACTCTGACCCTGTGGGTTCTGTCACTTAGCCAGTTTGCAACCCATCTTGTGATGTATGGGTTTACATTCAAGCTGATGAGTTTTTCGATGATACCTGAGTGGGGTATTGTGTCGAAGGCCTTTGCCAGGTCAAGGTAGGCTGTATGGACTGCCTTTCCCTCATTAATGGCCTTGGTGACTGTCTCGAAAAAGTCAGCCAAGTTTAAAAGGCATGATCTGCCTTTGACAAAGCCAAACTGGGTTGGATCCAAAGTCTGCAAGTTCCCTATGTCTTTATTTATGAGTTCCATTATGATCCTCTCCATGGCTTTGCAGATAAGGCTTGTCAAGCTAATGGGACTGTAATTTCCAGGGTCGGTGGAGGCACCGCCCTTGTGAAGTGGGACCACAGTCGCCGTGCACCACTCCTTGGGTACGTATCCTGAGGTGAGGCTAAGATTAAACAGCTGTCCTAACTGTGGGTTTAATTCCTCATTGAGTTCGTGGAGCACACAGCCGGGGACACCATCCGGTCCCATGGATGCTGTGTTTTTTGCTTTGGAGAGAGCAGTTCTCACCTGGGTGTTGGAGATGTTTGGGGCTACAATCCTCTGGTATAGATATCTCTCCTTTTGGGGAGGGGGAGAAGTTTGCACTGAACCTGTCAGCCAGTATGTTGGCAATGTGTGTAGGTTCAGTAATCTTCACATCATTTTGAACTATTTCTGAGCATATCTGGGAGTTTCCTCCTAGGTTTCTAACATAGCTAAAGAAGGCCTTATGATTGTCTTTTGAGTCCTTGGCGATTTTTCTCTCAAAATTTGCCTTGGATGATTTTATGAGAGCTCTTAGTTTTTTACTTATAATGATCAAAGGTGTCTTACCTTTCAAGGATTTTGCTCTATCTTGTAGTAGCTTCCTCCTTTTGTTGTAGAGCTTGTTTATGGCTGGGGTCCACCAGACTGGACGCTTGCCTTTGGTACAAAGAGTCTTCATTTTGTTTGGGATTGCCTGATCCATGCAGTCCTGTAGGTGCTGGTAGAAGGCATTTGTAAGTGATTCAGCGGTTTGAGTAATGTTTACCACTGGCTCAGGGGCCTTAAAGGAGACCACATTAGTTTTTAGAAGTGTGAAGTCGGCTTTTGAGAAGTTTTTCACTGTGGTCTTTTTTATTTCAGGTGGGGGCGGGATGAGGACCTCCAGCGAGATTAGTTTATGATCTGATCTCACCAGTGAGGGGTATACTTCCGGTGTTGAACATTTTGATCCCATGTTCGTGATGATGAGATCAAGTATGTTTTCTCCTCTTGTGGGGATGGTGACTAGTTGTTCTATGGCATTTGAGTTTATGAACTCCAGGAACCTTTGGGCTAGAGTGTTTGGGCTTGAGTAGTGTTCCCAGTCTATATTAGGGTAGTTGAAGTCACCTAGTATGATGGTGTTTGGAGATACATTTATCCCCTCCATTGTTTTCAGGAAGGCCAAGTGAGGTTCCTGAGTTTGAGAGGGTGGCCTGTAACATGCTACAAATTGCAGAGCAGTCTAGCCTATGGTTAATTGCACCTGGATGGTCTCCGATGCATCGTGCGTTGCCACCAACCTTGAGGTGTGGGTGTCCTTTATGAATATGGACACCCCCCCTCCTTTCTTGGTGTTGTCCAGATTTTGGGGCCGGAACGCATGATATGAGGTGAAACCTGCTAGTGCTGGGGTGCTCTCAGGAGCCTTGAACCAGGTTTCTGTCACAGCACAGACATCGATGTCCTCCATACTGAAAAGGGCCTCGAGTGCGTGCATCTTGAGATTGAGACTTCTGGCATTGAGCAGCATTACCCTTAGTTTTTTTCCTTTTTTGTGTTCTAGGGTGGTAGGTTTAGAATTTGAGCCTTGCCTAAAAAAGGCACTATGGGGGTGGCAAGAGCCTTTGCCAATATCCGGAAGCCTAGGGGTGACAGGTGCAAGCTGTCCCTTGTGAAGCAGCGTGGCTTGTCCAGCATGTCATCCCAGGCAGACAGACATTGGATCCCCTTTGAATGACACCAGAATTTAAGCCAATTATTAAAGCTGATCATCTTATCACTGTATTGTGGCATCATTCTAGGTGAAGGTAGGATACTGCTCAAGGTCAGGGTCATACCTGCCTGGGCTACATAATCAGAGAGCTCCTCATTGTCTCTTTTCATGTAGTCCAAGGAGGTACGTCTCAGGTCGTTGACACCAGCATGGACAATGACTGAGTCGTACTTGTACCTGCTGTTGAGAGACCTGAGTGCTTGTGTTATGTGGCGGATTCTAGCGCCCGACAGGCAGCTTACTGTGACCTTCTCTTTACTCAGTCTGGTGAGCGGGACGTCATTGTGTCTGACTATGGAGTCACCTATGACAAGTATGTTTGGTGTTGCATTTGGCCTTAAGGGCAGTGACTGCTTTGCACACTGATTTTGTTGTTTATGTGTTGTTTGTGTGGTGTATTGAGTTTGCAGTTGCTTGGGTGTCTGCTTTGGAGGCCTCTGCTGTTTAGGTAAATTTTTACTCAGAGCCTCCGAGTATGTCTTAGTGTGTTTATGTGTTTGATTCAGTGGTGTGGTTGAGTTATGTGAGACTGGTATTGTGGTGTGTGTAGTTGCCTTCTCCTCCTGCCTGGTCTTGCCAGTCCTGAGTTGAGAGAGCTCAGCCTCCAGTCTGGCTAAATAGCTGCATCTCTCACAAGTGTTAGTGTTATGTGGGAGGAGGAGAGGGTTGTCCGTGTACATGAGACAATTGTAACATTGTCTCAGAATTCCCAGATTCACCAACTGGGCAGGAGAGGACGCCAGCATCTGACCCTTCGACATGCTAGAAAGAATTATGAGTTGGTATGAGACAGAAAAGTAGTGGGCTTAGCAGGGAAGTGGGCTCTCCTGGGGGATTTTGCTAGTGAGAGATTTGTATAATATAGGAGTGCTTGACCTGCAAAGAGAATGCTTATAAGACAAGGGATATGCTTATAAGACAAGTGCTGAGCTTTTGAGAAGAAAAGCTATTTGGAACAAGTGCTGCACTTTTTAGTGTAGGTGTAAACTGTTTAGGTTCCTAACAGAGCAGTTCTAAGGGAAAAATTGAAGAACAGACTTTCTGGAGCCAGAAAGAGTTTAACCTTGTTTAACCGGCGCTGCCCGATGCTGCTCTAGTGGCAACTCCGCTAAATCGCGCTAAAGCACGTTAAAGCGTGCTTGATAGCAGGGCTGGAAAGAAGCAGGAATAGACCCAAAAGGGAAAATAAAACTACAGTTTCAAGTCAGTAACCACCTCTACGGGGGCAGGGAAGCTGCTCAATGTTAGTCACTGCCACTGATCAACAGAGAGACCCTCCTCCAGCCCAAGCAAAAATGGCCTCACAGAAACTTACAAACAGTTCAGGAACAGCAAGCATGTAACTGGACTTTTTTAAATCTCAAAAAAGTGGGAAAAAAGCAAGATTTTTTTTGTTTTTGTTTTTTCAGAGATAGCAGAGGTTCACAAGTAATATCAAGTTATAGCAGTGCAGTAAATGACCCCACACAAGAGTGCTAGGTCAAGGACAGAAAATATGCAAGTTTTGAGAAAAAAACGATTTAAAATTAAGTGCAAACAGGAAATTCAGTAAACAGCTTTTGGTTGTGCTCTAAATACAGCTACTAATACAGAAATCAAGTTTAACAAGCCAGAAAATGCTCAAGCTAGGCAGCTATGCAGAAAAACTTAGCAAATAAACAGAGAAAAATACTTAAAATCTCAAAAGTGGCTCCCTTCTTCTCTCAGCGTTTTTCCTCTTGGAGGGTGCTTCACCAACAGCCACCAAGCCTGAAAAGACGCCCAAACCACGAGGCAACTGGGTTTTAAGAGAGGAAGATGAAGGAGTTATGGAAATGACCCCTAGTGGCCAATAAAACTACAGTTTCAAGTCAGTAACCACCTCTACGGGGGCAGGGAAGCTGCTCAATGTTAGTCACTGCCACTGATCAACAGAGAGACCCTCCTCCAGCCCAAGCAAAATGGCCTCACAGAAACTTTCAAACAGTTCAGGAACAGCAAGCCTGTAACTGAACTTTTAACTCTCAGAAAAGTGGGAAAAAGCAAGATTTTTTTTGTTTTTGTTTTTACAGAGATAGCAGAGGTTCACAAGTAATATCAAGTTATAACAGTGCAGTAAATGACCCCACACAAGAGTGCTAGGTCAAGGACAGAAAATATGCAAGTTTTAAGAAAAAAACGATTTAAAATTAAGTGCAAACAGGAAATTCAGCAAACAGCTTTTGGTTGTGCTCTAAATACAGCTACTAATACAGAAATCAAGTTTAACAAGCCAGAAAATGCTCAAGCTAGGCAGCTATGCAGAAAAACTTAGCAAATAAACAGAGAAAAAATACTTAAAATCTCAAAAGTGGCTCCCTTCTTCTCTCAGCGTTTTTTCCTCTTGAAGGGTGCTTCACCAACAGCCACCAAGCCTGAAAAGACGCCCAAACCACGAGGCAACTGGGTTTTAAGAGAGGAAGATGAAGGAGTTATGGAAATGACCCCTGGTGGCCAATAAAACTACAGTTTCAAGTCAGTAACCACCTCTACGGGGGGCAGATCCATAATACTGAGTGCCCACTCAGCAAAGTAGTATTGCTCTTGAGTAAACCTCTTTTAATGCATATTGTCTTCTGCTCATTTTCCAGGAGCTCATCAAAACTTGGTGGATATGGGCATCTTGAGACAATGTAATGATTGTTTCATGTCTACTGACAACCACTTAATCTTTAAAGAAGCAGACACAGTATGCAAGAGGTGTACTTATACAATGACAATGGAAGCTAAACTCTCGCATACAAGTGCACATCAGGTTGTTGAAATGATGCACATGACCCCCACCTCACATAACACACAACACACACATAGACTAATGTATGCTGAGGCACTTAAAGGCAATCTTTCTAAACAATAAAGATTGCCTATGTGAAGATTGGGTGAAGATAGATGAATAAAAATATAACAAACAGTCCTGGATAAAGAGCCACCTTCCGAATGAGAAAATAGTAGTACAAACAACAGATGATGCTCTCCACAGTTGATAAAAATCCTTTATTCACTGCAGTAGTAAGCGCTTTCGCGTTGTTACAAACGCTTC
This sequence comes from Protopterus annectens, assembly GCF_019279795.1. Taxonomy (NCBI): domain Eukaryota; kingdom Metazoa; phylum Chordata; order Ceratodontiformes; family Protopteridae; genus Protopterus; species Protopterus annectens. The sequence goes on along the minus strand of NC_056743.1, from coordinate 910,347,325 downwards.
ATCAGACTTATAAAACAAATATATTTACAAACTTCTTTAACAGCATTCACGAATTAAAAACAACCAATCAAAATACTAATGTGAAATGGTCAATTTCATCACTTTCAAAATAAAAGTGTATTCACAATTGTGTGTGCCTAAAAAGAAGTACCTCTTGAAAAATATATGTATATGTATATATATATTTAAAAACATGTGTATAAAAACTATATATACTAACTCATTGAAATATGCAACAACATATAAAAAATACATATCAAAAGCATCTTTGAAAAAACACACTTAGTAACAATGTATTATAGTGACTATGCTAAAATTATTTTATGGCTCTAATGCTTGCATGGACGTGCTCCTAAAAATGGCTTTAAAGTAACCTTCTCATTAAGTCCTCTCCCTTTATGTGCCTGTAGTCTCATGATCCACCGATTTTCACATTCTTCAGTATAATTTTTTATATTACCTAATCTATTAGTCCTTTTCACTAACTGTACTACACTGAACCTAAAATAATGTGAGGTACCTACACTTAAAATGTGCCTGGCTAGGGCATTATGGTCATCTTCTTTATTAATGGCATATATGTGTTCTCTTACACGTTCTCTGAGGCTTCTATTCGTCTTGCCTACATAGAAGCAACCACATACTTGTCACACAGCCAAATAAACTAAATCTCTGGACCTGCAGTCAGCATAGAAATTAAAATTGAACACCTTATCTGTATCAGCATGAATATAGGTACTATTCCCTGACATATAAACACATTGGTAGCAATTTCTACAAGGTAACGTGAACCAGGAATATGATTTTAAAAACAGAGAGAATCAGAGAGCATTAAGCATTTTTGTCTTGACCATCCAACTCATCAGCACTCTGCCTTTGCTCTATATGTAAGATTATCTTAGACTTGTGATTTCTCTTAGAAATAGATAGAAACTAGAAAGATTAGACTAAGTGTTTTTCTGTGATGTCAGAACTCTACTACTGAATTATTTTAAGTATTTATCTGTGATCTCTGAACTCTTGACTAGCACTGTGCAGTAAAAAGTATTGTCTTGTGCTTTTAATTATGTATTATTAAATATTTTTAAACCCTTTTAACTGTGGCTGTTTTGTGTAGCAATAATTTAAGCTCTAGAGTACATTGCATGTATATAGTGATCCTGTACCAAGTCACTCTAATAAACCTTGACTGTTTAGTCGCACTTACCAGTTGGATAATAATATTGCACAGTAATAATTGGACACCCTTTTAAGGGCCTTTGGGTAGCTGATAATTATTAGCTGGGTGGTGGCAGTGATTTCTACCGTATAGTCTGGGTAAAAGGAGCACAGCTGGAGAACCTGTGCCAACCTTTTCCAGGAGTGTCTGTGTGGTTGTATAAACTTATCTCAAAGTGTGTGTGTGTGTGTCAGTGTGTGTGTGTGTGTGTGCGTGTGTGTGTGTGTGTGTGTGTGTGTGTGTGTGTGTGTGTGTGTGTGTGTGTGTGTGTGTGTGTGTGTGTGTGTCAGCTACTTGGGCAGGGAAACGAAGCACTGGTTGGACAGAGAGGGTGCTGGAGGTTTTAGCTTGCCTACTAGGCTGAGATCTGGACCCTATAGCTGTGCCAGTGGGGAGTCTTATTGGGGACCTGGAGAGCAAGGGAGTGACAACCCCATACTGACTGTGATCTCTGTGTGCTCTTAAGGTAAATTGCACTTTACTGTGTGTATTTGTTATCCTTTTATCCTATATGAGATGTCCCTCACTGGTGTTAGTGGTGAGGATTGAGGCTCCTTGATTGCTGGGCCAGCGCATGGGAGTCATAGCCTAGATCACCCATTGTTAAAGCTATGCCTCAGCATGCCCAAAGACATTCGGAAAAAACACTAAGCCCCTAAGGCAAGCAAAACACTTCTAAGGACTCTCTTCACAGGGTACTCCATTGTAAGATATAATGATGCCTCTCTAACCAGGCTGAAAAAGGTGAAAATAACTGCTAGTTGCTTATCTGGAGCCAGAATCCACCAAATCATGCTCAGGTCATTACACTACAGGTTGTTGCTGTTGTATCTTTTGGCTTTTCCCGGTTAGTGGTCGCCACAGCGGAACTCCAGTCCGCTAATGATTGGCAGTAGATTTTTACATACCGAATTGCCAGCCCTGATGCACAACCTTCAAAGAATGTACACCCATTCACGCATGTCTCCACACAGAAGACGCTTTAGCTGAGAATCGAACAGGACAAAGTCTTACTGTGAGGCGACAAAGCTACCACAGCACCACCACCGCAGTTTACACAGGTACCAATATGATTCCATCATAGTACAATTAGGTGTAAATGACCTGAGATTTACCTCCCTGGGCTATACAAAGAGAGATATTACGGAGATTTCAGACTACATGTCTCAGGCTGTCATGAGCTTAGCATTGAAAAGCATATTACCATCAATAAGTATGATGCCACAATATGAGCAAAAAATTATTGATTTCAACAACTGTCTGTCTTCCTGGTGTCATTCTAAGGGAATCTAATATTTGTCAGCTTGGGATGATATGGCTAACAGACCATGTTGCTTTTCTAAGGATAGTCTGTACCTCTCCTCTCTAGGCTTTCAAATACTGGCAACAACTTTATCTACCCTCATAATGTCTTGTTTAGGTAATGTCAAATTGACAAATATACCGATATAGCAAAATCAACTCAGCTGAACCTCAAGGTGTTACTGCTCAATGCCAGGAGCATAAACAAAAAACTTCACTCCCTCCAAGCCATCATCACACTCAAGAATATAGACATCTGTACAGTTTCAAGAAAATATTCAATATCTGAAACACAATGGTGAAGGCGTATGAAATTTATTACAAGAAGATAATAGATAAGCGCTTTTGTCTAATAAAAAATTCAGACTTCTTCAGATCTGAAGAAGTCTGAATATTTTATGAGACAAAAACAGATATCTATTATAACATTGTAATAAATCTATACTTTTTCTGTAAGCCTTCCATACTGTGTTTCAGATATTGAATATTTTCTTACTTCTGTACAGTTACAGAATATGGTTTAAAGTCACAGAAAGTACCTTGTCAGTTCAAGGTTTCTGTGGCTTCCACAGTTTTAGATCAGTAGCTGCACAGAGAAGGGCTAAAGGAGGTGGTATCTCAATATGCATCAATAACAAGCATACCTCTAGGGTGGTCAAACAGGATGACATGCTGGAGTTCGTCCACATGCAGATCACCTTTGTCAAATTCCCATACCATTTCTTAGACAGCTATAGGTTACCCTCCATGTCCCAGGTATGCATTGTGAGCTTTTTGGGACATGGAGGGTAACCTATACCATTTCTTAGACAGCTATAGGTTACCCTCCATGTCCCAAAAAGCTCACAATGCATACCTGGGCTGTCAGGAGACACTTACCATCCAATTTAACACCGTACACATGGAAAACTTTAAATACACCACTACAGACTGGAAATCCTACACAGCCTCAAATCTACAGGTGCAGATTCCTGGGCTTTGTAAATTTATTTATTTATTATTTTTATAAATATACAAGTATACAAACACCCTTAACCAAATATGTCCACTAGAGGCTCCAACATACTGGACCTCTTGTTTACAAATAAGGGAGAATGCTGCTCCCCTCCATGTCTCATCCTCCCTAGTATGGTCCAACCATAAAGCTGTCTCCTTTGAAATCAAAATCATCTCCATAATCCCATTAAAGCCAGTAACAGTAAGGACCTATTCCAAGGCAAATTACCTGTTATTAAGTGATGTCAACACAGCAGCCTATGCTGAGTTGCTGTCAGAAACTCTGTATAACCATGCCAATGGCTGCATAGAGGCTGCTGTACCTTCCAGAAGTAAGACCAACACTAGCCCTAGAAAGAAATCACCCTGGTGGCATCCCAAATTAAACAGGGTATTCAACAAAAGGAAAAATATTATGGCAAAAATCAGGAAGGGTAATTCCCATGAAGATAGAAACTCTCTTATCAAAGTAAACAGGCAACTAAGAGGGATAATTAGGTCAAGCAAACCCAACTTGGAGGTTAAGATAGCCTCCCAGATGAAAAAATAACCATAAGGCCTTCATCAGCTGTGTCAGAAAACTTAAGGGCAGTAAACAGCAATAAGCTGAACTGGTGGTTAATGGTGCCACATTCACTGTGTCTGGTGATACAATGAACCTGTTTGTGGACAAATTCAGTTCCAGCTTTATCCCCCTCTCACCCTAACCATCCCCTCAAAAATACTCTCAGACATAACCCCTGCAACTATAACTTGGGAACATATACTGGCTGCACTCACTAAAGCCAATAACTCAGCCTCAATGGGCCCTGATAATATCTCAGGATGCCTGCTGAATAATTAAAAATATGACTTATCAGGACCTCTGGAGTGATTATTTAACTGTAGTCCTGAAACTGGCTTTGTGAATAGAGGACTGCGATGGTCATCTCTTTTCATAAGACAGGAGCTTCAACAGATCCTGGAAACCACAGACTCATTAGTCTGACTATTCTTATTTGCAAAGCCATGGAAATAATTATAATGGAAATAATCAACAGTGACATAGGAGACCTCCAGACACTGGTTCCATCCCAGTTTGGCTTTGTCAAAGGAAGGTCATGCTTACTAAAAATGGTGGACTTCTTTGAAAAGGTCACTAAGGCAATGGATGATGGGAAAAAAGGTGCATACTGCCTACTTAGATCTGGCTAAAGCATTTGATACAATAACCTACTCAGGGATTGTCAACAAATTTTACAGAACTTGGTACAAACCCCTTTATAACATACTGGACATCTAGCTGGCTCTCTGATAGGACCCAGGAAGTTAGAATTGGTAAGATCACCTTCGCAAAGAGGCCAGTCACCAGTGGAGTCCCCCAGGACTCTGTGCTGGGCCAACTCCTCTTTGGCATCTACTTCTCGGATGTCAAAGTCAATGTCAAAGGCCTTTGGTTAACCGAGTTTGTAAATGATTGCAGACTGGGAGAAGTAATTGAATCCCCCAAGATGAGAACACTCTTCAGAAAGGTCTAATACAGACAAATACTTGGAACCAAAGCCATGCCGTAAAACTCACTAGCAAAAAATGCATTATAGTACCTATTGGGAAGTCTACCATGTCATCAGTAAAACACACTTAAAGGTTGATTCACTAGTCAGGGATCTGGGAACTCATGTAGATAGCAACCTAGTCTTTGTCCAACATGCATCCAGGTTAGTAATAAAATCCTTCTATGTTGCTCAACTTATAAGCAGGGGCATGGCATATAGGTCCACAGAGGTCATCATACCACTGTACTTGCCCTCATCAGACCCATCATAGAGTATAATGCTCCCTTCGGTATGTACCTGACCAGATTTATTTATTTTATTTTTATTTTATTTTTATTTTTATTTATTTTTATTATACATTTGTTGACCGGGATAGTCCGACTGGATATATGTCCATTTTCAGCAGAGGCCCGGGAAGAAAAGCTCCACATACTAAAAAAGAAAAATATAGACAAAGAATACAGGCAGATATCAATATACACAATGTGCAGATTTACATCTGATTGGCAAAGACGTATCAGAACATGTGAACATAGAATTGAATCAGATCTCATAATTCACAATGCTTAGACATTCAAATGCTATGAGGCATAGATACTTGGCTAAACAGCAGGTTGGGTAGCAAGACATGTATTAGTGAAGTTGTTAGTCAGGTTTAGAACAAGAGCACAGCCAATGAGATGTGAGGTATTTTTTGAGTTTTCTTTTAAATAGGGGTAGTGAGGTTTCCTTGGTAACGGTAGTAGGGAGTAGATTCCAGATTTTACTGGTTGAGTTGGCAAATATAGCTTCACCTGCAGAGTTGCTGGATTTTTTGGGTCAGTATCATTAGCTTATCAGCTGAGCGTAATGGCCTGGGGGCACTATGAGGGGTGAGAATATTTTTGAGGGCAGGGGTGTTATCAGGTTGATGGAGTATTTTATGCACTACTATAAGCTGGTTGAACTGTAGAAGGGTAGGATACTATAGCCATCCCAGTGCTTTGAGAATCTGGCAATGGTGGGTCCTAAAAGCCATGCCTGTAGTGAATCTGGCTATATGGTTGTAACATCCTGATAATTTGTTGAGATCAGTTTTGGATAGGTTGGTGAGTACAGGGGAGGCATACATAAGGGTAGAGAGGAGGTGTGATCTTGCAATAGCTTCCCTAGCTAGGGGGAGTGAGGAAAGGTTTGGCTCTGTACAGGAAGCCAAGTTTTTTATTGACGGACTTAATAGTGTGATTGACATGTTTATCAAATTTAAAGTTGTTGTCTATTATTATGCCTAAAAGCTTTGTATGGTCATCAGGGGAGATAATGGTGTCATTGCTAGATTTGATGTTGAAGGAGGGAGGAGGAATTCTACAGTTAGGGGAGAAAAGTAGTAGCTTGGTTTTGTTAGGATTTAGAAGCAGGCGGCAATTAGCTAGCCATGTTTCTACTGTGCTGAAAGTGGTCTGGGTGAGGGTTAGAAGTTGTGTAGGAGAGGAGGTGGAGCATATTAGCATTGAGTCATCTGCATATTGGATGCAGGTGGCTCCTGGGATGGTGGTGTGAAGATCATTGATAAAGACAGAGAAAATAAGGGGACCTAGTATGGAACCCTTGTGGGACACCTAGGGTTAAAGGAAGTTGGGATGACAGCTTGCTCTGCCATAACACAGCCTGCTGTCTCCTGTTTAGGTAGGAGTGAAACCATTGTATTGCATGTTGGTCTAAACCGATGGTTTCTAGGGTATTGAGAGCTGATGGTTGACCATAGCGAAAGTTTTTGAAAGATCCAGGAAGAGTGCTGAAGATAGTTTATTGTTGTTACAATGAAGATTGATGACATTAGAGAAAGATAGAAGAGCCGTGGTGGTACTGTGGACTGGCCTAAAGCCGTACTGAGAGTCAGCAAGCTTTCTGTTTTGAATAAGAAAGCGCAAGATTTGTTTGTGTATGCATCTTTCCATGATTTTAGCTAGTGGTGAAAGAATGGCTATAGGTCTAGAGTTAGATATTCTGTGGAACTTCCTCCTTTATGGAGAGGTATAACGTGATATTTTCCATATTGCTGGGATGAATCCTTCTGAGATGGATCTGTTGAGCAGAATAGAAATAGGAAGTGCTATGGCATCAGCTGGTTTTTGAAGATATTCAGCTGGGAGGTGGTCGGCAGCTAGTGTAGTAGGTTTTAGCTTTTTGAGTAAGGTCCAGATCAGATTGGTAGGTATGGTTTGAAAGGCAAAGGTGGGTTGGGTGCTGGGTGGATCAGGGCTAGAAGTGTCTGAGATGGTGTTTGTGTCTGATGGAGTGAGGTGGGTAGCTAGAGCCTGGATAGTTTCAGTAAAGGAGTTGAAGCTGTTTGCAAATTCAACAGGGGATTTATCAAGGTAGGAGTGGCAGAATGGCCTGGGTGGAGAAGATTGTTAATACCAGCCCAGAACTTTTGAGGTTTTAGCTGATATTTTTGTTGTAGGAGGGTGTAGTGATTTTTTTTTGTCTAGATACATGCAGCAACTGGAATGTCCACAAAGGTTCCTTACAAAAAGAATGCACAGAGTAAACATAATTTCCTATGCTGATCGCCTCAAAGCCCTGATCTTTACTTTGTATCATACAGACTTCTGAGAGGTTATTTTTTCCTGGCATACAAGGCATCCCTGAACTCTGTTTTGATGAATCTTTTGCATATCCACAAAGCAAACAGCATCAGAATTACTAGATTAAAAGACCTACATATTGCTTGCACATAAATAGGACATGTTGGAGAGACAGATATATTTCTCAGAGAAATCACATTCTCTGGAACAGGCTGTCCCTATCCCTATTTAAGCACAACTTGGACCGATGGATAGGTAATAGAAAATTCACCCCTGCTATGGCTGCTATGTCTTTGATGGACAGAGGCAATTAGTAAATCACCCCCTAGATAAATCAAATTTCTGGGTCACATTTGGGTTGCACAGCTATGCTTATAAGGACCCTAGTGGCCATTAGGCTAGTTTATACCTATGAACCTTGTATACTACACAAAGTCATGCAGATGGTCTTGTGCAGTATACAATGGAAGTCCAATACACAAAAACTTTGTGCACTTCAGTACAAGGGCTAACGGTTGAGAAACACAGCTCACTGCTCATTTCTCCAGAGCCACATGCAAATGTGGCTGTAAGTGAATGGAAGCATTGTTTGTTAGTCTCCTCCTCTTCACAATTCAGTTTGCATACTTGGACCTTGCACAGTAAGTGAACTGATCTGTGAAGTGCATGAGCCAGCTTTATGTAGCTTCATAGCCAGATATACTACACAAGGGCTAAGTACAGCAGCAAAGATGCAACGTGGCTGTTAGATGTATTACACCAGTAGCCATTTAAAAAAATCAGGGCTCGGACAAGTGTGAAGGAGAAGAGCATTGTTCGATATTTGCTCTTGCTGTGTTTTTTAAAAGGAAGAAGCTACATTTTAAAATTACAATGAAATGCGACAGTTAAACAGTTTAGGAGATGTTTATAAGTAATTGGGAGCACGATTACTTACAAGCAGATCGCAAGCTGTCAAAAAATAGTTGTGTGTGTGTGTGTGTGTGTGTGTGTGTGTGTGTGTGTGTGTGTGTGTGTGTATTCTGTGCTACAAGCTTGCACAGGCTGGTAGGGTATATATATATGAGTTATTTTTTAAGCTGCTCAAGGGATTAATTCCTAGGCATCCATGTGAAGCAGAGCACGAACTGCATTATTGTGAAACATTGCCTCTTGCCCTGTCTAAGCAGCAGTCATAACACTTTATACCACCGTCTATGAATCCCTTCTGTGACCAGACATTCAGCTCATTAATTTTTTTTTAAAACATTTTTGCAAGGGGTGGAGCAAGTTTCCTGTATCCCCTATATAGAAAGTTTTGCTCCTCACACCCCCATTACTTAGATATACTAACGCCACTTTTATAGAACTATGATAAAGAAAAGAAAACAACACACACGGAATAATTTTCAGCAAGCACCATGAACAGAAATTGTACAGATAATACTCTGCTGTGTAGAGCAGTGATTGACCAGTTCAACATTGCTGAAATAATTAAACTGAAACCTCATCCAGTTAACACTCAGCAAAGTATATTGTAACGGTTTTGTAATCATGAGATTTTTCAGTGTATACTCTGAGATGCTTATGTTTCTACATGTTTAAGATTCACTTCTTGTGCGACTGATAAAAAACAGCACCCTGTTAACGTAGTATCTGATTTCTCTGTGTTCTTCGTACAGATTTAAAATACCTAAAATACTAATAGATATCTATCGTATGATAACCTATAAAATGAATAAATTCCACACAAATCTATACACATGGTTTTAGAATATAAAGTATACTTTAAAACTAGCAAATAGTACATTAGCACACCAGGCTACAGTCATGGGGTAGATTCTTGCAGACTCCAACTATTAGAATAGTTTTTTATTTATTTCATTTATGTTTTAACTGATTTTTCTTACTATAATGATGTCTAACTTTCAGAGGGAATTCAGGAGAAAACAAAAAACACTGAAATTATAACAACATATTATCACATTCATTCATTCATTTATTTATTCATTCACTCAATCATTCTTTGAGTGCCTGCTTAATCCATTTCAGGACTGAAGTACATACAGAGATTATCCTGGCATTCAGCAAGCACAAAGCATACAACCTAATCCTGGATAGGATGTCAGTTTATTGCAACACACACACAAGCACGCATGCGTACATTCACTCACACACACACATACACACACACACACACACACACACACACACACACACACACACACACACACACACACACACACACACACACCTGACCGAAACCCACATGGACAAAGGAAGGAAGGACATGCAGACTCTACAAAGAAGATGCTCCAGCAAATAACTTAACCAGAAACTCAAGAGCTCTGATACAGCAAAGCTAACAGCTGCACAACTGTGCTCACCCTTATTATCCAATACAGATAAAAATAAACAGTTATAAATGACAAATACAAGACTACAAAACATGCAGAGAAGGCAGCTCCATAGTCAATATAGAATAAAGCATGATAGTCATTACTACATACCAACTACAATATAATCGATAATACAGTTATTAAAACAAGGCTATAGACACTTAAGGGTCTTTTTTTTCCTACGGACCCTAGAAACTACAGACTCATAAGTCTCACTACTCTCATTTGCAAAGCCAAGGAAACAATTATCATGGAAATGATCAATAATGGCATAGGAAACCTCTAGACATTGGACCCAGCCCAGTTTGGTTTCATTAAAGGCCAGGTCATGCCTACTCAACCTGGTGAACTTCTATGAGAGGGTCGTCAAAGCAATGGAGAAGGGCAAAATGGTTCACACTGCCTACCTTGACCTGACCAAGACATATGACACAATACCTCACACGAGCATTGTTGACAAAGTCAAGATGCTAGGTATAAACCTTTATGTCACCCAGTGGATAGTTATTTGGTTCACAGACAGGACCCAAGAAGTTAGAACTTGGGAGTCTAGCTCTACAGATAGGTCAGTCACCAGCAGAGTCCCTCAGGTGTCAGTGCTGGGACTGCTTTTTTTGGCACCTACTTCTCTGAAGTCAAGGCCAACATTAAGGGCCACTGGCTGACCAAATTTTCAAATGATTGCAAATTAGGAGCAATGATAGAATTCCCCCACTGACATTAATATTCTCCAAGAAGGGCTGACACAGACAAGTAACTTGTGTCAGAGCCATGGACTAAAACTACATGCCAAGAAATGCATAATAGTATCCTTTGGCAAGTCAGACACCCCTGGTAACTACCATATTGACAACATATCCCTAAGAGTTGATCCAGTTGTCAGGGACTTGGGGACACACATAGACAGTAATACAGACTTTGACTATCATGTGTCTATGGTAGTGTAGAAATCATTCTAAGCTGTGCAACTTATAAAAAAGGTATGGTATCTAATACCAAGGAAGTTTGTTATCTGCACTCATCAGACCAGTCAGTGAGTACAGTGTCCCTTTGGTATGTACATAACCAGGCACATCCAACAGGTGGAATATCAATGGATGTTCCTCACTAAATGAATACAGTTCCTAAATAACATGTTTTATGCAGACAGCCTCAAAACCCAATTCCTGTATTCTGTCTCCTATAGGCTGCTGTGGGGAAAGCTTTGCCTGGCATACAAGTTATGGATGGACCCCACTCTAATAGACTTCCTGCATAGCCACAAAACAAATATTACCAGAATTACTCACTCTAAAGTCATAAACCTGGCCGCAATATAAATACGACCTGCTGGAGAGACAGGCATGTATCCCAGAGACAATGCCTTATCTGAAACAAACTCCCCATTCATGTGAAGCAGACTTCCTTTATAACCCAATTCAAGTGTAAACTGAACAACTGCCTAGGAACTTGAAATTCACCCCTGGTTTGGCATCTATATCTGTAATGGAGAAAGGCAGCCTACAAATGGTTCATCTGTCAGGCACCTGCTAGTAAAAGTTTCATCTCCCAAGTCCCTGCTTACACTACCAAATGTACCAGTACTTATCCGAGATTTGGGATGCATGGCTTGGATTAAATAGTCCACAATGGTCATTAGTCTAGTACACACCTATGACCCTATGCATAATGAACAATACAAACAGATTAGTGGAGATTAGGAGACTAAGGAAGGAGTGACAGGCATAGATACTGGAACTAAAAGAGAGTGAGTATGGGTAAAACCAAGGAAGGGAGAGGGAACAGAGTGTTAGAACTACAAAGGGGGCATTCTATGTACATCTTGTGTAGTAGTGACACTTGTTAATCTTCATTTAATGCAATTTTATTTTCTTCATTATAGCTTGAAAAGTGACATGACATCTAATGGACCAGAGAAGATTGTTCCACATGTCTCTAACTTAGGTAGAGAAGACAGCATCCCCACAGTGACTGCAGCTTCATGGTCATTTAAACAACTGACCAATAGAATAGTGAAGATTCAATGCAAGAAGATGAAGCTTGAAGAGGGTCGGGGGATACAGTCAATGTGAGAAGAAAAGGAGTAGGAGAGAGACGTCCATGATAAACACTGTAGGTCTCATAATGTTGGCTGTTGGGAAGTGTTAGGAGATCAGATTTAGAGCAGTTTTATAGGCACTTTCTAGTTTTTGTACTATTACCAGAAAACAGTCCAATAAGGAGAATGCTTCCATAAAATATGGAAAAAACTAGAGAAGAGATAAGTTTACTTCTAGAGCTGCATAATAAATAAGCCATTATAGGGCACAGATAGTCTTGTAACTAATTATGTTCTGCCACAAACAAAGTCTACATGGAGGTCAAGGGGATGAGCACTGTCAAGTAAGGCCAAAGTATTTAAGGTTGGCTATGCATTCACTGAGGACTCCATCTTTGGTGGTAATAATAAGGTCAGCAGAGGAGGTGTGGTGAAAATGGATACTACAGAATAATACTGATTTTGTTTTATTAGCATTTAGAAGGAGATACATTTTCATGAAGCTGTTCTCCAGAAAAATCATGAAACTGTTCTCTAGGAAAAACTATTTCAGTAGCTGGAAACTGCAAACTTGTTTTTGTTTGTTATAATATTGTTAATGAATCTTTTTCTTTAACAAGAAGCTGGAGGGGAAACCCTAACCAATCTATAACTCATATTCTAATTAGGGACTTATTCTCCCTCTAAATCAGCTGGCCAATATTAGCCAATCCATGAATTTTATACTAATCAGGGACTTGAACTCCCCTCCAAACTGCAGGCCCCACTATAACCCAATCAGGAACCATAGCCTTAGTCCAAATCATAAAGGCTCTTTTCCATCACACCCTGCCTGTCGTTAGATTTATTCAAACACCTAGAATTGCCATGTTTTTTCAGGAAGAAACATTGTATCTGATGAAGTCTGTTGGGCGAAAGCACTCATTACTTTGAATAAACTGGACAACTTAAAGCTCAAATGACTGCCTTATGTTTTCTTTGTTTGATTTGGAGAATGTGTATATTCTACTTTGGTTGGCTGTCTACCTGGAAAATACCTACACGAATACAACAATGGATTATTTTGAACAAAGAGGCTTTTCCTTTTCTTTTTATCTTTTGGTCCCGGTGAGAACCAGCCATTCCTCCTGGTTTGGAGACCCTATAAGGGGAACTACTCCATAATAGGTAGCCTACATTTTGAATTGCCAATGGAAAGGGAGGTATGGACTGTCCCTCGAAAGAGGGATACAGATTACCTCTAGATAGAGATGTCCAGATTGTCACTACACAGGTTCATAGGTTCATAGGCTGATAGGTTGCTATTAGGCTATCAGCCCTAGGGCCTATACAAGCCTAGCCATAACAATTCCCTGGCTATTTCTTCCCACACTATTTACTTCCCTGGACCCCTGTCTAGCAGGGCGACTGACATGATCCCTGGAGTGAATTTCCTTTCTCCCATCAAATCGTCAAGGTTCCTTTTGAAGAGGGCCAAAGAGGCACTCAGCTTGACATATATAGGCAATCTATTCCAGAGTCTGTGGAGTCTCTGGGTCAGGAACCTATCCCTCCAGCATGTTTTGTTTATTGTGATGGCAAGGTTTGGATCCCTGGAGCATGTGGCTTTGAGGGATTGGGATTTCTTTAAGTGTAGCATGTCCAACAGCTCTGGGTTTGACATGGCCTTGTATGTTAAGCAGATATCGCCTCTGAGTAGACGATATGTGACAGAGTATAGCTGGAGTTTTTTAAGGTGGTCAGCGTAGGGCATCTGCTTTAGGCCTGTGATTCTTTTAGTGAGGTATTTCTACGGCCTTTCCAATTGTTGCAGATGTCTTAAGAGGTACATACCAAATGGGGTGTTGTATTCTATAATGGGTCTAATGAGGGATGAGTACAGTGAGACAATGACCTCCTTTTTTCTGGATGAAAAGCCCTTAGTGATGAGGTGTGCCACATAGAAGGATTTTCTGACTGTTGTGGCAATGTGGTTATTGAAGGTGAGACCACTGTCCACCTGTGTCCCTAAGTCTCTTATCACACTTTCGGTGTTTAGTGTACTGCCACCTATATGGTAATTCATGGATACATGTTTTTTCCCAAAGGGGATAACTATACATTTCTTGGCATTGAGCTTGAGCCCATGGCTCTGGCACCAAGCATCTGTTTCTGTAAGGCCCTTTTGTAGAGAATCCACATCATTTGGGGATTCAATAATGACTCCCAGTTTGCAGTCATCTGCGAACTTTGTTAGCCAGAGTCCCTTAGTGTTGGCCTGTACTTCAGAGAAGTAGATGCCAAACAAGAGCGGTCCCAGGACTGAACCCTGAGGTACTCCACTTGTCACTTGTCTGGAGCTGGATTTGACGTCGGCTACTTTTACAGTGTGGGTTCTATCAGTAAGCCAGTTAGCAACCCATTGGGTGATGTAGGGATTAATGCCCAGCTTAGTAAGTTTATCTATGATTCCAGAGTGGGGGATGGTGTCAAAGGCCTTGGCAAGGTCTAGATAGTCTGTGTGGACCACCTTACCCTTGTCCATGGCTCTGGAGACTGATTCGAAGAAGTCAACCAGGTTCAGGAGACAAGATTGGCCCTTCACAAACCCAAACTGGGTGGGGTCAAGTGTTTGAAGGTTGCCAATGTCTTTGTTTATAAGTTCCATGATAATATGTTCCATGGCCTTGCAGATAAGACTTGTCAGACTGATGGGATGGTAGTTTCCGAGATCCAAGGTGGATCCCTCATTGTGGAGTGGGATAACTGTAGCTCTGCACCACTCAGTGGGCACAAAACCTGAGGTGAGGCTATGATTAAACATGACACTTAGGTGAGGTGCCAGTTCATATTGTAGTTCATGTAGTACACAGCCCGGGATGTCATCTGGTCCCATGGATGCTGTATTCTTAGCTTTGGAGAGTGCGTTTTTTACCTGTGTGGCCTTTATTACCAGAATTTGGTAATCTTCTGGTATTGAGATGGGCCATTTAGGAGTTGAGAGGGAGGTGAAGTTGGCACTGAATCGATCTGCCAGGATATTGGCAATATCCTTGGGATCAGTATAATTAATGCCATTCTGTTTTAGCTCAGAGCAGATCTGAGCATTGCCATTTAGATTCTTGACATAGTTATAGAATGCCTTGTGGTTGTCTTTGGAATCTTTGGCAATTTTATTTTTGTAACTAGCTTTGGAGGATTTTATGAGGGATCTCAGTTTCATACTGAGGCTGGTAAGGGAGTTTTTTGCATCCTGGGATTTTCCTCTTTTCTGCAACAGTTTCTTCCTTTTGTTGTAAAGTTTGTTTATGGCAGGGGACCACCAGATTGGCTTTCTTTTTTTGGATGAGAGCATCTTGGTTCTATTTGGGATGGCACGATTCATGCATGAGTGGATGTGCTCATACAGTGCCTTAGTGTAGGATTCAGCAGTTGAACTTTCAGTTCCCATCTGCATGAGTGTCATGAAGTTTGCCACTTCTGACTTGAGTAGCATGAAGTTGGCTTTGGAGAAGTTTTTTATGGAGGTTTCCTTACTGAGGGGTGGAGGTGGGATGTGGATGCTAAGGGTGATTAGCTTATGGTCAGGCCTGACTAACGAGGGGGTGACCATAGGTGTGAAGCATTGATTTCCCATGTTGGTAATGACCAGGACTAGGATATTGGAGCCCCTGGTGGGATTATGGATTAGTTCATCCAGGGCATTGGAATTTATGAATTCCAAGAACCGTTGGGCAAAGGTGTTGGTACATGAGTAGTTTTCCCAGTTAATGCAGGGTAGTTAAAATCACCCAGTATTAGGGTGTTTGGTTCTATCTTAATATTTTCCAGTATGTTTAGAAAGGTGTAGTGAGAATCTTGGGGTATGGTGGGGGATCTGTAGCAAGCTACAATTTGGATTGCTGTCTTACCTAGTGTCAGTTGCACCTGGAGAATTTCAGATGCATTGTGTTGGGCAAATAGCCTGGAGGTGTGAATATCCTTGGTGAATATTGACACTCCTCCACCTTTAGTGTTTCAGTCCTGGTTTGGAGGCTGAAAAGTGTTGTAAGAGTTGTAGCCTGGTATTGCAGGGGTGCTATCTGGAACCTTGAACCAGGTCTCAGATACTGCACAGATATGAGAGCGAGATACAGAATGCATCGGAAAGGACAGTACAGACTATCCCTGGAAAGGAAAGTATACCATGTATAGGATGTATAGACTATAGTACAGTATAGACTGTCTCCAGAAAGGGAGATACAGAGTGGTATCTGGATATAGAGGTACAGACTGTCTCTGGAAAGGGAGATCCAGTGATAAGTGTTAACAGGATCAGCACTGGTGTGATTATTACCAGACCTTCTGAGTAGGAGGTGATGCCACAAGAGGACAAGAATAGCTATGTTTTGGGAGGGGAGATACAATGAAAAGGTGTGTGTGTGTGTGTGTGTGTGTGTGTGTGTGTGTGTGTGTGTGTGTGTGTGAGTGTGTGTGTGTGTGTGTGTGTGTGTGTGTGTGTGTGTGTGTGTGTGTGTGTGTGTGTGTGTGTGTGTGTGTAGCTTTTTTTGAAAATGCAGTAAGGAATAAGCAGTGCTGGCAACTTAGGGAAGTGGAATGTGGTAAATGGGCTGGGCTTGGCAACTATCCAGCCAGCATAATAATTCATAATAGCTGAGACAGTGTGCTTGTTGTGAATAGAGAAAATCAGCAAGAGTAGGAAGTAGACTATTAGGAAAAGGCTGATGTCCATGAGAGGACTGACTATAGCTGATATTCTGTGGGAGGAATCCAAAGCTGGAAAAGTTTTATGGTGATTATGAGAGACTGAGATTTTCCAGGGAGTAACACAAAAGTATGCACTGTGAGAAATATCACTGCAGTATGACAGTAGGCAAGAGAAACGATGACAGATTATCCCAGGAGCTGTTGGGCCATTCGGAGATTAGGGAAGACAGGAATATAGAGTGGGGATGTGTCACGGGCTGAGGAGTGGATGTTGCAAATATTTAACAAGGTTTGAATATGTCAG
Source organism: Protopterus annectens (assembly GCF_019279795.1). Classification (NCBI taxonomy): domain Eukaryota; kingdom Metazoa; phylum Chordata; order Ceratodontiformes; family Protopteridae; genus Protopterus; species Protopterus annectens. The sequence goes on along the minus strand of NC_056743.1, from coordinate 910,330,300 downwards.
GGTATGTGACAGGAAAAAAATGAGCTGACAATAGGGAAGTACTGATCTCTAGCAAGACTGAGTAAGGACACACTCATTGTACACCAACACTCACGAGCAATACTGCAGCAGGACTCTTGTGTAGCCCAAAGGCTGCACTGATATCTTTACTACACTCACTTCTGACACTGTGCTGTTTCATCTTCTTTCTTCCTTGCTTTCTTTCTTTCTGGGGATTGCTACATGAACTGTATACCCTACCTTTAGATTCTTGGTAGAGACCAAAGGTAGCAGTTAGATTTGGACTCGTGTGAATACTGAACCATTGGAGGGCTAGGGAGACTCAAATTAAGCAGGAGTGGAAAGCCTAGGTAACAGTGGGACAATGCATTTAACTGGACTTGCTACCTATCAGTGTTACAAATATGAGCTCTTGAACAGCTCTGTGTCATAATACACATTCAAATCACATTATTAACCACAGGAAATACTGTATAGCAAGCTTTGTCACTAAATTGGTGATAAATACATATACAGGTAGAACACAGTGACTGTAACTTTAAAACATGTGAATCCCTAGTTCTCTATAACTATTGCAAATAGTTAAGGAGATACAGTTAAACAACAGACTTCACAAGAAACTGATATAGAGGATACAGTGGTTCCTACCTATCAGTGATCAGAAGTATAGCTAGTTAGTGCATGAGAGCACTGTAATTAATTAAAGCAATTCAGTTACTTAATGCAAAGGTCCATATATAAAACAGTTAAATAGACTGAGTTACTTAATGCAGTGGTCAAACAGAAAACTGTTAACAAGAGTCAGTTGCTTAATGTAACTGTCCATACAGGAAACAGTTGAACAGATTCATTTACGTAATCTAATATTCCATCTAGAAAATGGTGAATGAGATTCGGTTATTTAACACAAAAGTTCATATATGAAACAGTTAAGGAGAATCAGTTACTCAATGAAAAAGTCCACATATAAAACAGTTAAACAGATTGAGTTACTTAATGCAGTGGACCATATAGAAAATTGTTAGAGATTCAGTTACTTAATGCAATAGTCCATACAGGAAATGAATAATGAGATTCAGTTCATAGGTTCATAGGTAGGTGCTAGGCTATTGGCCTAACCAAAAGGTACCCTAGCTTTCGCCATCTCAAGAAAATTATTTTCTTGTGCCCCTGTCGAGCAGAGCTACAGAGGTGATCCCCAGGGTGAATTTCCTATTTCCCATCCAATCATCAAGATTTTTCTTGAAGAGTGCTAATGAGGAGCTTTTTTTGATATAGATAGGTAGTTTGTTCCAGAGTATGGGAAGTCTCTGGGACAGGAATCTATCCCTCCAATATGTTCTGTTTATTGTGGTGACAAGGTTTAGGTCCCTAGAGCATGTAGTTTGGAGGGATTGGGATTTCTTTAAGTGGAGCATATCCAACAGCTCTGGGTTTGACATAGCTTTGTATGTTAGGCAGAGATCGCCTCTGAGTAGGCAATATGAGACGGAGTAAAGCTGGAGTTTTTTGAGATGGTCTGCGTAGGGCATCTGGTTGAGGCCAGTAATCCTCTTTGTGAGGTATTTCTGTGGCCGTTCCAGTTGTTGTAGATGTCTTGTGAGGTACATACCAAAAAGGGCATTGTACTCTATAATGGGTCTAATGAGTGATGAGTAGAGGGGAACAATGACCTCTTTTTTCCTGGATGAGAAACATTTTGTGATGAGGTGTGCCACACAGAAGGATTTCCTGACTACTGTAGCGATGTGATTATCAAAGGAGATACTACTGTCCACCTGTGTCCCAAGGTCTCTTATCACACTTTCGGTGATAAGTAGACTATCACCTATGTGGTAGCTCAAGGGTACAGAGTTTTTACCAAAGGAGATGACAATGCACTTTTTGGCATTGAGCTTGAGGCCATGGCTTTGACACCAGGCATGTGTCTCAGTGAGGCGCTTTTGTAGGATGTCCACATCATTAGGAGTTTCAATTATGGCTCCTAGTTTGCAGTCATCTGTGAACTTCATTAGCGAAAGACCTTCTGTGTTAGTCTGTACATCAGAAAAGTAGATACAAAACAGGAGAGGACCAAGGACTGAACCCTGTAGTACTCCATTTCTCACTGGTCTGAAGTCGGATTTGGAGTCTGCTGCTTTCACAGTGTGGGTTCTGTCAATGAGCCAGTTGGCAACCCATCTTGTGACATAGGGATTTATACCTAGTTTAGTGAGTTTATCTATAATTCCAGGGTGGGGGATGGTGTCAAAAGCCTTGGCAAGATCTAGATAGGCTGTGTGAACCATCTTACCCTCGTCTACAGCTTTGGTGACTGCTTCAAAGATGTCTATCAGGTTTTGGAGACATGATCTGCCATTTACAAATCCAAACTGGGTGGGGTCCAGAGTTTGGAGATTACCAGTGTCTTTGTTTATAAATTCCATGATGATACGTTCCATGGCCTTGCAGACCAGGCTCATTAGGCTAATGGGGCAGTAGTTCCCGGGGTCCGTGGTGGCTCCCCCTTTGTGGAGTGGGATAACCGTCGCTGTGTGCCATTCAGTGGGCACAAAGCCTGAGGTGAGGCTATGATTGAATATGGTGCTTAGGTGGGATGCCAGTTCATTCTGTAGTTCATGTAGAACGCAGCCTCGGATGTTGTCAGGTTCCATGGATTCTGTGTTCTTGGCTTTGGAGAGTGTGTTTTTTTACCTGTGCAGACGTGATTACAGGAACTTTGCATTTTTCCGGTATAGAGATGGGCCCTTTAGGGAGTAAGGGGGGGGGGTGAAGTTAGCACTGAACCTTTCTGCCAGGATGTTGGCAATATCAGTTGGTTCTGTATATTTAGTGCCATTGTGTTGTAACTCAGAGCAGATCTGAGTGTTGCCATTGAGATTCTTGATATAGCTATAGAATGCTTTGTGGTTGTCTTTAGAGTCAGTGGCGATTTTGTTTTCGTAACTAGCTTTGGAGGATTTTATGAGGGATATCAGCTTCTTACTGAGGCTGAGAAGGGAGTTCCTCCAATCATGGGATTTTACTCTTTTTTGCAACAGTTTCTTTCTTCTGTTGTAGAGTTTGTTTATGGCAGGGGACAACCAGATTGGCTTCCTTTTTTTGGAGGATAGCATCTTGGTTCTGTTAGGGATAGCATGATCCATGCACTTGTGTAAGTGCTTATAAAGTGCATTTGTGTAGGATTCATCAGTCGTACTTCTATTGTCCGTCTGCATGGGTGTCGTGAAGTTTGCCACTTCTGTCTTAAGAAGCGTGAAGTTGGCTTTGGAGACATTTTTTACTGTGGTTTCCCTAATGGGGGTGGGGGTGTGATGTGGATGTCTAGGGTGATTAGCTTGTGGTCGGATCTGACCAACAAGGAATTGACCTCTGGTGTGGAACACTGGTCACCCATGTTGGTAATGACCAGGTCTAGGGTATTGCTGCCCCTGGAGCAGGTGTGGATAAGTTGATCCAAGGTGCTGGAATTTATGAATTCCAGAAAATGTTGAGCAAAAGAGTTGGTACCCCATTTTCCCAGTTAATGGTGGGTAGTTGAAATCGCCCATTATTAGGGTGTTGGGTTATACAATAATATTTTCCAGTGTATCAAGAAATGAGGAGTGGAAATCCTGGGGCATGGTGGGGGATCTGTAGCAAGTTACAATTTGGATTGCGGTCTTGCCCAGAGGTTAGTTGCACTTGGATAATCTCGGATGCATTATGCTGAGCAACTAGCCTGGAGGTGTGGATTTCCTTAATGAATATGGACACACCTCCGCCTTTAGTGTTTCGGTCCAGGTTAGGTGGCCAAAAGGTGTGGTATGAATTATAGCCTGGTAATGCAGGGGTGCTCTCTGGAGCCTTGAACCAGGTCTCTGTCACTGCACAAATGTCGATGTTCTCCATTTTAAGGAGTGCCTTGAGTGAATGCATTTTGAGGTTTAGACTTCTAGCATTGAGTAGCATTACCTTCAGATTTTGCTTGCTTGTACCTGTTATGGTGGTGAATTTGTCATTTGAACCTTGCCTAAAAAAGGCACTATAGGGGTGGCAAGAGCCTTAGCCAGTATCTAGAATCCCAAGGGCGACAGCAAAGCATCATGGTCTGTCAATCATGTCATCCCAGGCAGACAGATACTGGATCCCCTTAGAATGACACCAGAAGCTTAGCCAATTGTTGAAGTCTATTATTTTGTCCTTGTACTGTGGTATCATTCTGGGTGATGGCAGGATGCGACTCAGGGCTAGGGTTATACCTGCCTGGGCTACAAGATCGGAGAGATCCTCCATGTCTCTTTTCATGTAGTCCAGGGAGGTACATCTCAGGTCATTCACACCAACATGGACAATGGCAGAGTCATATTTGTACTTCTTGTGGAGTGAACTGAGTGCATGCGTTATGTGGCGGGTCCTGGCACCCGACAGGCAGCTGACAGTAACTTTCTCCTTGTTTAGCCAGGTGAGTGGAACATCAGTGTGCCTGACTATAGAGTCACCTATGACTAGAGTGTTGGGTACGTTGTTATGCCTTATGGGCTGTGGTTGAATGGCACACTGAGTTTGTGGGCTATGTGTCATTTGGGTTGTGTTGGGGGGGGTGGAGGTTGCTTGCGTTTCTGCTTTGGAGGGTCTCTGTTGCTTGAGAAGATTTTTATTGAGAGCCTCCGTGAATGTAGGTGTGTGTTTTGTGTTGCTATATGTGTGTTTTGGTGGTGTAGGTCCCTTAAATAAAGTAAACTCTATAAAAAAAGCCTTCCTATTTATGTGGCACTGCTACCACATGCATGTTACTGATTTCAGCTGTCATGTGTATGGGATTTTATGTTGTCCCCCTTGTCATTGCAGAATTCCAGTGATGTTACATTCTCTCCTACGTGAAAGGTACACAGCATTACCAGAGAGCAGGTTAGTGGAATAGAAATGAGGAATAAATACAAGGGAGGTGAAGAAAGAGGAAACATATGACAAGTAGGGGGGCGATTTAAGAGAAATATCAGAAACTATTATAACTATTACAGTTGCTGGACCCTAGCATTCACTACTCTGCTAAAGAATGGCTCAAGTGTGGACCTACAAGACAGGTTTAAAGGGGACACTAATGCGGGTGGAAAAAAGTCTTAAGAAGACAAGAGGATGAAGAAAGATGGCTGTAATACTTAAGTATAAAATACGTACAAAAAGTCCTTTATCAGCTAGTTGGCACCATGATACTGAGGGAAAAAATCCCAGAGTGTGATTGACTGATCCAAGATTGATTATTGGATTGAACAGCAGAAGATCCAGGTGGGGAGAAGGTGAGTGTGCTTATCTGACATTGGCTCACTCATCCAGTACAAAACTTCAGTTGGAGTTGCACAACCATTACTAAAGTTCAGTTGGAGTTGCACATCAAGGGAAGTAACAGGAAACTGTGGGAACTCTAATACATACAGTATTGTGGAGTGATAGGCCAGTGAATTCCCATATGAAAGAGCAATGGATGACACAGGATGAAACTGAAGAGAATGTGGCACAGGAAGATGCTCTGAAACTTCCTGTAGAATGCCCACAGGAAATGGAGAACACATAATGTGCTCTCAGTTTATGATCTAAGAGAAGAGTTGATGATTTAGTAGAGATGGACAGATATATTCAGAACAATGAAAGAAACAGACTACAGAAAGTCAATAAAACCCAAAAAGTTAGAAGTTTGATAGAACAAATAAACTCAGTAATTTGGACTATTCTTAGAGATTCATGCAATATAACAGAAGTAAATAGGATATATTATGGTGCAGTTAAATTAATAACAGATAAAGTCTTACCACAACAACACAGGGCAGTAAAGGGAAGGAAACTGAGAAATAAAATCCCATCATGGAAGTATCTAATAGAGAAAACTATAAAGCAATTAAGACAAGAGGTGTCACTGTTAGAAGAGTATAGAACAGGGAAAAGATCAAAAAAATACTCATAAAGATAGACGCAATAAAAGCAGTACGCAATATAAGAACAGATCAGGATCTATTGTGCACTGTCCCAAATAATAAACTAAAAATATCAGCACATGCAGAAAAACTGTATGCATATAAATATACAGGAAAAGTATACAATAAGCAATTTATTGATGACCCAAAAAAAGTTTTATAGAGAATTGGGAAGCAAAGCAAAAGGAATTGAGACATCACCAAAAAAGAAGAAATAGATACATTTTGGAGAAATATCTATGAAGATCCTGTGGAGCATAACATAGATGCTGAATGGATAGAAGAAGTAAAAGACAGAATAAGAAGTTGAAATGTACATGATATGAAATGGGATGAAGTAACGGCCAGAGAAATTGAAACAAAATTAAGAAAAGCTCCTAATTGGAAAACCCCAGGCCCAGATGTAGTACCTAATTTTTGGCTAAAAGTATTAACATCATCACATAAAGATTTAGCTATGAGTAAGAACGATTTGTATGCACACCCCAGACAGACACCGATCTGGTTAACAACAGGAAAAATAATGCTCCCACTTAAGAGCAAATCTGCAAACTATCCTAACAACTATAAACCAATAACTTGCCTTCCAGTGACCTATAAACTATTCACTGGAATTGATGCCGACAGACTTTATAGTCATTTAGAAGAAACTCAATCATGGCAATAGAACAAAAGGGTAATAAAAGAAAGTGATATAGAACAAGGATCATTTGTTGTTAAATAAAGTCATAGCGGAGTACTGTAAAAAAGGGGAAGACTCTAAGAATGGCATGGCTAGACTATAAAAAAACAACTGACAGTATGCCACATTCATGGATAAAAGAGTGCTTAAAAGTGCATAAGATACACCCTACTCTGATCAATTATATTACAGGGACCATGAAACAGTGGCAAATCACTTTGCATTTTAGCCATGATAAAGGACAAATTATTATTCCAGGGATAAAAATCTAAAGAAGATATTCCAGAGTGACTTTTTGTCACCGCTGCTCTGTTGTTTTGCCCTTAACCAATTAAGATAAAACGAAAGACCAAAAACCAAAACTTAGTTCCAAAAACACAAGCACAATGGGACTGGTTGCTGCTTCTAACTGTCACGAAGAACCAAGACGTTTTCTTATATCCAAAAGTAACGTTTATTATAACAAAACGACAATCTCCTTAAAATGAGCCTTGGTTCTTCGTGACAGTTAGAAGCAGCAACCAGTCCCATTGTCCTTAACCAATTAAGCTGCCTACTTAACAGATTAGGTCATGGCTACAATTTGACTCCCAGAAAACTACAAAGTATAAAGACTTCTCATCTTTTTTTTGTGGACGATTTGAAACTGTATAGTTTATCAGATAAGGAACCGAAAGCACAACTGCAAGTGGTCAAAATGTTTTCAGATGATATAAGAATGTCATTTGGTCTTGATAAATGTGCAAAAGCAACCTTTAAAGCAGGAAAACTGCAACACGAAGAAAACTTCAGTTTGGGACAAGAATGTGATATAAAAGAACTTGATTAAGAGGGAATGTATAAATATTTGGGAATTGATGAAGGATCAACAATAAAACATGAACAAATGCAAATAAAACTTAGTAAGGAATATTTTAGAAGACTTAAATTAATACCGAAAACAGCATTGACATCTAGGAACAAAGTCCAAGCTATAAACCACAGGAAAACTAGAAGGATGCTTCATGTTCATCAAATGATTTATAAAAATCAGTGCATACCAAGACAACATATTCCTTTTTATGAAGGAGATATGGGCCTCCTCAAAACTGATTACATGTATATATCTGAAATTGTAGGGCTGCATACATATCTGCTGACCTCACAAGACCAAAACATAGTGAAAGTTTTAAAACATGAGGAGAATAAGTCTAAAATGACTTCCCTGCTTTCTTTACCAGAAACATATCAGTGTCAAGTGGGAATGAAAATCAAATCAGAAGTAGATAAAATTCAAGCAGCAACTGAATGTGCCAAAACACAAAACAAAAAACAAAAGAAAGAATATAAGGTGAAGGATTACATGAGAAGGCAAGAGATGTGGAAAATGCATAAATATGGTCGCAAGCATAAAAAACTGTTAGAACAACCTCATGTTGATCAGGATCAAACTCAGGAATGGTTAAGAAGAGGTGAATTTAAACCAAAAGACAAAAGATAGGTTTTGTAAAACAAAATTGGAAACAGTCATGCATCCTGTTGCTGGTTGTGATATATTAATATCAGAAGGACTGTATACTGAAAGGTATAATAATGTGGCAAGACTGTTGCATTGGGGATTGTGCAAACATAATATTGAAGCAGGTGAAAAACACTGGAAACATGAACCACAAAGCATTATAGAAAATGATGAAGTTTATATCACATGGGATTACTCATTACCAACACAGTTCAAAAACTAGATACGAGAAAACCAGATGTAGTAGTCCATGAAAAGAAGGCAAAAGTAGCATTGATCACTGAAATTGCTACACCCAGTGACTATAGTGTCTAACGTGCAGAGAAACACAAAGTCATAAAATACCAGGATTTGCAGGCAGAAACGAGGTCAATGAGGAAAAAGATAACCAGACAGTTCCATTAGTAGTAGGAGCAACAGGTCTTATAAAAAAGTATTTGCAGTCTTACTTAGATGTAACCAATACATGTAACTTCATACGAATTGCAGAAAGAGTCATTACTGGGTACATTGCAGGTGCTGCAAAGACACTTTTGGCTAAAATGAAAGACTGAAACAATACTAATTTCATGAACTTTAATTATACTTTGACTTAGGACTGGGTTCTATTCCTGTCGTGATATTAGAAACCCAAAAGACATGGAGAAATTAAAAAAAAAAAAAAAAGGCGGTGATGAAGGATAGATAAAAGATGAACAAATGAGAATAAAATTTAGGAATATTGTAGAAGACTAAACTTAATACTAAAAACAGCACTGACGTCTAGGAGCAAAGTACAAACTATAAACCAATTAGCTCTTCCTGTCCTAATTACAGTTTTGGAGTGATTGACTGGCCCCAAAAGGTGTTGGATTGGTTGGACCAAAAAATAAGAAGGATGTTTCAGGCTTATCAAATGATTTATAAAAATCAGTGTATACCAAGACTATATATTCCTCATTCTGAAGGAGGTACGGGCCTCCTTGAAATTGATTACTTTTATAGAGCTGCAATAGTATGCCTGCATACATATCTGCTGACCTACTAAGACTCAACATAGTGAAAGTTTTAAAACATGAGGAGAATATGTCTAACTTGACTTCCCTGCTTAGTTTAGCAGAAGCATATCGGCATCAAGCAGGAATGGAAATCAAACCAAAAGTAAATAAAAATCAGGAAGCAACTGAATTTGCCAGAAAACAAAAGAAAGAATATAAGGTGAAGGATCAGCTAACAGGGCAATAAATGTGGAAAATACATAAATATAGTTGCAAGTATAGAAACCTCTTGCAATAACCTCATGTTGATAAAGATCAAACACACAAAGGGATAAGAAGAGGTGAATGTATATATTGTTACTATTATACAAGAAGCCCAGCATGACCAATTAGAAGATATTCAGAAAGCTTAAGAGAAAAATTAGAGGAAATAAAAATACCTGCACAAGAAAAATTGCCAAAAGCTTCAAATACATATTTGTGTCATTATATCATTAACACCTGTGTGATGTGGAATATCACACCTCTAGCAGCCTACACCAATCTTGCAATCCAGAGCATTTTCTGAAAAATAAACTTAAACAGCATAAGACAAACCAATGTAAATATTTTTTTTTAAATAAAAGCTATTAAAATTGTACAAATAGTAATGTTATCAGTAAGAATTATTCTCCACAGTGATAATAGTTGGTCTATTCATAGTCTTTTCCATAAATGCTGCAATATATTACAATCCATACAAACCCCAAATTATATTTTTTGTAAACTTTCACAAACAAATTTTCACATCTTGAATGTACAGCCACAACATATATTGTTAGAATGCCTTTGTTAACCAGACATAATCTTTCATGTGACAACAAGAAATTCCTTTATAACTGCATGTTTATTGAGATATTTACAGAACTATGAAAACATAAGCTTAATTGCATTATTAGCAAAAGAAATAAGTCTGGATATATCTCAAGATGTCTAACTTACAGTGCAAATATCAAAAGTTTTCTTCAACAACATCTAAGGTTTACTTAATGTCATTCAACAGTTTGTAAGTCACTCAGTTGTTGAAGTATTAAGCACATATGGAAATATCGCTTATTTTCATATTTACTGGAAAATAGCAGTATTTCTGGTACAATATAACATAAACCATCATTGACAGTGAATTGTCTTGTCTGCCACACACATTGCTATTTCACATCATACACCTCCACAACATGTAGATCTGTCAACTATGAAAATATGATCATAAATTTGAAAATATGAATAATAAGTGGCAAATAAAAATTAAGTTCTCCATTACAGGACATCCCAGACTAAAAATCTTAATGCCATTTTGTTAAATCCTAGCCCTTTCTAATACTGCCTATTATTATTATTGGTAAGTCACTTAATTATAGAAGCCAGTCCCAAAAAAAGTTCTGGATGTCATAAGGCAGCATGGGTGTGAACTGGAAGTATACAAGAAGGTGTTCTAGGCTTAAGTGAGTTAACACAACACATGCGTGAAAAACATTACATAGATGAAGAAACTTTGGGCCACCTGGAAAAATAATTGACAGAAGTATGAAAATATAAAGAACAAAAACCATAGATGTTTGAAAGGTATAAAAAAGAAACATGGACATAGGAAAGAAAAGGAGATATGATATGGTCCAGTATTTATGCAAAGGAGAAAGCCAAACTAATCAATATAGAAAAGCAGCTCCAAAAATATTTACGGGGAAATACCGGCAAAGGTACCCAGATATGGAAAATTTCACAATATCTAAATTAAGAAAAAAGGGGAAATGTAGAACAAAGGATTAGTAAGGTATAAGTTAAACAAACAGAAACTGAAGTTATTGATTACCTGCAAGGTGAAGGATTTAGTGTAGAAAATCCAACACATGTAATGCATGTCACAACTTGATGGAACAATGAGTCCCCAAATTAAGGAGAAACAGATGGAGCAGGAGACATCTGTAGAAGAAGTATGGAGACAGGAAAAAAAGATAGATCTAATGTGGTGCAGTATTTATGCAAAGGAGAAAGCAAAACTAATAAATACAAAAAAGCAGCACCAAAGATACTCGAACAGAAGTATAGGCAAAGGTACCCAGATATGGAAAATTTCAAATAAAAAAAATAAGAAAACAAAGAGGAAGGTAGAAAAGAGGATTAATAACAGAGAAGTTAAAGAAATAGAAACTGAAGCTATGGACTACCTGTGTTCATAAACTAAGGAGAAAGAGGTAGAGCGGGAGGCATCTGAAGACTTGCCACATGATGATGTTCTGGGGCCTTCTGCAGGAGATCGGTACAAAACTGAACACACTGTGACAAACCACGATAAACACTTTAGCGTAAAAACTATTTAATCTCCGCTTTCATCAATACAGACTTCCTCAGAAATACAAATAAAGTTCAAGCTATAAAACAATTTGCACTTCCTGTTCTAACTTACAGTTTTGGGGTAATTGACTGGCCCCAAAAGGTGTTGGACTAATTGGATTGGAAAACTAGAAAAATACTGCACGCTTATCAAACGATATATAAAAATCAGAGCATAAGACTATATATTCCTCATTCAGAAGGAAGCATGGGCATCCTGGAAACTGATTACATATATAGATCTGCAGTCATGGGACTGCATATATACTTGCTGACCTCACCAGATCCAAACATTGTATAAGCTTTAAAACATGAGCAGAAATCTAAGATGGCTTCCCTGTTAAGTTTAGCAGAAACATATTGGTGTAATGTGGGAATGGAAATAAAAGCAGCAGTAGATAAAAATCAGACAACAACTGAATTTGCTAAAATATATAAATATATATATATATATATATATATAGAGAGAGAGAGAGAGAAGGTTTAGATGAGAAGGAAAGGAATGATGAAAAAGCATAAATATTGTGGCAAGTACGGAGATCTCCTGGAACAACCTCATGTTGCTCAGGAATAGTTAAGGAGAAGGTGAATGAAACCTAAAGATAAAAGGTTGATGAAGGCCTAAGAGAGTGGACTATGTTCATATTGGTTTATAAAGCCCATTGAACATGTGGCAGTTACGGACAACTGCAGGTTCTGAGAAAAACAAGACCTGGAAACAGTTGCACATCTTGTTGCCTGGTATGATACACGTATGACAGAAGTCCTGTACACTGAAAAGCAGAATAATGTGGCAAGACTGTTGCACTGGGAATTGTGCTAGTGCTACAATATAGATGTAGCTAAAATGCATTGGAAACTTGAACCACAATGCACTGTAGAGAATGATGAAGTGTATATCATATGGGATCACCTATTACCAACTTCTCAAAAAATCTATGTGAGAAAACCAGATATAGTAGTCCAGGAAAATAAACAACAAAAGTAGCATTGATCATTGAAATTGCTACACCCAGTGATTACAGTGTCTTATGTACAGAGAGACACAGAGTCATAAAATCTCAGGATTTGCAGGCAGAAATGAGAAAGACTTGGAAGAAAAATACCCAGACATCTCCAATAGTAATAAGAGTAACCAGTCTAATAAAAAAGAATTTACAGTTGTATTTAGATAGGTTACCGATACATATCACTCTGTATGAAATGCATAAGGAGTCAATTCTGAGCACATTGCAGAAGTAGCAAAGGCCACTTTTGGCTAATATCAAAGACTGAAGCAATACTAATTTCATGAACTTTAATCATACCCTGACTTAAAAAACAAGATCCATTCCTGTCATGAAATTAGAAATCCAAAAGATATGAAGAAATAAACCAAGAGAAATGGAAGTGATCTAGCCTGGCTATGTCAAGCAGTGCATATATACTGTGATCATTACAATGACAGTAGGGAAGTGTGTACATTCTTTGAGGATGGAGTAGCAAGCCTTTGTTTCATGGCTGTATGCCAGCAGCTGAAGGGGTAGGTCTAAGCTACTATTATAAAATCCGCTGAATGATGGATGGGTCTTGATTGCCTCAAACCCTTATATAGAGGGAATGAAGAGATAAGTAGTGGCAGACCAGAAGGTTGGCAAACATGGGGACCAGGAAAAAGAAAATGAATATGTCAGTATCTATGTTTTATCCTGTGTTTGCAAATATACCTCTTAAACCAGTCTCCTGTTCTGGGTTAGTCATGAAAATGGACTTTAAGCTTAGTATGTTTTATTTGATTACTAAAATAAATGAGTACAGCAAATTAAAATAATTAAGTGCATTCTCTGTATAGACACATTCCTAATTTAGCTCCCTCCATCCAAAAGGGTTTAAAGTTAAATGTTTAGTTTGCGTTGCTGACAGAAGTTCATAACTCTGTCTGTCACAGCATCAGAGTCCAACTCTGAATAAACAAAGCAATACGTTTTATACAGCCCAGTGGTACAAGCTGCAACAAAAGACTATAATATCATGAGCAAATTATCAGGAACATTTCATACTAAATGAGTTTAAAATGGCATTTGAAATTACAAATGTGAAGATTTGGAAATTTTCACTTGCAGCAATGTTCGTGCAATATCTGTTCAAGCATAAAATATGTGAGATATTTTTTTACTGTGAGAATTATATTTGCATCAATAGCTTTAATTCTCCCTATGTGTAAATGGAATTGTAATCCCTTGAAATCTTATCAAATGCTTGTCAGGATGCCATACGAGTCGCAAAAAAAAATTGTCACCTTTTCAATCTTTCTTCAGAAAATAGTCTGCTGAATTCAGAAGACATACAGCCCATAGTATGTATTAAGATTTGTTGACATCAATAAGTGTTATAATATGTATCACTCATTTTTCCACTTCCAGCATTTCCCCTTTTTCATACCTCATAAATATAGTCTTCAAAGAATGCCTGAATAAGAGGTTTCTATCTCTAACAAGAAATGTGGCATTCATACCATCTTATGAATGACATTTACTTTCTTTTTTAAAAGACATACTCTTCTTAACGATCTAGGAAAGGGCAAATCAGAAGTGCAGAGATGTCATGTAGGCTAAAGAGAAAGCTTCTAACTCCTGTGATCCACTGGTTCTGAGAAGGATACATAATGGGTCCCAGTGGGACAGGTAAAAATGCCTAAAAACAAAGAGCTCAGAATTCACAGTACTGACTTGCTTCCAGTCTCCCATTTGAGACGCAGCTTATCTTACATAACATTCAGGCACTGTTCTTTCAAAGTTCACAAAGTAACAGGATATATATATATATATATATATATACTTCTTTAAAAAAACATTAACAGTTGTCTAAAGTTTGGAAGGAAACTAGAAACTGCTACTACTTATTTTTACATTTATTACAATTTATATTTTTACACCCCTTGACACCCATCTCTATCTGCAAGCTTTGAAATGTGTTGAATTGTTTTCATACATTTTATTTTGCTGCAGTCCCTGGTATTTTTCTCCACAGCGTCTGCAAATTTCCTTTTATAACTGCTTGTCCTTGCAGTTTTCTGTTCCATTTTGCTTACTGGTCTGAAAGTAACTGCCTAGCCCTTCTTCTCACCCCTGGCTGTTTTTGATCTGTGAGTAGTGGAACCTTAATATGATGCATGTGTTCATGCCACTTTACATATCCCACCTGTTTTCCTTCCCTGCCTACATACAGCTGAATTCACAGGACCATGTCTGATAGTTGCTGTTCATCAACAAATAACCCTGTAGCCTTTTGTCACTGAGACATCAGCATTCAGTTCCACTCTCCACACGGCTGAACCCCACATTAGCCGCATCCAGCTGAGGCAGCCCATGTTGTTTTCCAGATGCACTTTTGAAGTGGAAAAGTTCATAATTGTTATTAATACTATTTACATTTTCAAATTCCTGCTTAATCATGTCTCTCTCCACCATGCACCTCATTTCTGTCACTTTTTATGATACGTCATCTCTTACTTTTCCACAGGGATTGCATTCTGCACATCATTTCACAGTGATCACACTCTGCACAAGACACTCAGAGTTCATTAACCTCTAGCTTATCTGACCACATTATTTTGGCGGACAGGTTCCAAGTGATTTGGAATTAGGGATTATAAATGACTAGTGCCTACATAACTGGGGCAGATTTCTGTTTTCAGTTTTAGAAGAATTTGACATGTATTGTTTCCAGGATTCATGATGGCTACTTTCTTATGCTACATTTTGACAGATGGCACAGTTCTTCTGCACATTTAGTAACCCCAAACTTCCTCCTGCTAATATGTTCAAGAGGACAGCCACATGCATACCTCTCAACCTCTTAGTGCAAGAAATCTGGACAAAGCATGACTAATGAAGGGACAAAGGCCCAAAACTAGGGACACATTTTAAATATTGCTCTTATAAACTTAAAAAGTTGCTAGAATAGCAGGATTTGTGTTAGCATGTATTTTCTGAAGGATATGAATTCTGAAACTCAAATGCATGCCATTATTTAGTGACCTTAATCCTTAGATCATCCCAGTGATTTGTCAAAAATGCAATTTTTATGAGGAACAAGCCAAAAATATTAGGCAAAAATCTGGACATTCTGTCAAAATCTGTACAGTTGACAGCTATGACTCTTAACATGCCAACTCATCATTGTTAAATAAGGACATTGTCCAACAAATGTGTCACCCTCTTGTCCCAGCTTACTGTGTTAAAACCCCATTTTTATTTTTCAGTTGCAGTCTATTCTGTCTTCTGTTCTGGAAGGCACAGTACAGAAGGACTCTCTGGAGGCAGTAGCAACACTTTTGCGCCATCACTTACTCAGCCATGGCAGACTATTGCTCTTCACTAGACTTTCCATTTGACCGATATCCCTGGCCAAACAGTTAATGAGCTGTTTTACTAGACATTGCATTCAGTGAAATGATGAAATATCAACCCCTCACAGTGTCCCAAGCTCTCTTCCAAGGCCCAAGTCACCACGACAGTGAGTGTCAATTGTTCTGTAGGGAAATGTGGAGAAAGTCTACTTACCAGGGGGGCATTGCTAGCTTTCCAACAGTACTAAAAGATGTGTCAGAGACTCTCCATGGTCTTCATGGCTGCATGCTTACTAAGAACCTACAAACCCAAGGCATGTGTACACTTTCAAATTTCTTTTGCCATTAAACCCGGGTCTTCTGTCGGAACATGTTATCTTCATGGCACACCTGACTGTGGTGTACTTCTTAAGAGAACTCCAGCCAGCTGCTGTGACTGCAGTCTGTTTCTCTCTTGTCTTTCCCTTAATGCCACTGCCTTCCAGGATGGGGCTTATGTTTCACCCCACTCCACAACAGCTAGAATTATTACTGCGGCACACCTTCTAGTGCAGAAACGTGCATGCTGGCCATTCATGATAGGCCACTGTGGGAGTAGAATCTTCGAAAATTGTAATGCAGCTAAAAAATCCAACTTCTGCAATCCATGAGAGGTGAACATTTCTATCTGGTACACTCTGAAGACTATTACATTGGCTTGCTATTCTGAGATATAAGTAACCTCCCTGAATGAGGTCACTGATTAAGCCAGTATGACATCATATTTCTGATGAATAACAAGAACACGCAACACTGAAAACACTAAAGGCAATGCACCAGCAAGCGCTCTTAAAAACAAAAGTAAAAAAAAATCAGACTTATCAGGAGCTGACAGGGAAACTATATATAGCAATGGTTTGTTTGTGTAACTGAAGGCACTGTTATCTTAAAATGGATTTTTCATTTAACCTGGTATTTGTGAAGTCATTCCCCTAAAGATCTGTAACACAAGATAAACCAGAGCTATGGTCACTACAGCCTGCAGCAGATAACCAGAATGAGTGATGCTCCTCGTCTTCATAAATGCCTTTGGCCTTACTTTTAAAACAATGTCACCTCTAAAATCCAGCACAGTAAGCTGCTTGTCATTGAATACATCTGAAATCTGCTCTGTTTGAAATGCCCTCAGCTGGATGTTTTAAGATTTGACAGCCAAGTTTTGCAACGACAGGAGGTCTTTCAAGACAAATATCAAAAGCTGCTAAAGACATCTTCCCATATGAAAGAAAAATAGCTGTGGAACAAAGCGGTGCAATGTATAATCATTTAAGGCATTAAACAAATTGCTCACATAAAAGCTCTTTATATTTCATTTCTTATGGAAATGCAATTTGTGAATCCACCAGCAGGCACATCAATTAATACATGCAAATGCAATTGCTAGGTTTTATCTGTCTGTTGAGTTTACGGCACCATTGAGAATAAGTATCAGCCTTCCCAAATGTCAATGTTTTCCTCTGAGTATTTGGGCTACTACCCCACTGGCAAAGCCAAGATACTTTGAAATGGGAGACTGGCACACTTGAAGGAGAAATCAAAGCATTAATTTTCCATCAACTACTTCCTTCCTTGCCATTAAACCCAAGAACCACTGCAAAGGAGTGCTAACATAAACAATGTATTTCAAAAACAAATTCAGATGTAGTAGTGACAATCTAACAATTATTCAGCATGTTTCTTCTGCTAAATTAAGCAGTTTGAACGGTGATCCTTAAAACCGCAGCCTGCAAAGTTTTACACTGTATATTTAAAGCTAAAGAAAGTTTTGAATTTTCTCTGTGCTGTATTGCACATTAAAATCACTGACAGAATTCTTCACTAGAATCAAACAATCTGCAGAGATTAGGTTATGTTTTTATGTAAGAAAGCTGAGTGATAATAATTTTGTAACTATCTGCATAGTATCTATAAATCTGTTAACTATAGGAGGATTTTATACTTACACACACACGTGTAAAGTGTGTAGATACACACACACACACACACACACACACACACACACACACACACACACACACAGACACTTACACATATAGGGGGTAATAAGAGACACTTAAAATAGTGCACTCAGGAAGAGACACATCTAGAGACACATGTAGTGCGATTGCATTACCATTGAAAATAGCATGGCACATTAGGACATACAAGTGAGTGTCAATATGCTCATTAATGCTGCAATGTATGCAAATGCTGACAACAAACATGTCAGCATGATTCATATATGTACACAAATAGTATAGTGAACAGTGACAGTCAGCTTTTATGTACACCAGCTTTGTTCTCTGCTAGTGCAAAGATACACGGAGCAGCATCGACTTTAGCAATTCAGAATGTCATAGTAATTTTTTTAGAAGCCAGTATCTAGTGTTGCATGCCACTACCCTCTGTGTCACAGAAGGACCCATCACCAAAAGACATACCATCACCTCCACTTCCAGCACAAGGCTGACCACTACCATGTGGACAGAGATGTCATATGGGAGTTGGTTGATTAATGCCATCCTCAAATGGAATTAAGGGAGATGCATGGAATGCCTATCCCAGTGGACACAAAGGTGTGCGTACCCTTAAATGTTCTTATTACATGGGCCTTCAAGTGTCCAGCTGGATATATGTTTGCAAGTCTTAGCCTCATGAATCCTGTGATATTCTGGCATGTGGAGGAGCATATGCACTTCTACAGATGGCAGAGGAGAGAATCACCACCATGTGGCCATTCTAAAACAAAGTCCATGTCCCTGAGACCCTGAAGGGACCATTGGCTGCCCCCACACTGCAATTCAGGTCCTGCCTCATCAACTTGTCAATGAGAAGGGTTTCTACTCAGCTTTCAAGTTGTGAACTAAGCACAGGGTATTATATAGTGTGCATTTGAGTACCATCAAGGCATCTGACATATATGCATTCTATACCAGCATTTCATACAAAGAGACTTTCCACATGGGCATCTATTTGGTATGTGCAAACACTGCCAACCATAAAACCTATGATGGTTCAGTGGTATGAATATAGGTAGAAGACTGCTCATAACAGTGTTTGCTGTCATGTGTTACAGGTGATAACATGTAGGCCTTGATGTCATGGCTGATGACCCTCATCTACAGCCCAGAGACACAGGTGGACGGGGCATACAACACTATACAAGTGGAGACACAGAACATTGTGGAACATCAGTTCAGAGATCCAAAGTCTCAGTTCTGCTGTCTGGATACATCTGGTAGTACAATGCAGTGCACTACTGAGATTTGCAGTAAGTTATTTATTGTGCATGAAATTCATGATTGCAGTGTGCAATTGACCTCTGCCTTGACTTTCCTATCACTTGCAATCAGCTGTAGGACCCACTGATGGCTGCCAAGTGGACTGCCATTTTGTATAAAATGCTGTTATGTAAGTTGCTATAGCAAGGGAAAGCCTTAGCACTGACTGACAGTGGCATGCCAGCAATATAAGAGTAACTGTGTGAGGAGTCAAAGAAGCAGGCTCCCATGTGAGGTAGAGGCAGGTGCAATATGTCATGACACTGCCAAAGAGGCAGTGTCTTGTTCACAATTAGGAGCCATGCCAGAATAAACAGAACAAGCTGATGCATACATTTATACACTCAGGCTATGCATGGACTGACCACACTATGCATAAGATATTGTCTAACCTACATGAGCCAAAGGTGGACAGGTTACAATCATCATCATTTGGATAGGTGAAGGACAGTGCAGCATGGGACAATATTAATGGGCAGTGCCTTTGGTAAGCCTGCACACAACCAGGGTGTTGTGGGGTGTCAAAGACATGTCTTCAGGTGATGGTTTAGAGCTTCCAGAGGTGGTGTGCTGGTTAAGTGTAGTATACGTCAATGCAGAGGCAGGTTTTGAGGCATTTGCTTTCAGAGAAGCCATGGAGTGTGGGCTTCCTTTATGGGACTGAAGTTGTTTCTCCTGCTGTGTGGTTGTTGCTGGTGTCTGGCTGTTAGTATGCCCTGTCGTACGGTGTGTGTGTGTGTGTGTGTGTGTGTGTGTGTGTGTGTGTGTGTGTGTGTGTGTGTGTGTGTTTTTCAGTGAGAGATTCAGAGGGTATCTACTGGGGAGTGGGCTATTATGGAAGGGGTCTATGGCCATGGAGCTGGGCAAATGTCATGCACATCCACAGGACCTTCCATGACATAGATGGAGGCAACAGTGGAGCCACAAGAGTGTCATCCACATCCACATGTGTGGCTACAGCTGCAGTGAAAGCAGTACTGGAGTCAAAAGTGTGGCATTCATTTCTACATAAGCAGTCATGACCAGGGATGGATGCAAAAGTAGAGCCACCTATGTGTGCAGTGTGGCCATGCACACCTGCAGTGTGAAACCATCCCCTACCTTGACATTTCTACTATGTGCAATCAGCTGTAGGGACCCACTAATGTACACCAAATGGTGCAGCACACTGATCACATCTGAAATGGTCAGAGTAGCAACCATCTGTGCCTGGTTCATTAAGAGGTTGCCATCCCACACATTGCAGCAGTGTTTCTGCTACCTTTATGCCATGTGTGGGATGCACATGAACTGAATATCCTTCAATAAATGCTGGTTGTACAGGAGGACCATCCTGACCTTCCACAGTCCCCTCAGTCCTGGAGGAGGTGAATGTTGCCTCCGCTGTTAGTGTTGCTAACAGTTCAACAGTATTCTCTGATGGTATCATATGCAAAATGCCATCATCATTCTGCATCCACAGCCATGCTGATCTCAGACATGTGCGGACCCATATGGCTGGTTCCTACCCCAGTGGAACCAGTGAAAACAGATAGATAACCTAACTGCTGGCACATATGTGATCCCCACCACAAACCATACATCAGACCGAGAGCATCATGCCTAGAATATATGATTTGCTAATGCACATAACTGTGAGTGCAGTATTTGTCTGTTGCTATCCTGATAGCTCTTGATGATAGCAATGCAGTATTTATGTTACTACACTATGAGGAGGTGCTTATCATTGAAAGCTTTCCATGGCATGTCTCACAACTCAACTGGCACATCCCCCAATGACAAATGGGTAATTGTCACTTGTGCTACAGGTGTTCAGAGTTAAAGCCCTGATGTTGCTGGGTGACAGTAAAGTCACATGGCAAAGTTTGCAAACACCAGATGGTTGAGCTATTGATCATTACATGATGAGCATTTGTCACTACTCACCTGAGGCATGTGCAGCAGATACACTGGCAATTCTGACCAGTCCATTTTCAACATCCAAGTTACCTGCCATCATCAGTCTCCTATCAGTGTCACCTATGAGTGTCGTTAAGAACTGCTCCATCTCTGTGAGATGACATATTATGGAAGCAGTCCAGCAGCTATGTTTAACAACCTATTCCTTGCATGTAAGATCATGTCAGTCACCATCTGATGCATCTGTAGCATTGTGTAGCTGCATCTACCAACAGCCTTGATCTGCTGCATTATTTCCTACCACACCTAGCCCTTGAAGGCCTTATTTGCCTTTTCTTTGTCCAGGACACACCTGCACTTATCTGTAAGGCCAGCAGCAGAACATCTGTCTCATACAGTGTAACTTTCCTAGTGTGCTGTTGTTCATTAAGCACCATGACAGCTCTAGTTCACCTGTGGGAACACACGTATATCAGTGCGTGTGTACAGACCTGTCCATGTTGGACAACATCTACCACAGCACAGCCCTCATGACCCCTGTGGTATATACTGCCTTGTGCTATGTAATGACATAACTGCTGTGGCACAGTGACAGATAATGTTACATGTGGACATGTGGTTATGATACAATGGCATTCACTGCAATGCCTGTATTTATTTATGTATATATTTACATTTGATAACCGGTACTGTCTGACTGGGCCAGAAGCCCATTTTCAATGGAGACCTGGGGAGGAAAGCTCTAAGGAAGATTACATAATTATACATTTGTACATATGACAATTACAATAGGAATTCAAACTATATCACAGTCTTTGTTCATAGATCTGCAGGCCCAGCATCCACTGCGATGTAGGTATGCAACAAAATCTCCCTGTGCTCTCCCTGAATCTCCAGCCCCTACTTGCAGGGCCACTGTTAGTTTTATTTTTCAAGTTCTGTGCAGTTGTCTCCCAAAAATCTGTCATGTTTGAACAGTGAGGCATGGATGGCTGTCCTTGTCTCCAGGAAAACAGTGACCTGTGGTGTTGCTGTTTCAACACACCATGTTGCAATATTTCCTGCCTGTTCCCTGTGTCCTAACTATGTGGGTCACCCTCACCTCATAAGATCATAAGACATTACTAGGCTAATGGCCCTAGGGCCCTTACAAGCCTAGGCAAGATATACCCTTATTTCCACAATCAGCACCTATATCCACTGTCCAAGAGGGACATAAGAGGAACCCCCAGGGTGAATTTATAGTTACCCATCCAATCATCCAAATTGTGTTTGAAGTGGGCCAATGAGGTGCTCTGTTTGACATGAAGTGGAAGACTGTTCCAAAGGTGTGGTAACCTCTGGGAGACAAATCTGTCTCTCCAGCAAGTTCTACTAATATCACATACCAGGTTATGGTCTTTAGAGCAAGTAACCCGTGTACCATTTGACTTGTGGATATGCAGCATTTCCAATAAAGCAGGGTCAGAAATTGCCCTATATGCAAGTCAGAGATCGCCTCTGAGTAGTCTGCATGAAACAGGATACAGCTGCAGCAATTTTAGATGATCCACATAGGAGAGATGCTGAAGACCTTAAATTTTCCTTGTGAGGAACCTTTGTGGTCTCTCCAATTGTGGCAGGTGCTTGGAAAGGTACATACCAAAAGAGGTGTTGTACTCAATTATTGGCCTGATGAGGCAGGAGTACAGGGAGGTTCTAACTTCTTTCTTTCTGGAGACAATGCCCTTACTTATGAGGTGAGCAATACTGAATGCCCTTCTTACCACTGTGGAGACATGGTGATCAAAGGTAAGGTTGCTGTCAACCTGTGTGCTCAGGTCTCTCAAAGCCAAGTGGGTACTTAGGGTGTTACTACTGAGTGGTTGTTAGCAGGAATATCGCTCTTACTGAAAGGGATGATAATACATTTTTTTTGCATTGAGTTTAAGGCCATGACTTTGTCAGCAATCATTTGTTTGTGTAAAACCCTCTTGTAGGATGTTGACATCATTTGGAGATTCTATGACAGATCTCAGTTTGCAGTCATCAGCAAATATTGTCAGACACAGACTTTTAGTTTTTGCTTGTACCTCAAAACAGTTTGGTATATTCCTGCCAGAACCATTGCAGTGTTAGCACATAGAAACCAATATGCTGTGACAGCTATGTACTGCAGCAATACACCCTGCAGTTCTCCCTAAAATATGTGATACGAGTGCTCACGTCTGCAATACATTTCCCTATATTTTGTTATTTTACAATATCCTATACTTGCAGGATGCTATCCATTTCTATAGCATGGCATCTCATAATATGGAGATCACACCATTTATCATGCTTTTAAGGGGCTTATGATTCCATGATAATGCTAATTAGGTAATATAGTTTGATGTTCTCTGAACTGTATCAATAATGCAATGCATTACCAGCAGTACAAGATGCTATAAGGCCCACTCTGCTTTGTTCATTTGTATTGTGACCAGTTAAGATGCACACAGCTCTGTAGCCAGCCCTTGCTACCACACATTGCACTACCCAGCTATCCATTGTGTCTATGCATAGATATGCAGATCATGTAGGGTGTGTGTGTCTGTGGATCATGATTAAAGTCCCCCACTACAGACCACACGCATACTGATGCCATGCATGGGCATTGTGCTGTTGTGCTGCCTGCTGATGTATGTCACATGGTGTCTGCGCTGGATGGTATTACACATCAGCTAGCATTTTTACTTCTGCATTTGACTTGACAAGCAGGCATGGCCTCTACAAGATATGAATGTGGCAGAACTTCTATGTGGCACAGTAGAGGGAGTAAAATCTTTCTACATATGCTGCAAAAGCAGCACTGGGAACACCTATAGGATGATAGCCATGAGGAACCCCTGTATGAAACTCATACCTGGTGCTCACTTGTCAGGATGGTGAGGAATTCCATGGGCAACATCCACTCTGGTGAGCAGAGCCAACACAAATACAGTGATATAAGGAGGTGCCACCCAAAGATTCTCTGTTAGTGGGAAGAACAGGTTAGAAAGAGACCTCCAGACTATTACATTAATGGTTAATTGATACTGACTCATGTTACAGTAAGGGTTCATTTATGCTGACTCACATTTCAGCGTACCTTAATGTATAGGTATAGACAGTTTCTGATGTCCATGGTTATGCAGTGTTCATTAATGTGTATTTTTTATGCTTTGCAACTAAGGAGGACATTACATAAACTCAATTCACCTACCATAGGAGGCAGACCAGTGTTTCCAGGTGTTGGGCAGGTGTACTGGGCTGCAGCTAGACTTGTATTACTGCTTCACATGCTTACCACACAACTGCCTAATTTTGCATTGTCATTTAAAAACTAACCACTGCATACTTTTTCACTGCTCATTCCTATGTTAGTCATTTCTAGCATCGCCATCTGCACTTAGGATGTAGTTCTCCTTTATAGCACTTTAGCATGTCATTGCTCATTACCTCATGGGAATATGATTACCATTGGATAGGTACTAATTGATCTTGTTGGACTGTCATTTGATAATACATTTGTCCCTGTTCTACTGTTCTTTGCTTTGCCAGGTATTCCTGGAATAGCATGTGTGCATGGTAACCATAGTGAAACAGTGCACTACTGCAGTGTGTGTGCGTGATAACCATAGTGAAACTGTGCACTACTGCAGTGAGGCTTAGTTGACAGCTGAATGATTACAACAGTAGTTAATCGTACATTTCCTGTTCATGTTGTTAATCTTAGGCATATTAACATGCTAATGTGCCACACATCAACTAATTTGCCACACAATATATGACAACTACATTTACAGTTGTTTTATAAGGAATGAACCTTTCATTTTTTCTGTTTTATTATTTCTTCCTTGCCTCACAGTCTGTAGCATTCACAGTGGTTATCATCCATAACCTGTGACAGTGTCTGACACACAGTGACCTGTGACAATGTCTGACACACAGTGACAGAGGCACAACTACTCATATCACCAAATCTTGTCTCCTATCTTAACATAGGGTATCTCCAGGCATTTATATAAACATTGCTCTATGACTGTTTTTTTTCTGCTTCCAAAGCCTGTCATAAGAAAGTGAACCACATTAAATGGTCCACTGCTGTTTGTATTCTGATCTCTTTCTATCTGTAATATGTTTATTATTTTTTATTTATTGATTAGTTTATCCTTGTCTTACTTTTGTTTACTCCTGAAGTAACAGCCATTGAGCAGGAACTGATGTGGCAGCAGTTGCCACACCCTGCATTGCCCTTCACAGCAACTGTTGCGTCCCCAAAATCCCTAGGGCAGGCTCTATGCAGGATGATAAAGATTATTCTGTGGGAGGCAACCAGAAGGGCTTGCTGGTAGCCCCTGGTGCTGTTTTTCTGGGGCACAGGGATGTAGGCTCTTCATTGGAAAGTGACACAGAAAGGTCCTCCTGGGTCACCCTGTGGTAGGTGCAGTGGCTGATCAGGACTGAGGTGGCCCAGTACCTCAAGATCTAGATTAATAGCCAAAAGAGCAGTCTCATGTGACTGGCAGAGTTATATAGCCACCCATCCCACTGGGCCACTGGTGCTGGAGTCCACTCATGATATCAGCCACTCAGGTGACTGACCATTGGGCAGATTGCTTTCTGGGACAGCTTGGCAGGTAGTCCTCACCCCCACCCTATTCCCTTGTCATGGTGTCCCCCTACCTTGTGTATTACTCCTCCTCCCTTTTTGTTATCTAATCCTTCCCATCATCAGTTGTCCACTTTTGTCTGTCTGTTTCCCTCACCATGGTCCATCTCCCTTTTGTATCACTACTTCTCATGTTAATCTTTCTTTGTCTTTGTTATACGTTTGAGTGTCTGTCCCTAGTGCTGTCCCTATACTCTCCTCCCTAGGCACATTGCCCCTTGCTTCACTCCCCGCTACCTTTCTTATAAGGAAAGAGCTTCAGTCCCACAAAAAATACCTGATTCCCCACTACTTTTTCCTTACCATTGTCCTTCTCTGCATGTTCCTCCTTTTATAACTGACTTTTCAGCAAGGGACATTGCACAGTTCATATGTGTGAACTAGGCTAATGATGACTGGGGCCTTTTTAAGTCTAGTCACACATCCCAAATATCTGACAAATTTTGTTACCCATGATAGCATAAGCAAGGACTTGGTGGATAAACCATTTACAAGCGTGGGCCTGGGAGATGAACCATGCTCCAAACCAGGAGTGAATTTTCAGTTCCCCATCCAGTTGGTCACATTACACTTGGACTACTTTAAGAAGGAAGTCTGCTTGACATTGTCATAAAAGGAGATAATGCCAGCCCAGCTAGCTGGAATTTTGTAAATAATTATATGTCATTTATGAATATGAACATGATTTATATAGAAGTGTGACAAAAGGAGATACTGCCAGCGCAACTGTGTGGAATTTTGTAAATGGCTATGTGTCATTTGTGAATGTCAACATGTAAGATGCTTGTGTTACAAATGTATTAGAACTGTATGCCATGTATATATCAAAATAGGTTTGTACAGACGTGTGTTGAAAAGATATTTTATATAGGACTGAGCTTAAAAATGGATCCACGGTATGCCCTGCAGGAAGAGAACCAAAATGTACATACACTATTGTAACCATTTAAATGTGTATATTTTAACAGTGGAAACTGGAACACAGGGGGTTAACTTCATTCCAGCAAAACCTCAGAAAAATAGCTGAAATTAAATTACTTTATGACAGAAACAGATAGAATGTCTATATTAGGGAGCTCTCTGTGTTGTCTTGAAGGAGAAATAATTACTAGGCTTGAGATGTGGAAGTGTTTTATTGTTTTATGACTTCCAACAACTGCATAGATCTGAGAAAAAGCTCTTCTCTGTGTATTTTCACAGGTGGATGGTAAATACTGCTAGCTTTCAGCAGTGTGGGGTTTACCTGGGATAGCATCAGATGACAAGAAATGATGTCATTCTGCAAGCTATCCTTGCAGTAATATTTGAGATATTAATTTAAGAACTCTCTGAGAGAGACTCAGCATTCTGTATTCCATCTTTGACCTGACAACATCAGCTAGAGGATCCATTCACCACACATTTGCCTTGCTTTGTAAGTATATTAACTAGGGTATAGTAATTCTCTTAGATATAGTCAGGAATATAGCAAAGCTTAATTTAGATGTTTTCCTTTATTTATTTGAGACTGTCCTGCAGTGTTGTTTTAAATATTTCCTGTGATTTGAGCTCTGATGACACTGTAATTATATACAGAATATTTTCTAGTTCTTTTATTATTTATTATTAAATATATTTAAACTTTTCACTGTGGGTGATCTGTCTTGAGATAGTTAGGTTCTGTCAGTACTTGCATATTTATTTGGTAACACTGTGTGGGCCACTTCTAATAGCCTCTTGATCAAACTACCATTTGTACTGATAGTAACATTACACAGTAGGATTGGACACCCTTTGTTAAGGGCCTTAAAATAGCTGATAAGCAGCTAGCTGGCGGCAGTGATAACTACCTTATAGTCTGGGAAAATGTGGCATGGCTAGTAAACCTGTGCCAGATTTTCCCAGGCATGTGTGTGTGTGTGTGTGTGTGTGTGTGTGTGTGTGTGTGTGTGTGTGTGTGTGTGTGTGTGTGTGTGTGTGTAAATCAAACCTCAAAGTGTGTGTGTGTATCAGCTACTTGGGCAGGGACACCAAGCACTGGTTGGACAAAGAGGGTGCTGGAGGTCTTGGCTTGACCACTCAGCTGAGATCTCAACTCTATAGCTTTGCCAGTGTGGAGACTTATTGTGTATCTGCAGAAAGAGGGAAAAAACAGCCCCAGCTGACAGTGGTTTCTTGTGTGCTCTTAAGGGAAATTGCACTTGATGCAGAGATCTGCATCTGGTAATACTGTGTGTGAATCTCTCATCCTCCCAGTGAAAGTCACCCACTGGTGCTAGTGGTGAGGATTGAAGCTCCTTTATTACTGGTCCGGTGGTGGGGCATCATATTTATTGGTTGGCAGTGGTGCGAGCACCACATCACATTTTGGGATTCAGTGGTGTGGATATTGAACTCCTGTAGCCTGTAAACAGTGGTTACTAAAGAAGTGTTTGTACTCTCAATCAGCCACACAGTGAGCATTCAGAGTTTCATAACACAATAGTTTTATTTATTTTTTGTTAACATAGGTCAGGGAGAGCAGGCATGGATGTCAGCAGATGAGTATGGCAAGCTGACAAGGATCAAGTTGGCTGAGATGTGCCTAGCCAAAGGACTGGCGCATGCCAACCTGACTAAAGCAGAAATGATTGCAGCCTTAGTCACAGCTGCATCACAAACCAGCAACCAGGAGGAAAACAGACTGGCCTTGGGGATGTACAACTCTCAGAAAATTGACAGTTCTACCTTTCCACAGAGGACTTAAAAATCTATTTGGAGTTCAAGAGACTTGAACTGGAGGCCAAAAGTTTGGAGCTGGAATCAGCAGAGAGACTGTGGCAGGAGAAACAAATGGAATTAGAAGCAGCAGAGAGACTGAGATGTCTGGAAGCTGAAGAAATGAGAGGCACAGGCAACATGAGAAGGAGACGCTGACTTAACCAGGGTCATGGAGATAATGAGGAAGGGAGTAACCAAACCCCAGAAGCAACAACGGTCAGCAAATTTCTTCCACAATTTACAGACGGTGATAATTTTGATAGTTTTATTCATATCTTTGAAAGGATTTGTAAACAGTATAATGCTGACCAAGTTCCTGACCCCCTTACTCCATGGTAAAGCTGTAACTGCAAACTCTAAATTGTCTGATATGGATTGCTTAAATTACAACACTGTTAAAAATTGGTTATTAGAGTATTTTAAGTTAACACCTGAAGCCTATAAAAAAAAGTTTTGTGAGCATAGACGCAAGGCAGATGAAAGTGTGTGTGAATATATTGCTGAGTTAAGCACTTATTTTCATAGATGGGTGAGTGGGTGTCAGGTCACCACTTTTGAAGGCTGGCAGACCTTTTGGTGAGGGAATAAGCCCTTAGCACTTTGCCTGAGAACATGAAAATCTGGTTGGCAGATAGTCAATGCAATGCTGCAGATGAGTTGGGGAAAAAGGGAGACCTCTACCTAGCAAGCAGGACATCACTCCACAGGAAGGGGATACCCAGTGCTGCACATGGGTTTAAGGTAACCCATGGTGGGCAGCATAAACCAACAGAGTCTGCCAGTAACAGGGAAAGCCACTAGTTCAGTTACATGGCCAGGACCAAGGCTTAAATCCAACCAGTGGGGCCATGTAGCATATAGATATCCATGGAGGCAAGGTGGAGAACAAAAGGTGGGAGAACCAGTAAGTGGGAATAACAGAATGCCAGCAGTAAGTTGTCTGGAGAAAACAAGGGTAACAAACTACCACAAAATGTTATATCTTATCTTAGTAGATGGGAAACAGGCCACTGCTAAGATAGACACAGCCTCTTACCTAACTGTTGTGAAACCTGCAGTGGTTACATAGGAGCACAACTTGCCTGGGCAGTCTACTCTAGTCAGAGCTTTAGGAGGGACCCCATTGCAAATACCTTTGGCTAGGGTTCACCTTGACCGGAAGGGTGGAAAAGGAAGCAAGGAAGTAGATGTGTTTGAGGATATCCCTGCAGATGTCCTGGTAGGGAATGGTTTTGATAATGCAGTACCTTGTGTGCATGCAGTGACATGCAGTCAGGCTTGGAGACAAGCATGTGGGTCTAGTAGCCTGGGGGGACCCAGAGACACTGCACACTTGAAGTCAGGACTGGTGAGGTGGCTACATCAGGGAGGGAGCTACCCTGTAGCAGTGAGACTGAAGGTGAGCCACAGCTGCTTGTAGGTACTGATGTTCCCTTGGACAGAGTGACTGCAAGGGCAGAACTGAGTAGTAGTAGGGACATTGCACTTGATGCAGAGATCTGCGTCTGGTAATACTGTGTGTGTATCTGTCATCTTCCCAGTATACATCACCCACTGGTGCTAGTGATGAGGATTGAGGCTCCTTTACTACTGGTCCAGTGGTGGGGCATCACATACATAAATACAGACCCTGTTCCAGAGAAGTTGTAGTTTCTGAGATACATACGCATCTCTCCAACAGGTCCTATTTATACCACAGGCAAGGTTTAATACTTTAAAATTGGTAATTCTGGTATTGTTTATTTTGCAGATATGCAGAAGGTCCATCAGAGTGGGGTCCATCAATGTCTCATATGCCACGCATAAATCTTCCCTCAACAGCCTGTAGGATACAGAATACAGGATAGGGCTTTGAGGCGGTCTGTAAAGGACATGTTATTTATAACCTGTATTCTTTTAGAGAGAAACCTCTGTGGACAATGCAGTTGCTGGATGTGCCTGGTTAGGTACATTCCAAATGGAGCATTATACTCAATGATAGGTCTGAGGAATGCCAAATACAGTAGAACACTGACGTCCTTGGACCTAGATACCATACCTTTGTTTATAAGTTGCACAATGTAGAATGATTTCTTCAGCACCACAGGCACATGATGGTCAAAGACTAGATTACTGTCTATGTGTGTCTTTAAGTCACTGACTACTGGGTTGACTTTTAGGGGTATCTTGTCAATGTGGTAGTTACCAGGCTAGATGACTTCCCAAAAGATATTATTATGCATTTCTTGGCATTTAGTTTTAGTCCAAGGCTCTCACACCAGCTGTCTGTCTGTATCAGCCCTTCTTGGAGAACTTTAGTGTCAGTGCAAGATTCTGATTGCTCCTACTTTGCAATTTTCTGCAAATCTGGCCAGCCAGAGGCTCTTGGCATTGGTCATGACTTCATAGAAGTAGGTGCCAAAAAGAAGCAGTCTCAAGACTGATACCTGTGGGACTTGAGCTGGTGACTGGCCTCTTTGTAGAGGTGGACTCCCCAGTTCTAACTTCCTGGGTCATGCCTGTGAGCTAGCTAGCTATCCACTGGGTGACATGTTTATAACTAACCTCTTGAGTTTGTCAATGTCAATGTCATTATCAATCATTTCTAAGATAATTCTCTCCATGGCTTTGCATACAAGACTAATGAGACTTATGGATCTCTAGTTTCCAGGGTTTGTAGATGGCACTCCTTTGTGTGGAGGGATGAGAGCTGCTGTTCTCCATTCATGAGGCATGAAGCCGCTTTAGAGGCTATGGTTAAACAGTGACTTCAGAAGGCCTGATAGGTCATGTTTCATACTATTTCAAGACAGTCTGGGATATTGCTGGTGCTCATTGATGCAGTGTTCTTGGATTAAGAGATAGAGCATTGAGGATCTGTTCCCCAGTGATAATGGGGGGAGTTAAATATGATGGTATTTCCTGAGAGAAGACAGGGGGAGAAAGGGGTAAAGTTAGGGATGAATTTTTCTGCTGGTAAGTTTGGTGTATCTTCTGGCTCAGTGTAGGTGGATCTGTTAACAATGATCTCAGTCATATCTAAAGAATGCCTTGTGATAGTCCTTGGCATAGGAAGTCAGATTTATCTCAAATTTGGCTTGGGTAGACTTCATTTGTCCTTCGAGTTTTTCGGTTTGCTTAGTGAAAGTGCTTTTAACCTGCTTGGTGCCTCATCTCTTAATTTTTGCCAACATTTTCTTCCTTCTGTTGTACAGTCTAATGATGTTGTGATTTTACCAGGGAGGCTTGTTTTCCTTCCTTCCATCCCATCCCCATCTTTCCATAAATCTCCACTGACTACTTTCTGTACAACTTAATGACAACCTCACCTTGTCCTTCTACAACCTTCTTACTTTACTCTTATTGTGCCTTACCCAACCTGCTTATGTGTGCTAAAGATGCAGTGGTTTTGTACACTGTTTCTTCACTTCACTATACCTTATTTGCATCCTCTCACTTGCAATAAAAGGGGAAATGTGAGCTTGATTTGCTTTAAACTTTTCCCAGAAGTTGTGCAACTTTGGAGGTAGTATATTTAGAGGATGGGTGTGTGGGGGATAAAGCTCTTATATTAGTAGGGTGCAGAGGGTGCCCAGCCCCCTGTAAAAATAATGATTTAGTAGATTGTACAATGTTGTATATCACAATGGTTTGTGTTTTCATTTTAGTTAGATGTACATGTCTCAGTTACAATTTTCTATATATTGACTAAGTGAGGCCTGCTATTTCAGTTATAGATCATTATGGGATAGGCCCCATGTCCCCTGCAATCCTGAATCTCTACAACTGTGAAAAAGGTGAAGTGGGTATTGGAAAATGAATAAATGATTTTGCAGTAAAAAAGTTATAGTTAGCTCTGCTGAGAATAGCTGCAACATTCTGATATGGCCAAAGATGCCACGGTGGTGCAGCGGTAGTGTTGCCGCCTCACAGTAAGAGGTTCTCCTGTTCAATTTGCGGCTGGAGCACCTTCTGTGTGGAGTCTGCATGTCCTCCCCACGGTCGAGTGGCATTTGAAAGACATGCGTGAATGGGTGTGTCTTTGCTTGAAGTTTGGGCGTTGAGCTGGCACCTCGGCACCATAAAATCTTAGCGGACCGGAGTTCCGCTGTGGTGAGCCCTAACCGGGAAAAGCCGAAAAAAGAACATTCTGATATGGCCAAAAAAATACTAAAAAGAGGGTTGTAGAGCATCTTCTTGGAAGGTTTTTGTAAGTTGAGTTGATTTGCTAGTTGATGCTGCCAAACTCTAGAAATGTTTTCTCTGACATGGGCAGAGAGTAAATGTCTGTGACATAGTCAGGGAGTAGCTAAATGACTGTTACATACCCAGATTGCAGATACATGTTTTATATTGTACTTTGTTAGGTGTATGCATTTTTATGAAGAGCTTTATTAATATCTTTTGATAAGATTTTAAATTAAGAGTGTGTGTGAGTGTGTGTGTGAGTGTGTGGGGTGTGTGTGTGTGTGTGTGTGTGTGTGTGTGTGTGTGTGTGTGTGTGTGTGTGTGTGTGTGTATGTGTGTGTGTGTGTGTGTGTGTGTGTGTGTGTGTGTGTGTGTGTGTGTGTGTGTGTGTGTGTGTGTGTGTGTGCGTGTCTACCACTGTACATGTATGAAAATATAGTGAAGTAACTTCTACATTTCTCTTATATGTGTGTGTGTGTGTGTGTGTATATATATATATATATATATATATATATATATATATATATATATATATATATATATATATATATATATATATATATGGCTCTAGGACGTTTGCTCAAATGAGCAAACATCCAAATCCATAACCACCAAACACAATTTAATGAAAGTGCTTTTATCAAAAAAGCACTTTTGTTAAAGCGTGTCACTAAAAAAAAAAAAAAAAAAAAACTACATTAACATTTTAGCAGGGGGCTGTGCCCCTCACACCCCCTTACTTTAATATTCTCCTTCCGAGACTGCACTACGGTGGAGAAAAGGGAATTTTACCTTATCTGCACCATAGTATGGCCTCTGCAACAGGCATACCTAAGCGAAAGTGCTTCTTCGGTGAAAAGCACTTTTGCGTAAGTATGTCCGGTCATTTGGATTTCAGACATTTGCTCATTCGAGCAAACGTTCTAGACCCATAAATATATATATATATATATATATATATATATATATATATATATATATATATATATATATATATATATATTTATATATGATTCTAACATTAAATTTACCAACTGCAGCTACAAATGCAACATGTTATTTCTTATTGTACCTATTTTGCTGTAATGCTCTCCTTGGAATTTTTGTCACCAAGCCTTTGCTAAAAATGGGGACTGCTGCCACATGGACCAGGAAGGAACCAACCAACTGCCAAAACCACATGTGTGTGGACATTTCTCACCTTTTACGTCATAAGACAAGAGCAGCAGGAACAGTCCAATCTCACTGAGATGGCAGCATTACAAGATGAATTATGATAATTCTTAACAACCTCATATTAGATAAAACTTACATGGGCTTCTGTTGTTCCCCATCTATGATAGAAGAAGCTACAGAGTAACCATAGAAGGGCTCCAATTCAAACATGCACAGTCAAGAATATAAACCTGCACAGGCAAGAATATGTTCCTAAATGCCATAAATAAAACAATGTAGCTATAGACATGTATCTTCTAATTAATTAACTATTTGCATATAATAAACCAAACTGAGATTCTGACTACAAGTATTTTAATATAGTTCTCTTATCTTTTTAATTCACTAGGAGTCTTCTTACTATATCCATCTTTATGATGCATTGTCTGCTTTTAGCTTCTCAGCAGGGCATGCAGTAGTTCACCAGCTGATGTCTTTAATAAGCACTGCTGAGACCCCCTGAAGATGAGGCACTATGCTACATTGGGGGCGAACTTTGCTACAAAGGCTGCCACACATACACAAACTCTCTTTTAGCATTCCATGGCACTAAATGGGATTTGGGTCCTTGATAGATGAAAGAAAAGACTAATTGGTTTCTTAATTTATCTGAGCTGCTTCCCACTGTGAAAGAGCCACAGCTGTTTGACAAAGTAAATGTTAATGTTGACAACTTTATGAGAATGCCTTTCTGACTCAGACATTACAGGATTTAATATGATCGATGTTTCCATAAATAAAATAAACTTCAAAAAGAATTATTGGGAAAGGAGAAAAAAATAAAGTACTGAGTGCAAATCAGGCCAACAGTATAAGAGACAAGATGTTTAAAAAATCATCAGAAGACAGTTTTGGAAACATGACTTGTGATGTACTTTTTAATGTGTACAGCATACTTTAACCTTTCAAATAATGATGTCGACTAATGGATATCAGCACTTGACTTTTTGCTATAGGCATTTTTCACATCACACGTGCCGGTTACATAAACAGTGACTTCAATGCTGTTTCAAAAGTCTGTTTGCAAACTAATTGCCCAGATAGATTTTAATGAATGTGTCTACATTATCATGTAGGATAAAGGTTAGTCTCTGTAGAATGGATTTTAAGAGAGAAAGAATGCTACTGCCCAAGAATGTTTGTCAGTGGTCCAACCTGTTATGCTAATTTCCCAAGAAAGGAAAGTTTCATGATGACACCTGGATGTGCCTGTTTAGGAAATTGCTGCTCTTCCTACCTCTAGGTTACTTCCTTGGGGTGTCTAATCCCAAATGACTACTGAGGTTTGGTAATGCATGTGGTGTACATGGTGTCTCTCACTAGAGTCAAAACGTTTCCCTGAACATTTGGTTCTTGCTCTCCAGACTGACCAGCTAACATACCATACTTCCTGTTAAACAAAGGTCACAGATAGTGAGGACAGTACTACTGTCCTGACTGCGTCGATCCCAGGGAATGAAGTGTTCACCTATGAACTGTAGCTGATGGTTGCACTGCATACGTATCACTACCACAGTGAGGGGGTACAATATGAGTCATATCTCTTTTTTGCTATTCCTGTCCCTCAAATATTTTCCCTCTACTTTGATTCAATGCACAACTCATCACCTACTCCCCCCTTTGGCATCTTGTTTGTTTCCATACTTCAGCATCAGTTTCTAGTATGACTGACCAGTGAAAATGATAAGCTCTGCGTCATCCTATTGCTCTGTTTTGATATGGCAGACAAGGGGTTAGGAGAGAAATATGCCATAAGAAGCCATTACTATGCCCTGGAGTCCTTGCATGTGCTTACCAAGTCAGATGAGGATGCATAGGGTATTGTATTCAGAGACTATACCATGTGATTTCTGCAGCTGGCACGTTTTATTTTATTTCCCATATCTATCCCACCTTCCTCCCAAATAGAGAAAATAACATCCTTAACATGAGGCCTGGAAATGTAAATACTATAATGAAGGGAATGACTGTTCCCCATGATGTGCTACTCTCCAAGTCAGGATCCTCCCCAAAACATCAAACCACCAAGCCACAGTCATTGTAAATCCTCTGAGTAAATGCAGAAATAACAGAGGACCGTATAAAGCATACACACAAAAAATAAAACACAGAACAGTCTGCCTGACTTCAGCGGCAAGGAAAGTAACATAATGGAGAAACACTCCTTATCAGAAGTGCTAAAACTTGTTACTGTGAGTTCTGACATTTCAAAAACTTAAATAAGATTCTTAAAAAGTAGTGAATTGCAAAACTCATTGTTATGCTTTTAAAACATATTTGCAGGAAGGCAAGCCCCCCCACCTCCCCATTCTGTTTATATAAACCAGCACTGAGATCACACTAGCAAAATGAGAATTCTCTGAGGTACAGCAATTTCAGACTTAGTATATAATCCACATAATCACACATAAATGTTTGGAGTTCCAAGGAGTGCACTTGCCACCCTTGAATTTTCAACAAGTATCCATGGAGAACAAGTTGGGGAAGAGGCTAGTGGTGTGCCATGAAGGACTCCAGGATACCTATTAGCACAAGTTCATAGTCAAAAGATCCTGCCAATTACATCTAATTTATCTTTATTTCTGGATGGAAACAGAACTGGACAGGAACAGTCTGACTGATGTTACTGCTCCTTGATTTCAGTAAGACTTTTATACAGCACTACAGAGAGGTCTACTAAGAAAACTCTTAAGTAGTGAGAGTGGAAAACAAATGCAGTGGAGATGGTGATTTGTTTTGGGTATAGAATTATAATCAGAGGTGTTGCCAAAGGGGTCAGCCCTAGGGCCACAGAGTTGCATCAAAGGGATCATCCCTAAGACCACAGATGTGTGCCAAAGGGGTTAGCCCTAGGACCACAGAGTTGTGTCAAATGGGTGATCCCTAAGACCACAGATGTGTGCCAAAAGGGTCAGCCCTAGGACCACAGAGCTTTGTCAAAGGGGTCAGCCCTAAGACCACAGAGATGTACCAAAGGGGTCAGCCCTAGGACCACAAATATGTGACAAAGAGGTCAGCCATTGGACCACAGAGGTGTGCCAAAAGGGTCAGCCCTAGGTCCACTTCTCTTCATGGGTTTCAGCTTCAATTTAAGTCTGCACACTATAAAAGGACAACACATTAAAAAAAAACATCAATATTAAGACAATAGTAAAGAGAGTCTATGTGAAAATAAACATCATTCAAAAAGACTGTGATTGAAAAGATGATCAAATAAACATATTTAATGATGCTCTTAAACCTTTCAGACTTAACAAAAGGAATTGGAAAATGTGCCATAATCCTTGTGGATTAAACCAAAATAGGGGAGATGCTGAAGAATGGAAAGCAAGCCTGATGAGGTTTCTGAAAAATCTGACTATCTGGACAGAAAAGGCAGAACTGAGGAGATTAAGTTTAATGTAAATAAATGTAAGATTCAGCATTTTTGGTTCAATAATCCATTATAAAATTATATTTCTGGGGGTACTACTTAAGTAACTAAAAACCGCTAGGCGTGGCAATAACAGTGCCAAAAAATCGTCAGGTGCAAAGTAAAAAAGTGAATTCAATAGAATGCTGTAACATATCCACAGGGGAATAATATTCAGAAATACAGAAGTAACTGTACCAATCTGTAGGGCCTAGGACCCTTATGAGATCACACATCATCTACTGTGTTCATAAGAAAGTACTCAGTGTAATAAAACAATGGAGGGAAGAAACTGTGAGGAAAAAATGAGAAAGCAAAGCCTCACACCCTCTGGAACACAGAAGGGACACAGGCTGAATGATATGGGGTACAAAAGATCATAAAAATAACTTCATTAGTAATGATGATGGCACCAATTTTACACAGAAGGAAATAATTCCATTCCTGGCATAAAGAAGTATTACTTTAAGGAAAGGGTTGTGGATGCACAAAATAGGCCACGGGAATAAGTGGTAGAAAAAAGAGCAATAGAATTGTTCAAGAAGGTATGGGATGTCTCGAAGGGGAAAGTGAGGCAAATGGAAATGGACGATGCTGCTGCAAGTTGGTGCAAACTGCACATCTTGTATAGTCTAGATACACAAAGTGCCTCCGTCTGTTGATCATAATGTGATGCAGTAGTGCTGTGATGGACATCCATCTTCTTGTCTCCCAAAGAAATGTATGAATATAGATGGTCTTTATCCTACCTACCTTCCTTCCTTTCTATTTTGCATTCCTTGTATTTCAGATTAGCAGCATAAACTGTGGTTTGCAGTAGTTAGACTAGTTGTGGATCTCAGCATCCTGTTCCATAATAAATATCACTTAATTATGGATGATGCCATAAAAACCTAATGTATAAAGAAGTGTGCAGATTACTTATTATTTACTTACCTGAATCTGAAAATGAAAATGACAAAACATTTTTACATTAAATCAAGCTGCAAAATGATAGAAAGACACTGAGGCCTGATCATAAACCTGCCAAATGAAACATTAAATACTGGATTGAAAATGAGAGAACTTGCCAGGTGATTTAAAGCTGAGATGGTTACTGTACCGCCGATTGGACACATTATTTTGGGGGTCTTACCTACATCACATAAGGAAATTATTTGGAAGTGAGAGAAAATATGTCTTTCCAGATATTAAGCAGTGGCAAAATCAGTTTTTTGTTTTCTCACAAAGGGGTCACTTCCAGGCATGGGAAGCTATGTGCCTGTGCATAACATATGCTCTGTGCACCATTCCAGCAGCTGGTCGACTGACTGAGTTGCTGCGGCATCATGGGAAGGCCACTGGAAATGGAATTTTGAGACATTTTATGTTCTGCATGGAAGAGGGAAGGGTTAGATAGCATGACTGTATTTTGCCCATCCCAGTCATTAGCAATAGCCATATGTAACAGAGGTAAGACTCTGATTAAGCACATCATCACGAACAGGGCCAAGCTGAATCAGAGACCAACAACCCCCTTAGCCCTTCAGCTTTACATATCAGACAACAAGAACAGTCATATTATACAAAAAATAAACAGACAGACAAATAAATAAATAAATAAATAAATAAAGAAGAAGAAGAGGTGAAAAAAGGAAAAACGGAACTTTGTGGTTAGGTAAGTCTGGATAACATATTGAATAATGGGACAACTGAACTGTTACTTCTTATAAAAAATACAACAAATATATCATGTAGTGAGGAATAACAGACAGTTTCAGGTCAGTATGGGCTGTAATCCAGTTAGGAAGAACAAGGAAATGTACAGTCTGACTAAAGCTGTTCATGCTCAGAAACACTACAAAATAGCCAAAGTACCAAATTCCAGCACTGAACAAATTAAGCAATGAAACTGAAAAATATTCAGTAGATAATCCTTTATTCAAAAGCATAGATGGTTTTATAATACCTAGTAGACCAATTTTTGTAGATTAATTTCTTCTTTAGTACAATGGTATATAGTTAGGTATCCTTTTCAATTACAATGTGTGATGGCAGTTATAGATTGGACAGTTAAATGACTTTCTTTTAGTGCATTATTTTCTCTATGGGCAATTGTGAGTTCGTTTTCTCTTTAAGCTTTGATGGCTAGGTGGAAACATGAAGTGCTTTCTTTCAAAGACATTTACTTGCTTAAGTGGTAAACTGGGGATTGCAGACCTTTCATTGTCAGTGTTTTAACCACTGTAGCACTCTCCACTTTCCATTTTCTTTCCACAGATCATGCATATGATTATGGTCCAGTAGAATGACACATTCAGACTGCAGAAGGGATAGGTATACATGGACAATATCATGGCTGGATTTAACAATGTCTATATAGTAGATGGACCAGTAAGGGCTGCTCCGTGCCAGAAAGACATACTTAAGAACCACACGGAATACTGGAGCAAATGACCATGAGTGAAGGAGCAATAAGAAGTAAGGCATAAGCTGATCAATTTATTTGTCTATT
The DNA here is from genome assembly GCF_019279795.1 of Protopterus annectens. NCBI lineage: Eukaryota > Metazoa > Chordata > Ceratodontiformes > Protopteridae > Protopterus > Protopterus annectens. The sequence goes on along the minus strand of NC_056743.1, from coordinate 910,290,595 downwards.
TACTTATTTGTTTATATTTCTTTACTGGGTAGGACCCATATTTCATGGAGGTCTGAGGAGAAAAACTCCATATCCATAATATAAAGCAGTACTATGCAAGCACAGATGCAGTCAAAGGCTTAATGTTCAGCAAAAAGTTGTGACTGGATCTTATCATCCAGCCAGGTATGTCTGACCTAGATTCTGTTTTATAACATGGATGCATTTTAAGTACTACCACTGGTATGGAATTCTAAATAGTAGGAAGCATAAGGAAAGGAGCACTGAACATAAAGAAAGCAAACTGGGTAGCATGTAAGGATCTAAGATAACTAAATTTTAAGGTGGAGGCCCTTGAATAGATGGTACAGATGTCAGTTACATGACCTATTTGGGAGATAACATGAATCACAGGAAATATCACAGGAAATATCATGTTACTAAGCCAAAGACCATATATGACATTTTCAGGCTCTGTCAAACTTTTCAAGGAGAGAAAGTGCTGTATGTCCCAGGATGCATTCTACTCTACCCATCCAAATGTCTAAATTATGTTTGAAGGCAGACAGGGAATCACACCATACAACATGCAAGGTGAGTCTATTCCAGAGTAAGAGGAGGGATTTTGTGGTGAATCTATTTCTTCATTTAATTTTAATTATTCCCAAATGCAGATTCAGATCACTTATTCTACTGTTGGTTGTACTATTTGACACATTCAGAAAAAGGAGGTCTTGGATAACGAGATCCCTGATGGCAAAGAAAGCAAGGCATACGTCTCCCCTCAAGAATCTATATGACACTGAGTGCAGGGAGACTGACTCCAGCCTTTCCTGAGCCCCAAGAATCTTTTTTAGGAACCTCTGTTGTCTTTCTAATTTTTTGATATGTCTAGTGAGATACATTCCAAAGGGTGCAATATATTCTATAATATGTTTAACCAGGGCAGAGTAAAGGGAAACAGTAACTTCTTTAGTTTTGGAAGAGATGCCCTTGGTGATTAAGTGTGATATATAGAAGGAATTCCTGACTGTTGTTGCTATATGGTGATGAAAATACAAAGAGACATCTATCCAGGTGCCTAGGCTTCTGATAACAATCTCACTGGTGCGTAGGATGTCACTTATGCAGTAGGTGGAAGCAGTTTTTGTTTTCTCATGGCAATGATACTGTATTTCTTCATATCTGGTTTAAGCCCTTTCTCAGTGTACCATGTATTGATGTCTGACAGTCCTGCTTGAAGGAAATTTGTATCATTTGTTGATTTGACAGTTACACCTAACTTGCAATCATCAGCAAACTTAGATGTTTGTAATCTGGGAAGGAGTTCATAGGTTTATAGGTTCATACTAGGCTATCTGCCCTAGGGCATTTATAAGCCTAGCCAGAGTGTGTTTGGCTTTCGCCACCCATTTTAAATGAATTTTGCTATGCCCCTTTTCGAGGTTAGTATACTGTGCCTCTGTCTAACAGTGACACAGAAGTGATACCCGGGGTAAAACTACGATCTCCCATCAACTCATCAAGATTCCTCTTGAAGAGAGTCAACGAGGGACTCTGCCTAACCTGGACTGGGATTTTATTCCAGAGTGAAGGGAGCCCCTGGGTTATGAATCTGTCCCTCCAGCATGTCCTATTTATTTCAGCGCTGAGGTTCAAGTCTCTCGAGTGCGTAGCTCGATGGGATTTGGATTTTCTGAGGTGCAGCATGTCCATTAATTCCGGGTTGGACATGGCTTTATACGTCAGGCACAGATCGCCTCTGAGCAGGCGGTATGCCACTGAGTAGAGCTGGAGTTTCTTTAACTGGGCAGCATATGGCATCTGTTTGAGCCCTTTGATCCTCTTGGTGAGGTACTTTTGGGGTCTTTCCAGTTGCTGCAGGTGTCTGGTAAGGTACATCCCAAAAGGGGCATTGTACTCAATTATGGGCCTGATGAGGGATGAGTAAAGAGGCACGATGACCTCCCCTGATCTAGATGTGAATCCCTTCATGATTAGGTTGGCTATATAAAATGTTTTTATAACCACTTTGGCCACGTGTTTTTCAAATGAGAGATTGCTATCAACTTGGGTCCCCAGGTCCCTAATTACTTCTTCCGTACTTAATGGATTACCACCTATGTGGTAATTTGTGGGCACTTTGTTTTTGCCAAAGGGGATGACTATACACTTTTTGGCATTTAGTTTGAGGCCATGGCTCTGGCACCAGTTGTCTGTTTCTATGAGGCCCTTTTGTAGGATGCTTGCATCGGCTGGAGAGTCAATTATGGCGCCTAGTTTGCAGTCATCTGTGAACTTGGTCAAACACAGTCCTTCCGTGTTGGCCTGTACCTCTGAGAAATATATACCGAACAAGAGAGGTCCCAGGACTGAGCCTTGTGGGATGCCACTTGTAACTGGTTTGGAGTCTGACATGGCTCCAGCAATTCTAACCATGTGGGTTCTGTCCTTGAGCCAGTTTGCAACCCATCTAGTGACATAGGTGTTTATATTTAAGCTGGTGAGCTTATCTATAATGCCCAAGTGGGGTATTATATCGAAGGCTTTTGCGAGGTCCCGGTAGGCTGTGTGGACCACCTTCCCCTTGTCAATGGCCTTGGTGACTGTTTCAAAGAAATCGTCTGGGTTTAAGAGGCAGGATCTGCCCTTAACAAAGCCGAACTGGGTAGGATCCAGTGTCTGTAGGTCCCCAATATCTTTATTTATGAGGTCCATGATGATCCTTTCCATAGCTTTGCAGACCAAGTTAGTCAGGCTTATGGGGCAATAGTTTCCAGGATCCGTTGAGGCACCACCTTTGTGGAGAGGAACCACTGTTGCTGTACGCCACTCTTTGGGTACATATCCTGTAGTAAGGCTGAGATTGAACAGTAGTTTTATGTTTGGGTTTAGCTCTTCTTGGAGTTCATGTAGGACGCAGCCCAGGACACCGTCTGGTCCCATTGATGCTGTGTTTTTTGCTTTGGAGAGGGCGGCTCTTACCTGAGCATTTGAGATGTCAGGGGGGCAGCACTCTGCTGGGATAGATATTTGCTCTTTTGGTGGGGAGGGGGGGAGAAGTTTGCGCTGAACCTGTCAGCTAGGATGTTGGCAATGTCTGTGAGTTCGGTGTATTTTTTGTCATTTTGGACTAATTCTGAGCATATCTGGGAATTCCCACCCAGGTTCCTAACATCACTAAAGAAAGACTTGTGATCATCCTTAGTGTCCTGTGCAATTTTTCTCTCGAAGCTGGCCTTAGACGATTTTATGAGTGCCCGTAGTTTTTTGCTAATTCTTTTCAGAGATGCCTTCCCGTTTTGGGATTTTGCTCTATCATGTAGTAGCTTCCTCCTTCTATTGTATAGTTTGTTTATGACTGGGGTCCACCAGACAGGACGCCTGCCTTTGGAGGATTGGGTCTTGGTTTTATTTGGGATTGCATGATCCATGCATTCCTGAAGGTGTTCATAGAATGTGTTTATAAAGGATTCTGCGGTCTGGGCTGTATTTTCCACAGGCCCGGGGGCTTTAAAGGATTCCACCTCGGTTTTGAGGAGTGTGAAATTTGCTTTAGAGAAGTTTTTCACTGTAGTTTTCTGGGCAGGTGGTGGGGTCGGGATGTGAATATCCAGTGAGATTAGTTTATGGTCTGATCTTACCAGTGAGGGATACACTTCTGGTCTGGAGCATAGAGCCCCCATGTTGGTGATGATCAGGTCCAGTACGTTTTCCCCTCTTGTGGGAGTGGTAACAAGTTGTTCCATAGCATTTGAGTTTATAAATTCTAGGAACCTTTGGGCTAGGGTGTTGGAGCTAGAGTAATGCTCCCAGTCTATGTTTGGGTAGTTGAAGTCGCCCAATATAATGGTGTTTGGAGAGACCTTCATATTTTCCAGTGTTCTCGGGAAGGCCGAGTGGGGTTCCTGGGTTTGGGAGGGTGGTCTGTAGCAGGCTATAAACTGGAAGGCAGTTTTACCCACTGTTAGTTGCACATGGATAGTTTCTGATGCTTCGTGCTGTACCACCAACCTGGAGGTGTGGGTATCTTTGACGAATATTGATACTCCCCCTCCTTTTGTGGTTCGGTCCAAGTTTTGGAGCCGAAAAGCATGGTATGAGGTATAACCTGGTAGTGCTGGGGTGCACTCGGGAGCCTTGAACCAAGTTTCTGTTACTGCACAGATATCGATGTTCTCCATGCTAAGGAGAGTTTCAAGTGTGTGCATCTTGAGGTTTAGACTTCTGGCGTTGAGTAGCATTACTCTTAGTTTCTTATCCCTTGTGATACCTATGGAGGTGGGTTTGTCTTTTGAGCCTTGCCTAAAAAAGGCACTGGCACTATGGGGGTGGCAAGAGCCTTTGCCAATATCCGAAAGCTCAGGGGTGACAGGTGCAAGCCGTCCCTAGCGAAGCATTGTGGCTTGTCGAGCATGTCATCCCAGGCTGACAGGCATTGGATCCCCTTTGAATGACACCAATACATAAGCCAATTGTTGAAATTGATCATCTTGTCTTCATATTGTGGCATCATTCTTGGTGAGGGTAAGATGCTACTCAAGGTCAGGGTCATACCGGCCTGGGCTACATGCTCAGAGAGCTCCTCTATGTCTCTTTTCATGTAGTCCAGGGAGGTACGTCTCAGGTCATTCACACCAGCATGGACAATGACTGAGTCATATTTGTACTTGCCTTGGAGTGACCTGAGTGCTTGTGTTATGTGGCGGATCCTAGCACCCGACAGGCAGCTCACCGTGATCTTCACCTTGTTCAGTCTGGTGAGCAGGACGTCAGTGTGCCTGACGATAGAGTCACCTATTACAAGTGTATCAGGTGTGTTATTTAGCCTTAAGGACTGTGACTGTTCAGCACACTGGCTTTGTGAGCTATGTGTTGCAAGTGTTTTATTTGGGGGTAGTGGTTGCTTGGGCGTCTGCTTTGGAGGTCTCTGCTGCTTAAGCATATTTTTATTTAGAGCTTCCGAGTATGTTTTTGTGTGTTTATGTGTTTGGTTTGCTGTCGTGGTAGGTCTATGTGAGACTAGAATTGTAGTGAGTGTGGTTTCCATCTCCTCCTGACTGGTTATGCCAGTACTGAGTTGATTGAGCTTAGCCTCCAGTTTGGCTATATGGTTGCATCTCTCACATGTGTTGGAATTTGTTGGGAGGAGGAGAGGGTTGTCTGTGTACATGAGGCAGTTGTAACATTGCTTCAAGATTCCCAGATTCACCAGCTGGACCGGAGAGGTGATTGACAACTGACCTTTGGACATGCTAGAATAGTATTGGGAATTCCTTTATAATTGAAAAAAAGGGCCAATGGGGAACAAGGTACTCAAGGGGAGTTTGTGAGGGTGTAGTGCTTTTAATTTTTTAGTGCTGACTTATATAATTGCTTTAGTGAGCAAGTGCCAGGCTTTAGAGTAGGAATAGGGTGTTTATTATGAAAACTAGATCAGTTCTAAGGGAAAAAGTGAAGAGCAGACTTTGTGGAGCCGAGAATGGTTTAAACCCAATTAAGCGGAGCTGCCCAATGCTGCGCTATGCGCAAAATCATGCAAAGCAGCGCCAAAGCGGGTTTTATACAGGGGGACTTGAAAGAGCTAGAAATTGGCCCTAAACAGCCAATAGACTACCAGATTATTGTGCTGGAAACACTCCTCCAGGGATAGATAAGCTGCTCTAAGCTCCCCACTGCCACTGGTGAACAAAGAAGCCTCCCTTTATTCAAGAAAGGAAATGGGCAACACAGGAACTTTCCAAAAGTCCAGAATACAGCAAAGCCTGTATTTGGACTACTCTAGGTCAGGAAAGACAGGAAACAAGGATAATTTTTTTGTTTTTTTTTCTTTTTTGCAACATACAGCAGAAAAATGCAATAAATATGTAACACAGGCTAGCTCACTTGAGTGTGTAGCCTCAACAGGTAAATGCAACAAACAGGACAAACTTTAAAAGTGCAGGTGCAAAAACAACTTTAAACAGTTTAAAATAGTTCACGAAGCAGAATTACTTGCAGTTTAGATAGACTAGATAGTCGCCCAGGTAGTAGCAGAAAAAAAAACACTTTTATCAGGTTAGCAATTACTCTTTTAGCCTCTCTGCTGCTAGCACCACTCTGCAGGACCACGAGGAGCTTGGCTGAGTAGTAACAAGTGCAAAAACCGCACCAAAGCGGGTTTTATACAGGGGAACTTGAAAGAGCTAGAAATTGGCCCAAAACGGCCAATAGACTATCAGATTTTTGTGCTGGGAACACTCCTCCAGGGATAGATAGGCTGCTCTAAGCTCCCCACTGCCACTAGTGAACAAAAAAGCCTCCCTTTATCCAAGAAAGGAAATGGGCAACACAGGAACTTTCCAAAAGTCCAGAATACAGCAAAGCCTGTATTTGGACTACTCTAGGTCTGGAAAGATGGGAAACCAGGATCATTTTTTTGTTTTTTTTTCTTTTTTGCAACAAACAGCAGGAAAATGCAATAAATATGTAACACAGGCTAGCGCACTTGAGTGTGTAGCCTCAACAGGTAAATGCAACAAACAGGACAAACTTTAAAAGTGCAGGTGCAAAAACAACTTTAAACAGTTTAAAACAGTTCAAGAAGCAGAAATGCTTGCAGTTTAGCTAGATTTGACAGTCGCCCAGGTAGAAGCAGGAAAAAAACACTTTTTATCAGGTTAGCAGTCACTCTTTTACCCTCTCTGCAGCTAGCACCACTCTGCAGGACCACAAGGAGCTTGGCTGAGTAGTAACAAGCGCAAAAACCGTGCCAAAGCGGGTTTTATACAGGGGGACTTGAAAGAGCTAGAAATTGGCCCAAAACGGCCAATAGACTACCAGATTCTTGTGCTGGGAACACTCCTCCAGGGATAGATAGGCTGCTCTAAGCTCCCCACTGCCACTGGTGAACAAAGAAGCCTCCCTTTATCCAAGAAAGGAAATGGGCAATATAGGGACTTTCCAAAAGTCCAGAATGCAGCAAAGCCTGTATTTGGACTACTCTAGGTCAGGAAAGACGGGAAAAAGGATACTTTTTTCTTTTCTTTCTTTTTTGCAACAAACAGCAGGAAAATGCAATAAATATGTAACACAGGCTAGCGCACTTGAGTGTGTAGCCTCAACAGGTATATGCAACAAACAGGACAAACTTTAAAAAGTACAGGTGCAAAAACAACTTTAAACAGTTTAAAATAGTTCAAGAAGCAGAATTACTTGCAATTTAGCTAGATCGGACAGTCGCCCAGGTAGTAGCAGGAAAAAAAACACTTTTATCAGGTTAGTAGTCACTCTTTTAGCCTCTCTGCTGCTAGCACCACTCTGCAGGACCACGAGGAGCTTGGCTGAGTAGTAACAAGCGCAAAAACCGCGCCAAAGTGGGTTTTATACAGGGGGACTTGAAAGAGCTAGAAAATGGCCCAAAACGGCCAATAGACTACCAGATTCTTGTGCTGGGAACACTCCGCCAGGGATAGATAGGCTGCTCTAAGCTCCCCACTGCCACTGGTGAACAAAGAAGCCTCCCTTTATCCAAGAAAGGAAATGGGCAACACAGGAACTTTCCAAAAGTCCAGAATACAGCAAAGCCTGTATTTGGACTACTCTAGGTCAGGAAAGATGGGAAACAAGGATAATTTTTTTTTTCTTTTTTGCAACAAACAGCAGGAAAATGCAATAAACATGTAACACAGGCTAGCGCACCTGAGTGTGTAGCCTCAACAGATAAATGCAACAAACAGGACAAACTTTAAATTACAAGTGCAAAAGCGTGCTAAAGCTGGCTTTAAAGCAGGGGGTTAGAAAGAGATAGGAAATGGCCCAAAACAGCCAATAAGCTACAAGTCACTGGGCTGGAACCACTCCTCAAGGGGCAGATTGGCTGATCAGAGCTCCCCACTCTCACTGGTGAACAAAGAAGCTTCCTCCTATCCAAATAAGGATATGGGCAACACAGGAACTATGACACAGCCCAGAGAACAGCAATACCTGAAGACTTCAGTAAAGGCGGGAAACAAGGATATTTTTTTTGTTTTTTTCCTTTTTTTTTTTTTTACAAAGTAGCATAAATTAGGTACAAAAACACAGTAAATGCTTTAATTTGGCTAGTGCACTTGAGTGTGTAGCCTACCAGTTAAACTAAGCAAAAACAAACTTTAAAAGTGCAAAAAACTCAGAAATACAGGCAGGAATGCAATAAAACAACTTTGCAGAGCTTATTTAGTTAAAGAAACAGAGAAGTCTATATATACAGAAAAGCAGCTAAAACACACAAACACTTCAGATGCAGTGCAACCTAGAGCACTTGAGTTGTAGCAATATTAAGACAATTACAGTTATAATAAATGCTCTGAAATATACTCTATATTTCCAAAATGTTTGAGAAGCACAGTCAGAACACAAGGAGATTCAGGCAAAAAAAATGTTTTTTTTTTTTTTTTTGAAAGGGAAAAAGGAGAAACAGAAGGCCTTATCCAATGTTCTCTCTGTATTAGGTAGAATGAGCTAATGACACTAGACTGGGAGGAGTGCCCCAGATCAGATTTACAGTAGGGGCGGGCAACTGCAAAGCCACCAAGTATAACAGCAAGACACCAACTGGGAGGGGGGATGGGGACAAAAACAATAGCCTACAGACAGTAAGCACTAGAGAAAGCCACAAATGAAAGTTTTTAAACAGATAAAGCTTTGTAAAGATACAGAATGCTTTTAACTGCAGACAAATCAGTTACTTGTGCAGATTAGTTAATAGCAATAAAATACACTCAAAGACTAAAAAGCAGGAAATAAAAGTGCTATATATTAATTGTTAGAAACAATAATCTGTATAAATAATCGAAAAAAAAAAACAGGATACCTATATATCTCAGCTAACAGTTGTGGTCAACAACTCTCATCCACTCTGCTCAGTGTGTATAGTTGGTAAAATTGGTCTATCAGCATTTAGATGCTTGGGTCTTCAATTATGGCATTCTGTCCTGAACTTCCAGTGTAGTTGATAGGGTGTGTCAGTTGGATCCTTGGGATTGATGAGGATAAGAGCCAGGTTATCCAGGAAATTTTAGACTGGTTTCATGCTTTGTTGTATGAACAAGGGTCTAACTAGCTGAATGTGATGGTAGATATTGGGGCAAACCTGACCTCTGAGACATCCTTTGGAAGAATTCTTTCAAGACCTCCTTGCTTGGTCATTATTTGACCGGTAATGTTATCAGAAGAATGTGTGCTGCCCCATGCATCGTGAGGTAGCACCCCTCAGAGGTTCCTGGTTTAGTAAGTTGTGAGCTGCTGCTGATGTCTGCCAGGACAAAGATTTAAGTGGTGATAGCATGTTGTTGCTGACTGGACTTGTTCCTTGAGAGGATTTACCAACAAATAGCAACTGAAAAGTTTATGGCTATACTTGCTTTATTAAACTCATTGAGGGAGGCCTTATATTTAACAAAAGTCAAAAAGGAAGGAAATGAAGTGGAAGAGAGGTGGTGTGCAGAAGTATGCTGGATCTGGGAAGATTGGCAGACAAAATGGATCATTTATGCTTGCTTGTTAATGAAGATGAAGCCAAAAGCAGAAGACATTGTATGAACAAATGTCTTCCAATTCCTGATTATGCCTACTGGTAACTCTGATGGCCATTTTGGTTAAACTGTGATAAGAAGCTTGAGAGGTGGTAACATATATTGCCAGTCATCACTCATGCTTTATCTAACACTATTATGAGCCCTAAATATGGCACACATGTAAGAGTTCTCCAGTCCAGCAAGAATAAGAAAGGAAGTTATGGAGAATATGGACAAAAAAGAAAAAAGAAAAAAAAAAAACGGAGGTGAATGGAAATACAGATAGCTGGGCAGCATCAAGTCTTGGTTGGGGAAGTTTTTGAGATTTCACTCATGGGATCTGCAAAGAGAAGCAATGCTAGTTTTCACATTTGTGTCTAGCATGTGGAAAGCCTCCCTAATGCTTGCAGTATGGAGGGCACCCAAATGGGAATGCCAAAGTCAACTCCAAGTTCATACAATAAGCCAGCTGGGTTACTATAATGACTATACAAGGCAAACTGGCTGGTATTGAGCTATGGCTGTGGCAATGGGGAATTGCCCTGAGCTTCTGTGCCGTAATTTTGCAGAAAGATTTATGATTCTTTATTTGAGGTCCAGAGATAAGTAAATTATGCAGAGCCCTAAATTAGCAAGGAAAAGGCCATATATCATTTATAAGAAGCTTGTCAATCATTTATCTAGGGGTATGAGCTGCAGTCCATTTTTGGTCTTGCCTGTTAAACACCTGGGATTTTTACCTACAGGCTCAGTGCCTGGCCAAGAAGACCCCAGGGGAATTGGAAAGCAAATATTTTTTGACAGTTGGTTTTCACATGCTATTACCTTATTGGAAACATTGAACACTAGTTTTATACTAGGTCTGAAATCATTAAACCTTGAAGATAAAAACCCCAGGGTTGAGTGACCTCAGAGTTAATTAATGTAGACTTACTGTATGTGGAAAAAGCAGGGAGGCTTGCTCTCTTGCATAAATGTCATTTTTGTGTAGTTTTGGCTTTACTGACATTCTTGCATTATCACAGTTATTTCAGTGATGTAGAATGTGGTGCTTTTGCAGTCGTTATCTTGATATCAGTCTAGCAAATTTTGTTTCATTCATCACCTGTCATACTTACAGGGGTCAAGGGACAACAATGGTATTCCAAAGAAGAATCATCAGTAACCTATCCCAGCTTTAGTAATGACGTTCTTATAGTGTTTATTATGTTAAATGTCAATAAAGAGTAAGTAGTTTGCCTGTTGCAGTTCATTCAAAGAATGCAGTTTGGAGGTGACTTCTTCATTAAGAACTGCAACAGAACGAGCAAACGTCTGTGCAGTTTTTGAAACTTGAAGCTCCTGTATTCATTGTCTTATAGAACATCATTAGTTGGATGGTTCTTTTTCATGAGTTTCACAGGTGTGACCAAATACATGCATATCTTACACACTTTTAAGGGTGTGCTGAGTTTGGTGTACCACTAGCAGATGGAAAAAGTGGAGAGTCTGATACTGAAGTTGCAATTTCTGTGCAGTCAGACTGATACCTAAGTGTAGACTTTTTGGCTACCCAGGACAAAAGTTTATGGAATGAGCCAGTATCAAGGTAGAATTGTCATTGTGAAAAGTTTCATTGTAGGCATTGCAAAAGCTGATGGAAATTGCTGAACTTTGCAAAAAAGGCTAAGCCTATTGACAGATCTTTTATGAGTTTGGTAAATGCTAAAGTGGCTGGTTGTACTTTACCACATTGTAGGAATGGACTACAACTGATATGATGACAGATCATTCAGTTTGAGAGATCTTCTTAAGGGAAAAATACCATTTTGACAAGCATGTGCTTCTAATGTTTGCCTAAGGTTGTTTAATGATAGTTCAAGAAAAGTCTGGCATGCATATAGGAGGCACTGGTGTTCAGAGCACTGCTTTGCAGGGTGTCCCTCTCACAATTATAAGACCAAGTACTGTAAGTCAAACAAAACAGGTTATGAAACTCACTGTTATATCTTTAAATGCTCTTGTTGTGCTGGTACAGCCCCCTGTAAACCCAGCACGAGAGATGGTCCACAGGTTTATAGGTCAGTACTAGATGGGGGGGTCTAAATGATTATAAAGATCCTAGCTTACACACCTGGAATTAAAGCTGGTAGATTTAAAACTCTTGTTGATAAAGGCCATGCTGCTAATTCTAGTAATAAATTTATGTGTACCCACCCAGTTGTTAATACTTAACTTGAAAGAGGCCAAAGTGTTACAACATTTAACATGCATGGGAAATTTTATGTACAGCTAGGGAATCCTTTGGGCAATTAACTTGTACCTCCAAGAAGTCCTATTTTATTCAATTGTAAGGAGAAAACTTTGGCTTAAGTGTTATTAAAAAATCACCAGTGTTTCTTAGGTGGAGAAGGGCTAATAAACAAGAATCATACATAGCCCTGAAAAGAAGACAGAGCTACACAGAAGTATATGTAAGATAGAAAAAAATTCCAGCACAAACGGCGTTTGCAGAAGATGCTGAAACGCCAATGATCCGTGAAATGCGATGTGACACCTTCCTTTGAATCAGACAATCACGACTTCATATACAATAAAAACCGAACCTTTTATTACAAATACGAAATAACTGGGTTAAGCGCTTTCACCTACAAACAACGTAGGCTTCATCAGAACACACAGCTGTTAAAATTGATTGCTTAAATATTTGAAATTGGCGCCAAAAAACTTAATCCTTGAACTTTCATTTAAAGTGATATTCACTAAAAATCTAAAAATATCTACAAATGCTATCATAAGTACAATACATCATAGCATTATTACCTCTAATGTATAATATCGTAAAATGAACCCTAAGTGCTTTGTAAAATAAAAATTATTAATCAATAAAAAAAAATTTTTATGTATAATATATTACAAATATTCCAAAATACTTTTCATAGATATGAAGTCATTCAGACCTGGGGGGGGGGGGGGGGTGGTAGCATCTGTTAATATTTGCCAATAGCTTTCGCTGAAAGCTAATTTACTTTTAATATTGCCCCCTCTGGGGTTTTGTTTCACCACCTCTAAAATACCAAACCTGAATTGATGTTCACTGCCTTTATTAATAATATGCTTGGCCAATGCATTTTTCTCATCTCTGCTCTTTATACTGCATGTATGTGCATATATTCTCTTTCTAAAATTCTGTTCCGTTTTACCTATATAGTATGACGGACATATTGTGCATTTGGCCAAATATACTAAAAATTTTGTATTGCAATTTCCCCTTTTAAAAAATATTTTTGTTCTGTAATAATTCTTCAATTTTAACTCAGCATCCTCTAATATGTAACTGCACTGGTTACAACAACCACATTTCCTGGTGCATGTGTTTTTGTTTTTATCCCTCTCCTCACTTTTGCTCCCTTTTTCAAATATACTTTTTAAGTTTGATCCCATTTTATATACAAATGTCGGATTTGAACCCAAAATCTCTATCATCTCATTGTTTGTTAACAAAGTATACCAATATTTGTTTAATATATGCTTCATTTTATTACTAAAGGGACCATATTCAATAATACAGGCTTTGCCAAAACCATTAAAAGTACCTTTCCCTTGTTCATCTATATTTGTCTTTGAGTTTTCTTTATTTTTTGTTCCTAATAATGGAACTATATTGTTGCCCCATCTTTGCATTAACTCAACACTGATGTTATTCATCATTTTTACACTGTAGCCTCTATCAAAAAATAAGGAGGTGATAAATTGTATTTCCTGTGTCACCTCCTCTAGAGATGATGTCATTCTCATTGCTCTAATGCATTGACCTTTGAATATATTTCTCTTAGTTTTAGTAGGGTGACAGCTTTCATAATCTAAATATAATTTGTGAATGTTTCCTTCCGGTAAATTTTAGAATGGAAGGTGTTGTCTATCCTAGTCACCATGGTGTCCAAATATGGTACTCCTGTATCATTACTATTGGATGTGAATTTCAAAAAATTACTACTATGATTTAGTTAAAATAAAAAATTATCAAACGTTTCCTGACTTCCTTCCCATATAATATATATGTCGTCAAGGAAACGTGAGTAATGTTTAATATGCCTAACATATTCACTCTTAAATATACTATTCTACTCCCAATCTAACATCCACGATATATATAAAATCAATAGGAATTCAAAAAAATCTAAGAAGAATCTTACAGATGAAGAAATGAGAGTCTTAAATGACTTAAGAATTAGTAACAACATAAGAATTATGAAGCCCGACAAAGGTGGTGGAGTTGTGGTATATGGTAAAATGGATTATAATACAAAAATTTTTGAGATTCTACATGATACAGGAAATTATGAGATTATTTCACAAAATGAGTTAAATATAGCATATAGAAAGATAGATTGGTATATTGAAGAATTTCTATTAGACAATAGAATTGCAGAAGAACTGTATAATTTCCTTAAGGTGGAACATCCGATATTGGCAACTATGGTTGGAATTCCTTTAATCCATAAAAATCTTTTGGACCCACCATTTAGACCTATAATATCGGGCAGTAAATCGAAAATGTTTCCAATGGGTATAGCTATAGATTTCCTTTTAAAACATGTATATAACAATGTTGAGCATTTAGTGAAAGATTTGTGGGAATTTTTAAAAAATTATCCTATCACACTAACTAGGGTGGCCACGGTGGTGCAGTGGTTAGCATTGCCACCTCACAGCAAGAGGTTCTCCGGTTTGATCCCCGGCTGGGGTGCCTTATGTGCGGAGTCTGCATGTCCTCCCTGTGGTCGCGTGGGTTTCCTCCGGGTGCTCCGGTTTCCTCCCACATCCCAAAGACATGCTGCAGGTGGATTGGACACTCTAAATTGGCCCTAGGTGTGTGTGTGAGTGTGCCTTCTGTGGAAGGTTGGGTGCCGGGCTGGCAACTCGACACCGTAAAACTCCACTGCCATTCAATGTGCGGACAAGGTGATCCGCTGCGGCGACCCCTGACCCGGAAAAAGCCGAAAGAAGAAGAAGAAGAAGAAGATCCTATCACACTAACTACTCAAGAGTTACTATTTGTATCCATTGATGTGATAGACCTCTTTATGTGCATACCTAAAGAAGAAGGTTTGGAGGCATTTTTTGATTGTATGCACAGACATAGTAATTTGACAAGGGACAGAATTCAGTTAGTATACGATCTAATGTCTATTGTTTTAGAGAACAACTTTATTTACTATGAAGGAGAGATCTTCAGACAAATTAGAGGCGTAGCTATGGGGGCCGCTTGTGCCCCCATATACGCCAATTTAGTCATGTTAGATTGGGAGGAGAATAGTATATTTAAGAGTGAATATGTTAGGCATATTAAACATTACTCATGTTTCCTTGATGACATATATATTATATGGGAAGGAAGTCAGGAAACATTTGATAATTTTTTATTTTATCTAAATCATAGTAGTAATTTTTTGAAATTCACATCCAATAGTAATGATACAGGAGTACCATATTTGGACACCATGGTGACTAGGATAGATAACACCTTCCATTCTAAAATTTACCGGAAGGAAACATTCACAAATCCATATTTAGATTATGAAAGCTGTCACCCTACTAAAACTAAGAGAAATATATTCAAAGGTCAATGCATTAGAGCAATGAGAATGACATCATCTCTAGAGGAGGTGACACAAGAAATACAATTTATCACCTCCTTATTTTTTGATAGAGGCTACAGTGTAAAAATGATGAATAACATCAGTGTTGAGTTAATGCAAAGATGGGGCAACAATATAGTTCCATTATTAGGAACAAAAAATAAAGAAAACTCAAAGACAAATATAGATGAACAAGGGAAAGGTACTTTTAATGGTTTTGGCAAAGCCTGTATTATTGAATATGGTCCCTTTAGTAATAAAATGAAGCATATATTAAACAAATATTGGTATACTTTGTTAACAAACAATGAGATTATAGAGATTTTGGGTTCAAATCCGACATTTGTATATAAAATGGGATCAAACTTAAAAAGTATATTTGAAAAAGGGAGCAAAATTGAGGAGAGGGATAAAAACAAAAACACATGCACCAGGAAATGTGGTTGTTGTAACCAGTGCAGTTACATATTAGAGGACGCTGAGTTAAAATTGAAGAATTATAACAGAACAAAAATATTTTTTAAAAGGGGAAATTGCAATACAAAATTTTTAGTATATTTGGCCAAATGCACAATATGTCCGTCATACTCTATAGGTAAAACGGAACAGAATTTTAGAAAGAGAATATATGCACATACATACAGTATAAAGAGCAGAGATGAGAAAAATGCATTGGCCAAGCATATTATTAATAAAGGCAGTGAACATCAATTCAGGTTTGGTATTTTAGAGGTGGTGAAACAAAACCCCAGAGGGGGCAACATTAAAAGTAAATTAGCTTTCAGCGAAAGCTATTGGCAAATATTAACAGATGCTACCCCCCCCCCCCCAGGTCTGAATGACTTCATATCTATGAAAAGTATTTTGGAATATTTGTAATATATTATACATAAAAAAAAAAAAATTATTGATTAATAATTTTTATTTTATAAAGCACTTAGGATTCATTTTACGATATTATACATTAGAGGTAATAATGCTATGATGTATTGTACTTATGATAACATTTGTAGATATTTTTAGATTTTTAGTGAATATCACTTTAAATGAGAGTTCAAGGATTAAGTTTTTTGGCGCCAATTTCAAATATTTAAGCAATCAATTTTAACAGCTGTGTGTTCT
Organism: Protopterus annectens; assembly: GCF_019279795.1. Lineage (NCBI taxonomy): Eukaryota > Metazoa > Chordata > Ceratodontiformes > Protopteridae > Protopterus > Protopterus annectens. The sequence goes on along the minus strand of NC_056743.1, from coordinate 910,274,337 downwards.
GATGAAGCCTACGTTGTTTGTAGGTGAAAGCGCTTAACCCAGTTATTTCGTATTTGTAATAAAAGGTTCGGTTTTTATTGCATATGAAGTCGTGATTGTCTGATTCAAAGGAAGGTGTCACATCACATTTCACGGATCATTGGCATTTCAGCATCTTCTACAAATGCAGTTTGTGCTGGAATTCAGTTTATTTGCTGGTTTTCTTCTTAAGATAGAAAAAAAGTGAGAGAGCATTTAGTCTGACTGAGTAAATAAGGGAAATCAACCCTTTGACTCTCTTGGTTAAAAAATACTTAAGTCCTTCAAGCTGGGTTACAACTTTGGAAAAATAAATGCCAAATAGCCTGTTATATAGTCAACCATCAGCCTAATAAGGGGAAAATGTGGGGGGCTATAACATCTCCTGATCAAGAGGATAACTTAAAGAGATACACACCAAATAGTATGTTACAGTCAGGCCTAATAGTGGAAGAACTGGGAGGGGGACTATGAAATATTTGAATCTAGTGGATATCCCTTTGCTAATTAAATGATCAATGCAAAAAGATTTTCCTACTAACTGATCCTCGATAATCAAAGAACAGTTTACTGTTGATGAATTCACACAGATCTTTAATGACAGTACAATTTACATAATAATCAGTGAGATTTACTTGTTATCAAATACAACAACACTACACAGCCATAATTTTGTATTCTTGCATGAGGCAGCCAGTGTGTATAAGGACAAGCTGGAAACAGCTTTAACTTCTCTGGAACTGAAAGTGAAAGAGCTTAAATATCTGCAAAACAAACAAGAGAAAGAAATCCTTGATATACAACAGCTCTCTCATGTATCCTAACACGTTTCTGATGAAGTTCACGTCATTAAAGTGGATGAAAGCGCTAAGTTGATTGTGTCCGAGAGTGGTCATTGGATTGGTTCCTACAGTTTTTTCCATTTTTTTCGTTCAGTGGAGTGGATTTACAGCTACACTACACTGTTTTGTGTTAAGTCTCAAACCATGATCAAAACAATAGCACCACTAGAAGAATGTAGGACTCTGTAAGAGAATTAATTATGGCACCCAGTTTGCAGTCAACCACAAACCTTGTTCACATGTATTTACATCAGAGAAGTAGATTCTGAAGAGAAGGGGACTCAGTACAGAGCCTTTAGGTACTCCACTAGTGACTAGTCTACTTGACAAGAAGGTACCTCCGACATTCACTTTGTGTGTTCAATCTGAGTGCTAGTTTTCAATCCATTTTGTAATGTAGTAGTTGATATATAAACTGGCAAGGTTATCAATAATGCCATCATGGGGAAATGTTTCAAACTTCTTAGCAAGGTCAAGGTAAGCAGCAGGGAATGAATAATCATTAGGATTGGTCACACCTTCAAAAAAGTCAACCAAACAAGTACACAAGGTCTACTCCTTCTAAACTGAACTGAATAGGATTAAGAGCTTGTAAGTTACCAATTTCACTGTTATTAACATTAACTAGGATACCACAAAAGAAATATTTCCAAAGGCACCAGATAAATGATCTGCTCAGTAATAAAAGTAATCCAAACACCAACAAACGAGCAGAGCAGAATGATGGCTCCAAATCCAGTTTAGTGAAGGCGTATTTTATTCAAACAATACACGTAAGCACTTTTACAGTCAAATAAACTGCTTCCTCAGACGTTGATACATGAAACATCAGCCCCCCCAAACTCAATACCATTCTAGTCTACACCTATTATGTTTTTAAAGAGACTTGCCCTTTGTATGGTTAAACCAATTACACACATAAAAAATTATTTAGACTTTGTGCAGCACATAAACATATAGAAGACATACTCAATAAAAACATGTAAAAAACTTTTATAAAAACTTTTGTATACTCATTTAAAACAACAAGTCCCTTTAAAAACATTTTAACTTTTTGTCTTTTGGGCATAGCCCTTCCTTTTTTGGACAGGAATTTCTTTCTTTGGTTGAAGAACCTATTTATACTGAGGGTCCACCAAGGGGATTTGTTTTGGTGTTTGACCTAAGTTTATTTTAGTTTGGTGCAGCTGTTTCTATACAGCATAGGCCACCATATTCCCTGAGTCTGGGGAGGCTTAGAATTTAGCTATGCCTTCACTTAATGGGGGTGAATTCACCTTGGAGAAGTTCTTAAAGCTTCTGGGGTTCAGCCTTTATATTTATTTCAAGGGTTACCACTTTGTAATCTGATCTGACAAGTGAAAAGGGGGGTGCAATGTTCCCTTATATTTGTGAGCAGCAGATCCAAGATATTTGCATCTCTAGTAGGTATGCAGACTAGCTGTTTTTTGCATTGACAAAATACAGAAATCTTTGAACCTGCAGGTTAGTAGTTGTGTATGCATCCCAGTTTATGACGGGACAGTTGAAATCACTCATGAATATGGTGTTGGGCTGAATTGTGAGTGTGATTATCTCAGGTCATAGACAGGGCCCTATAGCTTGCAAGGGCATGGTATTGGACTTTACTTAAGGTTAGTTGGACATGGAGTAGCTCATATTATCTGACCAATCTTAAGGTGTGCTTACATTTTATGTATAGTGATACACCTCCACCTCTTATCCCTTCTTGTGCAGTAGTAGCTGGTGTAATGTGTGGAAGGTGTCATAGCCTTGTACTGCCTGGGTGCCTTGCCTTAAACTTTATTTCAGTAACTGCACAGATGTCAACACTCTCCAGGCTGGGGATTGCTTCTACAGAGTGGAGCTTCTTGTTGAGACTCCTAGCATTAAGCAGTAACACCCTTAGTTTATCTTGTTCAAAATTTACTGTGTTGGAATGTTTATCAAACTGACATTGCTTTAAAAAGGCACTATGAGGTAGATTATTTTTTGACCAGTATCTGAAAGCCTGGGGGGGGGGGGCAGGTGCAGGCCATTCCTGGCAAAGCAACATGACGTGTCAATCATGTCCTCCCAAACTGACAAAAATTGGATACCAGTTACTAAGCCAATTCTTAAAGCCAATCATCTTCTGTTTATATTGAGGTATGTTCCTTGGAGAAGATAGAATGCTACTGAATGCTAGGCAGATACCTGCCTGGGACACATAATCTGAAAACTCAATCATGTCTCATGTCATATAATGCAGGGAGGTACATCTCAGGTCATTAACACCCACATGTACTATGATAGAATCATACTGGTACTTGTGGTTCAATGTACTGAGTGCATGTGTGATCTGATGAATCCTTTCTCCTGACAGGCAACTGACCATGGCTGTCTCCTTGCTCAGTCTGGTGACGAGGTATCAGTGTGTCTCACACTAGAGTCTCCAATGACCAATATACTGGGTTGTATAGCAGCTTGCCTTAAGCTGTTGAGACATTATGAGATGTGATTGTATGTGTCTTGGGGAGTATTGTCATTGTATTTTGTTTGGAAGATTGTTGAGGGCAGCATATGGGAGGCCTTTGAGATTGGGGTACACTGCATTTAGGACTCAGCATATGCGTGTTTATGTGTGCGATCTATAGTAATTGGAGTGTGTGTGTTTGTTACTGCAACCTGTTTGGAGATAATAGTGTCTGTATGCAAGAGATTTGACTCAAAAGACATAGTCTAATTACCTCTTTTACATACTGTGTCAGTCTGCTTAAGAATAAGGTAGTTCTCTGTAAACATGAGACAATTGCTACATTGTTTTAAGATGCCCATTTTCACTATGCTGGCTACAGAGACAGTAGGAAAGTGCATATTCATGTCTGATTGATCCTCTTTTATGTGATCTGTGAGAGATGGTGCAATCATGGTTTACAGTTGTTGGGCTGGGAGCAGAGGTCTAGGGCTGATCTAAAACAACACCCTTGGGGTAATGCTTTGCAGAGGACAATCTAGCAGCTATACACTCAGGTAGATACTTGAGAAAATAGCAGAGGAAGTTTTATATGGAAAATTAAACTCTAGCTGCCTGCTTCTGTACAGGGCACTGCAAACCACTGCTGCACAACACATCACAGGTTATAGGAGACGAGGTAGAGAAGAATGTAATCAGTAAACAGTAAAAAAGCAGTACAAGTGTGTGTTAGAGTGTGTGTGTGTGTGTGTGTGTGTGTGTGTGTGTGTGTGTGTGTGTGTGTGTGTGTGTGTGTGTGTGTGTGTGTGTGTGTGTGTGTGTGTGTGTGTGTGTGTGTGTGTGTGTGTGTGTGTGTGTGTGTGTGTGTGTGTGTGTGTGTGTGTGTGTGTGTGTGTGTGTGTGTGTGTGTGTGTGTGTGTGTGTGTGTGCGTGTGTGTGTGTGTGTATGTGTGTGTGTGTGTGTGTGTGTGTGTGTATGTGTGTATATATATATATATATATATATATATATATATACATATATATATATATATATATATATATATATATATATATATATATATATACGTTTGTGAGTGATATTACATGACTAAAGTTCCCAGTCTAGGTAAAATGCAGTAGAAGTGTAACAAATAAGTTTCATATTCTGCAATAATTCACAATGCTCTCACTATTGTGAGTTATACTACAAGACTAAGGTCTCAGATCAAGTGAAATACAAGCAGAAAAATGCAGTAGAAATGAAATAAATGTGGTGCGGATCCTTCAGAAATTCACATTTCTTTCACTATTCTGACATACTACAAGACTAAGGTTCTCAGACTATGTAAAATGTAAACAGTAAAAAGAAATAGAAATCAAGTAAATGAGGCTCAGATACTGCAGCAACTCGCAATTCTTTCACTACTGTGAGGGGTACTACAGGACTAAAGACCAGATCAAGTTAAAAACGCAAACAGTAGGCTTTTGGTTAAAAAAGAAAAATGCAGAAAAGAACAATGAACAATTCAGAATAATACTCTGAATATTGCAGTGCGCACTTATTAAAATGGGATTATATGAAACAGGGAATGGCTCAAGCTTTAAGAGTCTAATGGGAGTGTCTTATCAGTTTGGGAGGGGCTTAACGACTCTAATTTACAGTAGGGGCAGGCAGGTAAAAAGCCACCAAGTTTAAAAACACAAGAGTTGGGTGGCTTGGTGGGGAAAAGTATCAGGAAAGCCTTCAGATCCAAGGATTTGTTTTCCAGACTCTTTTTGTTGAGCAGAATCCCCTCCCTAAAGTAGAGTGGATTGGAAATGACTGGATTGGAGCACCTAATCATTGAGCTTTTCCTTAAAGTGGGACTTTGGCCAGAAAACTTTATAGAAAAAGGTTCAGCAACTCACAGTCTGTGAGCCACATATTATATACCCTACAAGCAGTTTCATCATCCATCAGTTATGTGTCTCATGCAATTTTGCATCAACATATAAAAGAGACAAGATAAGAGTGCCAAGCATTTTCTTACTTGTTCCCAGCCTCTACTCACATCTTGTAGCAGAAGCAGACTACATTTCCCCTTCTATTCCTGGACTTTATTCAACTCATACATATTATAAATTCTTCAGTTATGTGCCACTTTTTGAGGGTTTGGGAGTGCAGCTGTGAGACTGATGATTTTTAGACAGAGGTACTGTATTTATTGTACAGTTACTGACAGTTTAGTAATTTGTGACAGTTTCCAAGATTTGAGTCTCCGCCTTGCACCATGCTTTGTGCTGCTTATCATTTGAATTTCATGTTATAGTTCTGTATAGGTAGGTACTGGATATCTAACAGCAGTGAGAGGAATTGCATTACTGTGGCCATTATTTCAGTATTATCCATTCATTTGATTACCATCAGACATCTGAGGTGTGCCCACTCAATAAAGTGGTAGTAAATGATGAACACACATGTGTATGTTTGTGTTTAGGCATTGCAATGGGTTCCACTTCATGTGAATGACTGCAAAAACCTAGGTTACATTACTGTAGCCATTATTTATATGTTTATTTGATCACAATTATACATATGAGATGTACACTGTCAATAAAGTGGATGTAATTGGTGGACACGTGTGCATATGTGTGTGTATGCAGATGGACTACAGTGTATTTACTACATTTGTTTGACAGCAAGGAGATGAAATACATTACTTATCCATTATTTATGTATTTTATTAATTCATTTGATCCCAATCAAGCATTTAAAGTGAACATAGTCAATGAAGTGGTTCTGATTGGTGGATATGTGTGTGTGTGTGTGTGTGTGTGTGTGTGTGTGTGTGTGTGTGTGTGTGTGTGTGTGTGTATGTGTGTGTGTGTGTGTATGTGTGTGTGTCTATGTGCAGGTGGATGCAAAAGTGTGCACTATATATGTTTGTGCAAGGAGGTGAAATACATTATTTTATCTATATTATTTATATATGTATGCATTCATTGGATTACAAAAATATATTCAAGGTTTAGAGAGGCAATAGAATTGCTGTCATTGGTGGATACATCTGTATGTGAGGGGATACAATGGGCTGCACTGTATGTATCTGAGAATAAGGAGCTGAAATACTTTACTATGGGAATTATTTATATATTTTATTCATTATGTTTATCACAATCCGACATCTGAGGTGTACACAGCAATAAAGTGTCTGTATTTGACGGACAAGTGTGTGTGTCCGTGCAAGAGATAAGTGATGAGCGCATCAGTGTATTTATGTGTGTTTGTGTGTGCATGCATGTGTGCACAAGAGAGTGCATGAGGGAGATGCAACAGGTTTAACTGTAATCTTCTGGCAGTAAGATGCTGAAATACATTACTGTGCCCATTGCATATTAATTCATACATTTGATCACAAGCAGACATCTAAGTAGTACATAGTTAATAAACTAGCTGTAGTTAGTAGGTATATCTAGAACATTTTTCAACATGTATATACCATATATATTTTGAATTTTTTGAGACAGCCATGAAGAACAAGCTGGGAGAACATAAGGTTCCAGGAATTTGTTGCAAATATGTTACTGACCATTAAGATTTAAGAATGTGACACTTCAGGACCACAGGGAGGTCTGTTCAGAACTATATGGGATTACTGCCGGTATATAATACTCATCCACTTACTTTATTTTGTTGTGTATTCACTTAGGGGAACTGACTTTAGTGTAGCCATGTGGTCATCTGGTGTGCCTTGCACCAGTTTATGTATTGGTTACTGCCAGCAAGGCTGCTTATGTGCCTGTGAAATACTTCAGAGTTGACAAGTAGTTCCTTTAGTTATTTGGACAGCACTATATATATATATATATATATATATATATATTGTGGAAACATGATCTTTCTTGTGTTTAGAGCTTGCATTTGTAGATCTATGGCAATAGATGTTAAAATTTTGAAAATTAAGTTTCTCAACTGTCTTAATTTTAAAGGTTGTCCCAGACTTTCTTTCAGAATTTTTCTGTCTTCCTCCTCCTAAAATTTGTCATTGCGTGACAGAACACTGTAGGCCTGATCCAAAGTCCTTAGATGTTACAGTTAGAGACTTCTTCAGAAGGCACGTTGGTAGTTATTCTATGGTACAGTCAGCTTAAATGAGCAGTGCTAATATTTACATGAAATTATCTCTCAGTTTGAGCTTTTGTTGTTGATTATTTTTAGCTTTGCCTCTAATCTGAGACTAGAGATAAGATTTTGAGAGGAATGCTGAGAATAATATATTGCTTCTGCCCTCTCATACATATGAAGGCAAAGCTGCCAAGTCCTAAAGCTTTCTATTTGTGAGGTAGTAAACTGAAATCCACCAGGAATTTTGAAGCTGTTTGAAAGTTTCAGACATACACAGTGTAGAGGTGACAAATCTGTGTCTTATGAAGCTTTTAAACAGTTTTTTTACCCTGTCTGTCTTTCATGAATCATTCATGCACAGCTGTCAGGATAAGTAAATACTTTCTACAGCCTAGTTTTACTGTGAACTCTAGCTTTTGTCTAGAAGAGATTTGTTTATTTGTCACTGGTGAAGAAAATGTTACAAAAGCCTGAATGTTTAAACATATACTTGTAGTTTGCAATCTGTATATAACTGGATGTTATGTGATTAACTTTCAAACACATTCCTGGAGTTTGAGTGCGCAGTGCTGATCATCACTACTACTACAGAATGCATTTACAATACTGATTAGCACCTGCCAGCACTGAAGTTTAATTATAAAGATGCGTACGTGTGACATGCTACAAACACCCCAATCATCCAGTGTTGAACTCACTGTGTTCTGCTGCTGTTCTCTTGCAGACTTGCATTTAGTAGCACAGTAGTTCTCACATATGGTGAGGCCAGCCTACCAGGGGTGGCATGGGTCTTTTTCAAAACTGTTATAAGCAAATCTGTAAATGGGGTGCACTTTAAGCTATTTCCTATAGGTTTTATGTGGAATTAGGCTACATTTAGAATCATTGCATTTCACGAATATAACTACATTGACTCAATTTAAGGTCATCTGTGGTGCCAATTTTAAGAGTTAACTATGAATAATTGTGTCTTGTTTAATAGACAAAAGATTATTCAACTCCCAAAACAATTAAAGTCTCATGAAATTGCTACTTAAAACAATTACACATCCAAGGTAAAAAAAAAGTGTTATTGCAGAGGACAAGGTCACCCCTTGACATAGGGAAATTCCCAGTGTGTGTGTGTGTGTGTGTGTGTGTGTGTGTGTGTGTGTGTGTGTGTGTGTGTATATATATATATATATATATATATATATATATATATAGAGAGAGAGAGAGAGAGAGAAAGATAAATATATAGATAGATATACGCACATGTATATATATATATATATATATATATATATATATATATATATATATATATGTATATATATATATATATATATATATATATATATATATATATATATATATATATACACATATATATATATATATATATATATATATATATATATATATATATATACATATACATACATCCATAAACACACATATATGCACACACACACACACACACACACACACACACATATATATATATATATATATATATATATATATATATATATATATACAATTGTGCATGTGTGTGTGTGTATACATACATATATATAAAATCACCAACAAAATCACCAGCAAACCTCTTTTAAGTGCAACATAGATAATTTATTCCTTAAGGGCAGCAATCATTGCTATTGTAGGTGAAGCAGTAAAATGCAAAGTAGTTTGCCAGCAGCAACTTCTGCAATAGTAATAGTTCTTTTAATGCAGAATTATTCAGATAACTTTTACTTTTACAGAGATTGTGCGTATTCACTTAGCATATGTTATCAGGTGGTTAATATCTGCTATGCTCACATAAATACTTTTCTATTTAAACTGTGCTACACCTGGCTAGATCTTAGAGTATGATGCTAATAATCTTTATACATTTTAATGTAGTTTATGCAAAGCTACCAATAAAGTACATGCAATTTATTTCTTCATAGCTTCAAAAAGTATACACTATCAACAAAGTGACTATGGGGATGCTCTCTGTGGATGAAAGTACCTTATACTCTTATGTGGTCTTTTTTAAACTCTTTAATCTGGCTTTCCGACACGTGTGTGTGTGTGTGTGTGTGTGTGTGTGTGTGTGTGTGTGTGTGTGTGTGTGTGTGTGTGTAGGAATACTTTGGTTGCTTCATGTTTGTGTGAAACAAATTTGAAATATGTGACTTTGGTCAATATATTACTAATTACTATTAGTACTAGCATTAATTCTTTGACACAGACATCTGTGAAGGATGCAGTCAATGTAATAATTGCTAGGTTTGGAGGATGTCTATAGATAAAAAATTACTGATCTTACTGAGCTGATAAGGTTAAAAAGTCATTAGTCTGCCTTTGCACAACTAGTGTCAATTTCTGTAAAGCAAATTAGAATAGTTTACTATGGTCGTATTTATCACAATCAAATGTGATATCTAGTACTCAGTACATTTAATGGCCTTAATTGTTGACATATATTGACATATACTGAGGGCCTCTGCCTAACCTGGACTGGGATTTTATTCCAGAGTGAAGGGAGCCTCTGGGTTATGAATCTGTCCCTCCAGCATGTCCTATTTATTTCAGTGCTGAGGTTCAAGTCTCGGTAGCGTGGCTCGATGGGATTTGGATTTTCTGAGGTGCAGCATGTCCATTAATTCCGGGTTGGACATGGCTTTATACGTCAGGCACAGATTGCCTCTGAGCAGGCGGTATGCCACTGAGTAGAGCTGGAGTTTCTTTAACCGGGCAGCATATGGCATCTGTTTGAGCCCTTTGATCCTTTTGGTGAGGTACTTTTGGGGTCTTTCCAGTTGCTGCAGGTGTCTGGTAAGGTACATCCCAAAAGGGGCATTGTACTCAATTATGGGCCTGATGAGGGATGAGTAAAGAGGCACAATGACCTCCCCTGATCTAGATGTGAATCCCTTCATGATTAGGTGGGCTATATAAAATGTTTTTCTAACCACTTTGCCCACGTGGTTGTCAAATGAGAGATTGCTATCAACTTGGGTCCCCAGGTCCCTAATTACTTTTTCCGTACTTAATGGATTACCACCTATGTGGTAATTTGTGGGCACTTTGTTTTTGCCAAAGGGGATGACTATACACTTTTTGGCGTTTAGCTTGAGGCCATGGCACTGGCACCAGTTGTCTGTTTCTATGAGGCCCTTTTGTAGGATGCTTGTGTCGGCTGGTGAGTCTATTATGGTGCCCAGTTTGCAGTCATCTGCCAAGTTGGTCAGCCACAGTCCTTCTGTGTTAGCCTGTACCTCCGAGAAATATATACCGAACAAGAGAGGTCCCAGGACTGAGCCTTGTGGGATGCCACTTGTAACTGGTTTGGAGTCTGACATGGCTCCAGCAATTCTAACCATGTGGGTTCTGTCCTTGAGCCAGTTTGCAACCCATCTAGTGACATAGGAGTTTATATTTAAGCTGGTGAGTTTATCTATAATGCCCGAGTGGGGTATTGTATCGAAGGCTTTTGCAAGGTCCAGGTAGGCTGTGTGGACCACCTTCCCCTCGTCAATGGCCTTGGTGACTGTTTCAAAGAAATCGACCAGGTTTAAGAGGCAGGATCTGCCCTTAACAAAGCCGAACTGGGTAGGATCCAGTGTCTGTAGGTCCCCAATATCTTTATTTATGAGGTCCATGATGATCCTTTCCATAGCTTTGCAGACCAAGCTAGTCAAGCTTATGGGGCGATAGTTTCCAGGATGCGTTGAGGCACCACCTTTGTGGAGAGGGACCACTGTTGCTGTACGCCACTCTTTGGGTACATATCCTGTAGTAAGGCTGAGACTGAACAGTAGTTTTATGTTTGGGTTTAGTTCTTCCTGTTGATTTGTTCTATTTCTGAGCAACAGACTACACACAATAAACTGGAGGATGTTGTTGAAGAGAGACGGGGGAGAGAAGGTAACCATAATTTTATATTTCAGCCTTAGGACCTTCTATTATTAAACTGCCAGCATGTGATCTACATAGGTAAGCCACAACATCCCTTTATTAATTAAAGTTTTTTTCTCCCTATACACATTTGTTTTTTTTTCTGTTATTCTCCCTTACATATACTCTTTCTTCCCCATAAGCCATTTCTAATAATAGATTTTCCAGTTCTCTGACTGAAGGGGCATTCCTTGACATGCAGCACCTAGTTATCACCTTAGCTAGTAACATAAATATAGCAAATAACTATTTATTATACCTTGGGAATTCATCATCTACATAAATCTCCCAAAAGTACAATACTCTGTATTGCCCCTATTGAATTCTGAAAATCCCCTTTTGATGTTAGTCAGAACACTACAGTCCCAAAATGTTCAAAGGCGGGGGCATATCCATATTCATCAAGGATACCCACACCTCCAGGTTAGTGGCACAGCACAATGCTTCAGAGATCATCCACGTGCAACTAACAATGGGCAAAACTGCAATTCAAATTGTATCTTGCTACAGATCACCCACCATGTCCTAGGACCCCCATTCCGCAATTCTGGAAATACTGGGAAACATAAAGGTTCTACCAAGCACCCTAATATTGGGTGATTTCAATTACCCAAACATTAACTGGGAGAACTACTCAAGTACTAACTCCCTTGCCCAACATTTCCAAGAATTTATAAACTCAAATGCCCTGGTTCAACTGGTCAACACTCCCAACAGAGGTGACAACATATTGGACCTGGTCATCACCAACATGGGTGACTGGTGTTCCACACTGGAGGTCATCCCCTCGCTGGTTAGATCTGACCATAAACAAATCACTTTGGATAGCCACACCCCCACCCCCCACCCCCACCCCCGGACAAGGAAACCACAGTGAAAAACTTTTCAAAAGCAAACTTCACGTTACTTAAGACTGAGGTGGAAAGTTTCAAAGCCCCAATGCTGATGGATAACGCTGTCCAAGCTGCAAAATCCTTTACTAATGCATTCTATAGGCACCTACAAGAATGCATGGATCATGCCATCCCAAGCAAAATCAAGACTCACACCTCCAAGAAAAGGAAACCAGTCTGGTGGACTCCTGCCATAAACAAGCCATACAATAGAAGGAGGAAACTAGTACAGAAAAGAGTAAAATCCCAAGAAGGGAAGACATCCCTGATCAGTATCAGCAAGAAACTATGATCCCTCATAAAATCATCCAAGGCGAGCTTCGAAAGAAAAATTGCCAAGGACTCCAAAGATAACTGCAAGGCATTCTTTAGCTATGTCAGGAATCTAAGTGGCAATGCTCAGATCTGCTCAGAGTTAGTGCAGAATGGCACAAAATACAGTGAACCGACTGATATCACCAACATCCTGGCAGACAAGTTCAGCGCAAACTTCACCCCCCTCTCACCCCCGAAAGGGCCCATAACCATACCAGAAGAATGTAGACTCCTTGAAATCACAGACACTAAGGTTAAAACAGCCCTCTCCAAAGCCAAAAAACACAACATTGATGAACGGTGTCCCAGACTGTGTCCTACATGAGCTCAAAGATGAACTAACCCCTCATTTAAACACACTGTTCAAACTAAGCCTCTCCACAGGCTACATACCCATAGAGTGGTACACAGCAATGGTTATTCAGCTCCACAAAGGTGGAGCCACAACACACCCCAGAAACAATCACCCTATAACACCGACTAGCTTGGTCTGCAAGGCTATGGAGCGCATCATCATGAAACTCATTAACTGAGACATTAGGAACCTCCAAACACTGGACCCTACCCAGTTCGGCTTTGTTAAGGGCAGATCATGCCTCCTCAACCTGGTGGACTTCTTTGAGACAGTTACCAAGGCTATAGACAAGGGAAAGGTGGTACACACAGCCTACCTAGACCTCGCAAAGGCCTTCAACACCATTCCCCATTCTGATATTATAGACAAGCTCACCAGCCTGAACATAAACCCCTATGTCACAAGATGGGTTGTTAACTGGCTCACGGACAGAACCCACATGGTGAAAGTTGCGGGAGCTAGGTCCAACTCTAAACCGGTTACAAGTGGCATTCCCTAGGGCTCAGTCCTAGGACCCCTCCTGTTTGGTATATACATCTCAGAGGTACAGACAAGCACAGGAGGACTATGGCTGACTAAGTTCACAGACAACTGCAAACTAGGGGCTATAATTGACTCTCAGGCTGACACAGACATCCTATAAAAGGGTCTCACTGAGACAGGTACCTGGTATCAAAATCATGGCCCTAAGCTAAATGCCAAAAAGTGCATAGTCATTCCCTTTGGAAAAAAACAAAGTACCCACAAACTACCACGGTAGTCCCCTAAATATGGAAGACGTAATAAGGGATCTGAGGACCCAAGTAGATAGTAATCTCACCTTTGATAATCACATGGCCAAAGTGGTTAGAAAATCCTTCTACATGGCCCACCTAATCACAAAAGGGTTCGCATCCAGATCTAAAGAGGTCATTGTGCCCCTCTACTCATCACTCATCAGACCCATCATAGAGTACAATGCCCCATTTGGGATGTACCTTACAATACACCTGCAACAGCTGGAAAGACCACAGAAGTACCTCACCAAGAGGATCACTGGCCTCAAACAGATGCCCTATGCAGCTTGACTAAAGAAACTCCAGCTGTACTAGGCTGCATAACACCTACTGAGAGGTGATCTCTGCCTGACAAAGAAGGCCATGTCCAACCCAGAATTGATGAACATGCTCCACCTAAAGAAAACCTTATCCCCTCGAGCCACACGCTCTAGGGATCTAAACCTCACCACAACAATAAATAGGACATGCTGGAGGGATAGATTCCTGTCCCAGAGACTTCTCATGCTTTGGAACAAGATTCCAATCTACATTAGGCAGAGCTCCTCACTAACACTCTTCAAAAGAAACCTTGACGAGTGGATGGGAAACAGAAAGTTTACCCCGGGGATCACTTCAGTGGCTCTGCTGGACAGAGGCACAGGGAACTAATCTAAGGGGGTGGCAAAAGCCAACACATTCTGGCTAGGCTTATAAATGCCTTCAAGCAGATAGCCTGGTACTTACCTATGAACCTATGTGTGTAATTTGTCCACTTCCTCCTACAATTTATACCTTCAATGTAGTTATAACATTGCAGATATCTCTAATCTCAATCTAACTGGTGTAAAAACACTATTTGGGTAGGTCCCATGCAATAAGATGAAAGAACTTTGTTTTAGTAGCATATCTCAACACCAATCAAGCTTCTCTCCACATATCCAAAATTGACTTTATAATAACTTGACCCTGCCTCCCTGGCCTTGTGCATTATGCCATTTTTCATTCCAATCAATACCTTATAGGCTTCACTAATTAAATGCCTCTCCTTAAAAGAAAAAAAGCATTTCAGCAACTGAGAAATATCCCAGTTGCACTTGGATGTATTCCAGCCTCCCACTCTGCCTCACTTATACCCAATATAATCCCTTATACTCCATTGATAATCCAGTCCATCACTGCTCCATTGCTCACAAAAGTATGCTAATACTTGGTCTTCTTAGTTTCCTGTGCTCATCTCCATAAACATTCTGATGTTCAACATCTCCCTTCTTACCACCAATACATTTATACTTAGGAATTAAATCAACCCCTATTTTAGCTATCCACATCTCACACTTGAAGTGATTTAACCTGTTCCATGGTGACCCCATAACAGTATTCTAACTCACCTCATGATATTTCTCTCCCTTCTTTTATTTGTACCAGCTCCCTCTAAACAGAACAATAATCCCACTTTCTCAGAACAGCAAACACATTTAATAGTATTACCTGGTGAAAGACTACCAGGTCAGGTACATTCAATCTGCCCCTGTCCTCCAACAGTAAGGTAGGGGTCCACGTTTTTAGTTTGTCCAACAAACCCTTTAAAGGCAAATCCAAAAAGGCTTGTTCTACATAAAGAAATTGATGAAAGATAAACATTTGATATGCTTGCATCTTCAGGGATTTTCCAATATCAGTGACTTCCAGCTTAAAAAAAAAGGTTAATCATATGTTCCAGAACTTTATACGACTCTCCTTTTCACCCCTATAAAATTCATTAAGCCAGATGTCCAAATATTTCAGCTTGGTGTGTTGTCACCAAAAAGAATAACTTTCCCTTAGTCATCCTGAAGGAGTAAAATACACTAACACCATTTGAGTTCAGATTACATTTATCTTAAATTCCGGTAGTTGCCCAAATCAGGAAAGCATTAAAAAAAATGGTTTACTATGACTTACCCAAATGGCAGTCAGATGAATGGCAGATGTTCGAAATCACAGTGATCAAGGGGCAGGAAATCGAACCAAGAGAGGTCGAACAAGTTTAGTCAAGTTGCATGGTGCTCTCAACCATTTGGCAAGTGACGTACTGAGACTGTGGAGGGAGGTCACGCTTCAGTGAGGAACAGGGAATTAGCCAATTCCTCACTGTAGTGTGATTTCAGAGTTAGTATATTTAATGTACAAGGGGTGTAAAGTTCAGTGGTACGTTACTGTACATAGCAGGAGGTGAGGAGATCGATGTATTCAGTTTCACTGTGGTTTACAATTCGGAATTTCAGATTCAACATTTCAGGGCAACATTGTAAACGATCAACTGATGTTGATTCAAAATTTCCATAGCAAACCAAAAAAACATATAAATCTTTCTCTAAATCCAATATACTAGTAGAAATTTATCAGCAAATAATCCATTTTTCATGGTTTTATCCCACTAGCTTAGCCCATTGCCTTATCCACAATGCTAGTGACTCTAGACAGGTTGAGAACAATAGAGGGGATAAGGAATTTCTCTATCATGTTTCTCTCAACAGCTTAAAGATGACTGACTTTTTTTGCTTGAGTTGTAATCTCTGCAGTAGTCCAACAGCATATTTCCTGAAGTAGTATAATAAACCATTTTGGGAATCCAATTTTCCTTAAAACCACAAATAAAAAAATTCTACCTGGCGGTAAGCTTTTTCAGTATCATCCAAACTGAGCAACATCAGAGAAGCTCTTCACTCTTTTGTGTCTTAAATCATCAACAGGGTCCTTATTATTTTGCTACATCATACTTCTCCCCACAAACACACACTGATCTCCACATATAATGAGGAAAAACATTCCAGCTATTCCTTTTTTTTTTTTTTTTTTTTTTTTATCATGGACACTTTATTGTCATGATTATTTAAAACAGAGTTGATCTATAAAAGGATAGCAGCAATGGATCTTTGATTTCCTTTAGCTAAACCAAAATAAATATCTCCTTCCAAGAGAGAGATATCATGTCCTCTTCTAGGGCTTTATTCATTACTGTAACTCAATCACCAGTACCTCTGTGGGAATCCTATCCCTCTGAGAAAATTTCTCCCAGGTGCCCATGGCAGGGCCACTTCAACTCCTGCAGAGTAATGGGACCCTGTCAAGCTTTTACCTGATGCTGAATCTATCACAGAAAACTTATTCTCTCTAGGAATTGAGGCATCTCTACTTGATTCTCCAGATATTTACTTTCACTAATGTAAAAATATTTATTGCACTTTCTAAATACTCTTGAGTATTTCTTCTAACTATATTCACCTGACCAGTTCTAATCTTAAACATCCCCGTATTGTCTACTGTCTCAATCTGACAGGCAACTGTTTCTGTGGTTTGGATTGTTATTAGAAAACAAATCACAGAAAGCAATTCTTTGAAATTGCAGTTTTTATCAAAATTCCCATAATGCTTTCTAATGCAGTAAACTCTCAGTTAACCGGCATGCATTGGGATTGGTAGATGCAGGATAACTATAGCTTCTGGTTGCTTTAGAGTTACTATTAAAAATAGGCCTGACAAATACTGTACCCTATACTATTTGTTTGGTTTGACTTGTTCTCAGGTCGGTTGAGAGAGGGAATTTATGCCCATCTTCCTTTTTAAAACTCTAAAATTCGAAAAACATAAGGTATGTTTCTGCAAGGGGGGTAAACAGAAAGTGCAACACATGAAAATTTACTGGATTTCTTCGATTTTTTTTTTTTTTTTTTTTTTTTTTTTTTTAGCGGTTTGCTTGAGAGTGCTGCTTGCTTCAGTTTTGGATAACTGAGAGTTTTCTGTAAATGCAGGGAAATTATTTATCATCAGTATTTATGTTTGTCCATTACTCTGTAAATTTTGCCATTTTCAGCCATTTTTAAATACTTTTTCCATTTCTTCAAATCTAACTCACATGTTATATAAACATATAGCTTATATGACCATTTCAATTTTCCCATTCCTCTGTTGTGTTTTCTTTAAGTCATTCAACATTTTTGTAGTAGTTCCTTACTCCACAAGTGAAATCTCTTTTTGAAAGCATACTAGCTAGGAAATGCCAATGCCTCTGCCAAGTTATTGACAACTCTCTCCCCTTATCCACCTCTATTATAAGAGATGCATTGTACAAACCTGCAGTAGGGTTCACCACTGAATCCTTTACCTTATACCCATGTTCTACACTGATTACAAGGCTTCATCACTGAATCCTTTACCATGCATCCAAACTCCACACTGATTACAAGGTTCACCACTGAATCCTTTACCTTATACCCATGTTCTACACTGATTACAAGGCTTCACCACTGAATAATTTACCATGCATCCAAGCTTCACACTGATTACAAGGTTCACCACTGAATAATTTACCTTATTCCCATGTTCTGTACTGATTAGAAGGCTCACCACTGATACCATGTTTTATACTGATTGCATGGCTCACCACTGAATCCTTTACCATATATTCTTGTTCTACACTGATTACAAGGCTCACCACTGAATCCTTCATCATATAGCCAAGCTCTACACTGATTACAAGGCTCACTATTGAATCCTTTACCATATATCCATGTTCTACACTGATTACAAGGCTCACCACTGAATCCTTTATCATATATCCAAGCTCTACACTGATTACAAAGCTCACCACTGAATCCTTTACCATATACCCACATTCTACACTGATTACAAGGTTCACCACTGAATCCTTTACCATATACCCACATTCTACAATGATTACAAAGCTCACCACTGAATCCTTTACAATATACCCATGTTTTACACTGATTACAAGGCTCACCACTGAATCCTTTACAATATATCCATGTTCTACACTGATTACAAGGCTCACCACTGAATCCTTTACCACATACCCACATTCTACACTGATTACAAGGCTCACCACTGAATCATTTACAATATACCCATGTTTTACACTGATTACAAGGCTCATCACTGAATCCTTTACCATATATCCATGTTCTACACTGATTACAAAGCTCACCACTGAATCCTTTACCATATACCCATTTTCTACACTGATTACATGGCTCACCACTGAATCCTTTACCATATACTCACATTCTACACTGATTACAAGGCTCACCACTGAATCCTTTACCATATATCCATGTTCTACACTGATTACAAGGCTCACCACTGGATCCTTTATCATATATCCAAGCTCTACACTGATTACAAAGCTCACCACTGAATCCTTTATCATATACCCATTTTCTACACTGATTACAAGGCTCACCACTGAATCCTTTACCATATACTCACATTCTACACTGATTACAAGGCTCACCACTGAATCCTTTACCATATATCCATGTTCTACACTGATTACAAGGCTCACCACTGGATCCTTTATCATATATCCAAGCTCTACACTGATTACAAAGCTCACCACTGAATCCTTTACCATATACCCATTTTCTACACTGATTACAAGGCTCACCACTGAATCATTTACCAAATCCCCACATTCTACACTGATTACAAGGCTCACCACTGAATCCTTTACCATATACTCATGTTCTACACTGATTACAAAGCTCACCACTGAATCCTTTACAATATACCCATGTTCTACACTGATTACAAGGCTCACTACTGAATCCTTTACCATATGCCCATGTTCTACACTGTTTACAACTTTGTTATTTCCCAGCCAAGCCTTGTGCCTTTTTCTGAATAAAAAGTAAACTTGCTCTCATTCTCTTGTAGTCCTATCATGGTTAGTAAATCTACCAGACCATGTCTCTTACACCAGCTCTTGAAGAATTTTTCAACTACTGATAATCTTGCTATTTAGGAGTTCCCTTCCCTTTCTTCTACATTCATAGCAAATTATAGTCAGCCATTAATAAAATTAAACTATTCTGAGATGCCACTGTGCATGACATCACCTACCTTATAACTTGAATATCAGTCTTGAGTGGAAGGTAAGTAGAACACAGTATAATACATAAATTAATCCAATACCATTTTATTTGGACAAACCTATTATCTGGGTGAAGTAATGTTTTGATTACCTATATTTACTCAACACACTAATAAATATTGTCACCTCCTTCTGCCTAACTCCTTCAAGAACTGCACATGGCCCTGCAATAAACCGTCTTCTCAATAACTTTCTATGTTCTTTCTCATTCAGGTGTGCCTTCAGTACTGTCACAATCAAAAGTTGATTTTTTTTAATAATTGCAAATACCCCATCTCTTTCTCTCTCTTGCACTTCACCAGACTTGAAAATTCTTTACTGTTCTAATGAAGTACTTGCAGCATTTATAATGTCAAGAACCAGCCCCTCACTAATTTCATAGAAGTTCTTTCTTCACAAACCCTATCACTACATCTTCCCCCTATTTAATTCTGTCCTTATCCTGTTATGTTGAACTTGCCTCATTTCTACAGAGAGAATAACTACACGCTCGTACCTTGTGAATGAGGCAATTATCATCTCTAATTCTGTTACATGAAAGTTATTAATTTGCCATTCATTTATCAAACATTTATCAAGGAAAAATAGAGCAAACATTTTACACCAATTTGCATTTAATGCACCAGCCAGAACCCATCAGTAATAACAATAAACCTAACATTTTTAATGAAAGAATATGTCATCATCATCAGTCCCTTTTTTCTCCATTTTTACTTGAGGTCAGGGTGTCACATTAATGTTATCCAATGTGACAAGATCACCTAAAGCCAATGTTTACACTGACCAGTTGCTATCTCCAATGTGAACTCTTTACAAAATTAGCTTCCAGGGACTAGACATTATCCTCATATTTACTGCTAGTCTCCCACCTTTAGATGTCATCATCAATGACCTCGAAAAATACCAGTAACATTGGAGGTAGCTGCCTTCACCTCCACTGCAGATCAACGTTACCAGTTTAATCCCATTATCTGATAATATCCAGCTCTTTATATTTCTCAGTATAACCAAATATTATATATTATTCTGACATTATTGAATTATCACAGTTAAAAATATAATTTTCCATCTGGTTACTGCCCTCTTATTATGCAACATTATATAAATACCCTTTATCTTTAAATAAAAGGGGGATTGTGGTTAAGGTGCTTACCTCACAGACAAAAGGTACAGGGTTTGAGTCACACCTTTGAGGGTCATTGGTTAGGCCTAAAATGGCCCACAAAGGCAACTAGCTTGGTACTTACCAATGAACCTATAAATTAACAATAGCAGAGCTATACTAGAGCATTTAAAAATAATCATTCATTAAGTACTGTTTCCATTCCAAGCAATCATTTTAACTTATTTACATTGTCTTTGAACAATAACAGTAGTCCCCTTATTTATAATGGACCAGAAAGACAGTACGTGTGTTCTTAACCAAGAAATAACCAAATCCATCTGAGTATCTTACTGCTACTTAATCCAATGTTTCTAGAATACGTTGTCCTCCCCAGATCCATATTCCTTGACCCCTGCTGTGCAGAAGTGTGTAGCCTAACTTTATGTATATGGTTACCAAGATACATTATATCTTCTCCTTTCGTTTTCTCCTTCTCATTGACCATACTTCCATTAGGCAGCCTTCTCATGACATCATTGAAAGATTCCTGACTTTGTTCTCCCTGACTGGTTGCTGCAGATATCAGTCAACTATTTTAAACACACAGCTCTGAATTGCTTCCACAGTACTTATGGAAACTGTACCTATATATATATATCACAGAAATAACTTCTTGCTCTCTAAAAGTCATTTAGCTGCTGTCTTTCCTGCTCTTAACTCATACACCAGGACAGCACATTTCCACAGAACCATCTATCTAATTTTAAACAACAGAATGGCTGCTTGACTGTGTTCTTTGGTTTAGTAGGGACCTGTTGATTATCCAGTGTGACTGTGGCACAAGGATCACTGATTCAGCCTGCAATGAAATAGCTACAGTTGTGGTATAGCTCTGTATCATGGGGCAGCTTAAATGGAACCCCGGCTGCTTTTGCCTACATACCTTAAGAAGGAGTATAAAGACATTCCTCTTTTTTCCCGTTGCTATTGAAAAATTGTGATCTGCAAATATTCATAAACCAAGAACCAATATAATAGTCAGAACTTAAAACCAAATCCAGAAAGAACCACAACCTTGTGACAATAATACACTTACTGCAGATATTCACCTATCCTCATACATCAACAGTTTGCCCACTTTCCGTAAGGATAACATGATCTGCATCTTCTAATTGTAGGCCTCATACTAGGCCAGTATTGCCAAAGGTAACCAGATCCTATGATCCAATGCACTTGCTTGGGCTTTATTTCATCTTCACCCCTCCAAGTCCATTTTTACCAGTAAAGTTTTAATAAATAAAATGTAATTAGTGTTTTCTACTCCATTCTGGAACACATTAAAATTAATATTTTTCTTAAGTTCATAGGTAAGTACTAGGCAATTGGTCTGCAGACCATTTCAAGTCTAACCAAAAAATCTATTCAAGATTTCCTTCCTCGTTTGTCTTTCATACTCTGCTAAAATTCCTTCTGTGTAATCCAGCCTTGTCCCATTAACATGTAATTTGACTTTCAGTCAAAAATACTTATCATTCAATACCTGTAAAGTATCAGAATGCCGATTCAGTATGCCTTTGATCTCCTGGAACAAATGGCCATTAGACATTATATACTCTTCCAATTCATAAGTCATTCTTTGGAGTTTGATTTACTAGCCCCAGTAAAAAAACAATTCTCCTGGGTAGTCCACAAGCCCATCTTGGTGATTTTGTGGGCATTCTTCTAATGACATTGGCCAGTCTCCAGCATGATTTGCTAGGATTGTCAAATTATCAGCCTTTTTCTTTTCTTTACACTGTTACTTTTTGAGTGGCGTGCTGTATTCCCAGAGCACTTTTTACCAGAGCTTTAAGAGTCTTAGCATTTAATCCAATAACATACTGGAAGTACCGACACAGACCTAATTCTTTATTGAACTTCAAGGCTACCCAGTTTGTCTGCTTTATCAGGCAGTGGTTGCAGTATTCTAAGGGCACAATTTTAAATGTAATTTTAAAATGGAATACAGAGATACAGATTTACAGAAGACTGAGAAATTTAAAACTTTGACATTTTGTTTGGCCAAGAAAAACATATTCAAAAAACTATGTGATTGAAATTAAGGAATGTATGTAAGTTATAGGTGGCTGAGTGGACTGTGAAAACTGGACAGCCTTCTACCAATTCGGAGTTTGTAAGAACATTTATGTTAGTTGCGGCTTCTGAAATCTTCATTGAGAAGACAATGTTATTTGAAGATGTCTCTCTTTCAGTAAGATCAATTACAAGATGAACACCTTGGTTTATAGGTAAGTACTACTTTAGCTGCCCTTGCGGACCATTTTAAGCCTAGCTAATTTCCTTTTTGTGCTTGAAATAACCTATCCCATTTGGTTATAGATTGTCCTTGCCCATCCCATGGTTGACAATTATATATTACCCTTAATCGTACCACAGATAATCTGAAGGAACCCGTGTATGTGATAAAGCATTCAGGAGCTGCATCTATCCATTAGTAGTACAGTGGGCAGTCCTGGGGTAAATTTTCTGTTTCCAATTAGTAGATTTAAGTTGCACTTGAAAATCAATAGGGATGAACTCTGTTTTATGTGGATGGGGAGTCTGTTTCATAGTAGTGGTAACCTTTGTGAACTATACCTGTCCCTCCAAACAATTCTATTGATGCTGTAAAAAAGGTTTAGATCCCTAGGCTGAGTATTTCTTATGACATTTGACTTGCTGATGTGCAGTAAATCCATCAGTAATGGTTTGGATGATGCCTAGAAAGAGATCATCTCTTTGCAGTCTGTAGGATGCTGTGTATAGTGACAGGGCTTTGAGACGGTCCATGTAGGATATGTTGTTTAGTTAGGCTTGTATCCTTTTAGTAAGGTAACTCTGTGGGCATTCCAGTTGTTGCATGTGTCTGGATAGACATATGCCAAAGGGGGAGTTATATTCAATGACTGGCCTAATGAGCGATAAGTAAAGTGGGATAATGACATCCCTAGAAACAAACACAATTTCTTTGTTTATACACTGTGCAATATAGGACATTCCTACAACAACAGACATGTTAGTCAAATGTTAGGTCATTGTCCACATTAGTTCTCAAACCTTGAACAACTGGATCAGCTCTTAGGGGGGTTATTGTCAATATGGTAGCTCCCTTGGGTAAATGATTTCCCAAAGGAAAGGATACAATAATGCATTTTTTGCATTTCTTTTCAGTCCATGATTTTGTCACCAGTTATTTATTTGGGACAACTCTTCCTGCAAGATGGTTGAGTCATTTGGGATTCAATGACTGTTCCTAGCTTGCATGATTTAGGAGACACTTTACTAGACCAAATGAAGGTAAAAGAAAAACTTTTCATTTGTTATTCATTTTCAGTGGATGAAAGTAATAATACTTTAGCTGCAGTCCAGCTTTTGTTACTTATCAGGGGTAGCAATGTTTTTTTTTTTTAATATAGAAAGAACTAGCAAATCTTGCTAGTATGGAAAGCATTACAACCAGTGATAACATTCATAAAAAGATACTCTTTTTTGATTAGGGAATTAAGTGGAAAAATGTAAATAGTTTAATGACAAACAGTATCAAGAACTATGTACACATAAAACTGGGCTTGCTGGTTGAGTTGTAGAAGCAGTTATGCAGGAAGTCATTGTGCCAACAATGATATTGCACTGCATAATTCATGCAAACTCTTTGCAGTAAAGTTGTCAAATGGAGCAATATAATCCAAGTTGTAACAAAAGCTGTCAACTACATCTGAAGGCAAATTCTGACTCATTGTTAGTTTCAACAGCTTTTTTGTCCAAAACAGACACAGAATTTTACAGCATTCATTATCACACAGAAGTAAAGTTCCTGATCCTAGGCAAAGCAAGCAAGGATTTATCTTCTATCAAAGCTTTCGAATTGAAGTTAACACTTATAAAACACACACATATACACACCACCACCAACAACAACAACAACATTGGCTCATTTGCTTTCCCTAGTAAGCTATCCAGACAGCTGCTAAAGAAGCCAGGACAAAAGAAAAACATTTACAGGTATTATGTCACTTTAGAATACATTTCAACAAGATGCACTAATTGTCATTTCAGGTTAAATGATATTTGATTTTTCCAGATGCAGTTCACAGCCAAATTTGAAAATGTCTCTGAGTCTGAGGTTCTGTTTGTGGAAATTGTTGAATTACAAGCTAATGACGTACTACAAGATGCATTCTGCTTCAACCCAGAGATCTCAGATCATATAATTTTGCACTTCCAACTCAGATTTTTTCAACAGTAAGGGACTTACACCTGAATAATGACAGCCTTTGCAAATACCTACATATTTCAAAAAATGTTCCATCATGAACTTCAGAGAAAAATAAGTTTAGTTCCAGGATGAAGCATTATCACTTAAATCACCAGCTGCAGACTGTATTATCAAATCTAAATGCAGATATTAAGAGCCTTGCACATAGAAAGTAACCCCCCCCCCAAAAAAACGCACTAAAAATAGTAAGCAAACAGTTCATTTTCTGAGTCATGACTAAATAAAGTAATAGCAGTACTGTTCTGAGACCTGAAAGGCTAGGACAAGAAGGGGAACACTGGTTAAAGGACACATATAAGTACCACGACAGTCATTCACTGCAACTGAATAACTAAGCCATATTTTTTCTGTGGTATAGTTTTTCATGTCAGCAAAGATATCTTTAACATAATGATTTAATTGAAATGAAAAGTTTGTGATGAAAGCAGAGTTTTACATTAAATTAACGTACTGAAGAGTATTCAGTTTCTCATTCATTCAGCAAGGGTTGTTCTTTTCAATGCGAGACTTCATTATGAATCAAAGCGTAGAAGTACGGCTAACTTACTATTGAGGTAAGAGCTGACAGAGAGAACATGTAGAAGCTTTATTTGTGTGCCCAGCAAAGCACATTATGTGCTTGAAGTAACTGTGATAAATGGGTGCCCCTGTAATGATTCTAAGTTTGTAAGAACATGCATGTTAGCTGTGGTTTCTGAAACCAGTCCTGAGAAGATAAGTTATATGAAGATATCTGTCTTTTAGTCGGGACAGTAATAAGGTAAACAGAAGATCTGGAAAACTGAAGGACAAAGTAAAGGAATGCGTTTTTTATTCTGACGCAGGATGAAAGCAATGATATCTTAGATACTGTCCAGTTTTTGATACTTATCCATCTGTAATACTGTGATAATTTTGATATACAAAGAGCTAGCAAAACTTCCAGTAGAAAAGGCATTACAACTGGAGACTGCATTTTAAACAAGTTCCAAGATTCACTCATTTGGAACTTAACACGAAAGATTAAATTGCCGATAGATGGTACTAAGAATGTGTGAATGTAAAACTGGGTTTGCTGGTCAATTAAAGCAGCAACTTCAAGTTTATTGTTGAGTTTGCTGAGTTTAGAGTTAAGTGACTTGACAATAAAGCCCCACGTGCAAGAGTAACATTAATGCGATTAGCTTTGCAAAGAGACAGACAGTCATTTTCCTTCAAACCACATTTTGTTAACAGCAGTTTGAACCACAGTGGAGTTGTAGGAAGAACTTGTACAGCAAATAATAAAATATTGAGCTTGATGGGTTATTAAGAGATTGAAAAATAAGTCCATTGTTTTAAGTTTCAGGGCAATGTTGGAAGAAATATATTAGGTGAAATAACTGTTTTAGCAGTGAAGACAAAGTTTAAATGAAATGTTCCTGTAACAAAGAGATTCTCCTTTTTGGATGTAAAATGCTATAGAACAATTAAAGCAGTGGGCAGTGTTGTTCCTAAATCATTTCTGGTTAAATTGAAATCTAATGTTTGGAAAGAAATACAGAACAAGCAATCCAAGTACCTAAGAAACTAGACATAAGTTTTAAAGTAAAGTAGACAGCATGGTATAACCTTTGAACTGATAAACTGCAGTCAGGACATATGACTTATCAGAACAGCACCTCTAATGAGTTGATATGATTGCAGGAGATAGCATGTGATGGAAAGCATGGGAGATGACAAATGGTGATGATATACCAGGAAAGTGTCTGGGTGCAGACTAGTGAAGGACAGTAGGAATTTGACACAGTGCCGCACTACAAGTGCAGAGACTACACAAACAAAGATGGATGATCATCGCCAACCCCCCCAAAGAAAAGGGACAAAGCAGTATACCTCAACATGAATGAATGGCCAGATGTCTCCAATAAAAATCTCAGGCAATAATCCAAACTGTAATTAGGGTGATGAAAAAGGGGTACTGCCCCAGGTGCAAGCTGTTAAGGGCATGATTGATAGCTATGGACAAGGCAAAAATGCAGCACTGGCATTTGTTTAAGAATCCACTGATAATAAAGCAGCTTCTTAAAAGAATGCTGCAGCTTAGATTCTTAGTAACTGCAGCAAGGAGTTTGCATAAGCTCTTTGCAACAGTATAAAGTCATACTTTTTATCTTTTAATTTTTCATTTTTGTACTTAATAGTTCCAGATTACCTAGCCAAGGTTGTGGCAATAGTGATAACAGAATGATGCATTTTCCTCACTGATATGACTCTAGCTTTTAGAATTGATTTAAAGTTCATGTTCCTTATTTGACAGAACCAAGAAGAATGAATGGCTATATCAGGCAGAAATAGTAAGTAAGCAGTAATGACATTTAGAATTACAGGTTATTTCTACCATGTTCTTTATTTGGCTGGCAATACCATTAACTGATGAATATTCATTATTATGATTATGACTATCCTAGTGTCATATATGTGAACTATTAGACCTAGTTCTGGAAAATAATATTTTTACGTTTAATAAACAGGTTTATCGTCAGATATCGGGAACAGCCATGGGCACTGCGGCAGCCAATACACATGCCAATTTAACTTTGGGTAAATGGGAAAGTATTTACCTGGATGGAAATTCTAATATATATGCATCTAAAATATTGTTCTATAAACGTTTTGTGGATGATATGTTTTTTGGCCTGGCATGGCACTGTTGCAGAATTACATGGATTCTATGAATATTTAAATACTACCCTTGAGTTTCTTAAATTTGAGATGAATTTTGCTGAAGATTTTGTGAACTTTTTCGGTGTTAAGTTGCAAATGACAAAGTCTGGTTTAGAGACAAATATATATACAAAAGATGTACAGGTAAATAAATACTTGCACAAGAGAAGTATGCATGCAAAAAGAACTTTTAAAAGTGTCCTTAAAAGTCAATACCTATGAGCTAGTAGATTAAATACTCAAGCAGAAGTTTGTCATGTACAGATGCAAGAAATGACCAATAACTTTACTGAAAAAGGTTATAGTATGGAAGAGATAGATGTAGCTACAAGAGACGTCCTAAGGGTAAGGTACTCAAAAGCTAGACCTTATTTCTCTACTCAGACTGATACTGTTTTTGAGGAACTGGGAGCAACTTCGTCCCAGCCCATGAGATATCTCATGACCTACAGTAGTGCTAGTAGAACAATAGAAGATGTCATTAATAAGAATTGGGATATCCTGAAAGCTATACCGGGTCATGAAAGCTGGCTTCCAAATAGACCTAGGTTTACCTATCGTAACTGTAGCAATTTAAAGAAATGATTATGTTACAAAGATGTTTCATTGAATAATAATACTGCATTAGTCTTTAATAAAAAGGGCACTTTCCTGTGTTATAATTGCTCTTGCTGTTCAAGTATAAACCAATCTACTGAATTTGTACACCCTATGAATGGCAAAAGGTGTGTCTTCTGTTGTAGTGCAACATGTAATACACCATCTATCATATATCTTGCTACCTGTAATAAATGTTTGGGTTTCTATGTTGGAAAATCGACTAGAAAGTTAAAAGACAGGATCATAGAGCATAGATCTGAGATTAGGAGAGGAATATTAACTAATTCCTTGGCCAGACATGTTAGTGAAACTGATGATTCACATCAGTTTAACTTTAGAGCTATACAAGTACTTCATCTAAACATTAGACCCGGAGACTTCATAAATTGTGTGGATATGAAAGAATATGAGTGACTTATTCATTTAGAAGTGGATAAGTAACCAGGTCTCAATAAACAAGTTACTTTCAAACCAGTACTGAAATTTAAACAACAAAAAGTAAAGAAAACGTGACTATGTATTACATATGTATATACTATTGTTACTGTCCTTTTAAAGACTTAATTGCTGTTTTAACTGCTGTTTTTGATAGGTTGCTGTGTCATGTGATATGTTTGAATGAGATATAAAAGTGCTACCTTAATGATTGTTTTATGTAAGACACTGAAGAAGGATAGTTTGTATCTGAAAGCTTTGTCGTTTTATTAAAAGTTTATTGATGGTATGTACTGCTTGTTTTTTGTTTGAAGCTGTTTGCTTCGTATTCTTCACTTTACGACTAGCTCACCTTTTTTCTGTGACAATGCACTCAACCTTAGGGAATGTCTGGGTATATATCAGCTGGATCAGATTTTAAAAAAAATGACAGGACACATGGGCCCTCCTGATGGCTCTTACCCCAGATGGCTTAGTGGTTAAGGTTTTCGCCTCCCATGCACAAGGTTCAAGGTTTGATCCTGACCTCCGACCAATGCCTGTTTGGAGTTTGCATGTTCTCTATGTGTCTCCATGGGGTTTCTCCCATATCCAAAAAACATGCTGAGTGTTTCCATCTCAAACTCACCAATGACTGGAGCTGTGCACAGCAGCACAGACTCTACATGGTGCCCCCTAGGGGGAATAGTTGTACAGACCAACCGCTTTGGGCATCTATTGTGATGCGCAGTATCCTCAAGATAGGAGAACACGGATCACAGACTGCATGCCGTGGCAGGGCTAGCCACTTGACAGTGTAAGATATGACTCTAGGTGATTCGGTCATGTTGAGTAATGTCGCCAAAAATGGGCATGGGTAGTTACAGGTGATAAGTGGCTTGAGGACCTGCCCTACTCTGACCCACGCCAGGGACCCATGCTAATGGTGGGAGGGGTATATGTGCCCCTATTGGCCAGTGTGTGCCCACCATAAAGCCCAGTAGCCATGGGTCAATAAGCTACTGGCTGGCCGGTGTCTAGTTGCCCAGCCTGGGTTACCTGGGATAGTTCCATTGAGCAAAAGCTGGACATAGAACCAACCAACCTGCCAAGCATAAACTAAGAATTGCTACGCTTAATGTAGGTTCACTGACAGGATGCAGCTTGGAAGTGGATGACATGATGATATGGAGGAGGCTGGACATCCTATGTATCCAAGAGATGAGATGGAAGGGCAGTGCAGCAAAGCCCCTTGGATTGGGATCCAGACTCTACTACTCAGGTGGAGGGCAGGCTAGAAATGGTGTAGGAATTGTGCTGAGAGAGAGAGAGGCTTCAGAAGACAGTAAGGGATATCATCAGAATTAATGACAGACTCATGGCAGTCAGACTCCAGTGTAATGATAGGGCAGTATTCACAATCTCAGCCTATGCCTCACAGCAGGGTTGTGATAGTGACAAAAAGAGTGCATTCAGACAGCAGTTGCAGGACCTACTAGATAAAGCAGGACAACATGAATTGGTGTTGATAATGGGTGACTTGAATGCACATATTGCGACAGATAGAATAGGCTATGAGGACTGCCTGGGCCCACATGGGTGGGGCAACAGGAATAAAGAAGGAGAAGCCCTTCTAGACTTCTGTCTGGCAAATGGCTTGATAGTAGTCAACACATGGTTCAGAAAGAGAGACAGTCACAAGATCACATACAAGAGTAGTCAACATGCAACTCGGGTGGACTTCCTCCTAGTAAGGAAAAGGCACTGAGATAGAATCCATGATTGCAAAGTCATCCCCAGCGAAACAGTCGGTCCATGGCATAAATCACTAGTTGCCACAATCAGCTGCAAGCAGTGGGCAGAGAAGGCTCTAAGGTCAACAGAGACCAGGCTGAAGACCTGGAAGTTGACAGGAGAGAAAGTACAGCAGTTCAAGGAATTACTCAGGGCTATAGAACCCCAAGAAGTGGAGGATATAGGTGGAATTGAAGAAGAATGGCAGCACCTAAAAACAGCATGTGTTAGGACTACAGAAAAGATATGTGGCCGACCCAGGTATGGAAATAAGGTACATAAGGAAAGCTGGTGGTGGAATGCAGAAGTCCAGGAAGTCATCAAAAGAAAGAAGGAGTGCAGGAAGAAGTGGGAGACAGAAAAGACTGACCAGGCTAGGAAGGACTACTGATTGGCTAACAAAGAAGCTAAGAAAGAAGTTGCAGTAGCAAAGAATAGGGCATCAGGAGCACTGTACCAACTTCTGGAAAGGGACTCAGTAAAGGGCACAAAGAAACTATAGCAGGTTGCAAGGTAAAGAAAGAAAGATAACAAAGATAGTCAGACACCCTTCATAAGGGATGCCAGCAACAACTTGCTCACCAGTCCAGAGGACATCAAAGACAGATGGAAGCAGTATTTCTAGCAGCTTCTGAATGAAGGAAACCCCACAGAAGCTGTACTGCCCCAGAAACAGCCTACAATGAGAGAAGAAGAGGAGCCCATCCTAGAAGAACTAAGAACAGCACTAAGGAAGATGAAGTCAGGGAAAGCAGCAGGCTCAGCAAAGGTCACAGCAGATATGATAAAGATGTTGGGTGAGATAGGGGAGAAATGTCTCCTGTGGGTACTAATAGCAGTGT
Source organism: Protopterus annectens (assembly GCF_019279795.1). NCBI lineage: Eukaryota > Metazoa > Chordata > Ceratodontiformes > Protopteridae > Protopterus > Protopterus annectens. The sequence continues at coordinate 910,243,003 of NC_056743.1, read as the reverse complement.
GGAGAGAAAGGCGTATCCCAGATGACTGGAGAATAAGCATACTCATGCCAGTGTTACAAGAACAAAGGGGACATCCACAACTGTGGGCAGTACAGAGGCATCAAACTCCTATCACATTGCATGAAAGTTCTGGAAAGGATAATTGATAAACGGTTATGCAGAATAGTAGAATGTAAGAAAGGAGATGAGCAGTTTGGATTCAGATCAGGATGCAGCACAACTGACCTGATGTTTACAGTGAGACAGATACTTGAGAAGAAGCTAGAGATGAGGAGAGATTCCAACTGGGCATTCCTAGTCTTGGAAAAAGCATACAACAAAGTCCCAAGTAAGCTGATCTCTGCAGCACTGCACTGGTTTTATGTCCCAGAAACACTGGTAGAATTAGTGCAGGCCATGTACAAGGACCCAATGACTCAAGTACGAACAGTATTCAGCCTCACAGAGGGGTTCCCAATGGGAGTGGGTGTACATCAGGGTTCAGCTCTGAGCCCACTGCTGTTCATACTGGTGATAGACTACATTGCCAAACAGTTTGGCGGGGACGGATCAACAAAATATTACTGTATGCAGACAATGTGGCTGTACAGGCAGACTCTGAGCTAGAACTTCAGCAAAGGATAGGAGAATGGAATGCAAATCTCAAGGCACATAGGGTGAAGCTAAGCACAGATAAGATGGTGGTAATGGCAGCAGACTGGGGAAATCAGAAGAAGCTGAGAATACAGATAGAAGGGAAGATAGTGGAACAGGTAAAGAGCTTTAAGTACCTGGGAGGGGTAGTTGAGGAGAAGGGTAGTCTGAATGAAGAGGTCAAAGCTAGAATCAGAGGGGCTGCAGCCAACTGGCATAGAGTATCAGGTGTAGTCTATGACAGAAGAATGCCAAAGAAGCTGAAAAGTAAAGTGTACAAGACAGTGGTTTGACCAGTACTACTGTATGGTACAGAAACCTGGGCAGTAAAGGCAGAACAGCTGAAGAAGCTAGAGATGATGGAAATGAAGTGCCTGAGAAAGGTGGTAGGATGCACACTGTTGGACAGATGAAGAAATGAGGACATAAGTGTAGAAGCCAAAGTAGCTCCAATTGCAGGAAAGATCAAAGAGAACAGATTACTGTGATTTGGGCATGTGTAGAAAAGCAGAAGACAATCTGGTGAGGAAAATTTGGGACAAACAGGAAGAAAATAAGAGAAAGCGAGGACATCCAGCAAAGAGGTGGATGGATTGTATGAAAGAAGATCTGTGACAGTCAGGCATGAGTGTTGAAGAAGGCAGGAGTGTGGCACTGAATCAAGAGAGTTGGCGACAGTTAACATGATACCCTGACCCCATCTAGAAAAATGGGAAAAAGGGGGCTGATGATGACGATGATGACATGGGCAAGGACATTCCTGAAGCCTAAGAATAGGTATCCTGTTACAATCTGACAGCTTAAAGTGGGTGGTGGTTCAGACTGGGTCAGATCTCCATCAATATAATATCTATTTATTTCGGATGTGAGCTACATATGATGTTCATCAAGTGAAGACACCAGACAACTACATATAGAATTAAGAGAAATTACGCTTAAGGGCTTTTAATACTAGCTCATGGCTGTGAGACAGTTCATTGAGTTGGGGGGTAGGCAAGGAATGAGAATGGGTGATGCAAGTTCTAGCACTCATACTCTAATGCATCTTTTCTTTTCTAGTATTCAAATAGGTATGAGAGCTGTGTGAACATTTAAATTTTATTGGGTTGCACACAGGGTAACTGTAGAACCTGGGATGTGAGACTGAGTGTTTGAGAATCCAGTGTATGAACAGGCATGGCATGCAAAGGCAGAAGCTGTTCTGAAGGATACAGGAGAAGCACAGGTTTGGTGTGCCCCTGGATTGCCCCTGGATTTCATTATTTTGCATATTCATGGGAATGATTTTGCAGACTGACCATTCAAAGAACTTAGATCACAGGATTTAAGGGGCAGGAGTAGATGGGATGGAATTAAAGATAAAGATAAAGGATACAAAAAGAGGACATTGGTGAATAATCAAAGATTGATATTCTGGGGTTGAAAATGAGAAGTCGCTATTTCATCAAAATAATGGCTGGGCGGGGCTGGAGACTAGATGGCAAACAGATAGGCAGCATCTTTTAGAGCTCCATAAAACAGTACTAGAAAACAGGAAAAAAAAATATTTTCTTTCACTAAAAATAGTAAAATAACATCAAGGAACTTAAGAACTACAGCTCTATCAAATTTCAAGAAATGTTATTGAGTTTTTCCTATCAAAATATACTGGAAAACATTTCAACTGTTTGGTAATGGCTGCCTCAAAGAATTCTCACTCAGAAACTACTCTGAAGAAAGAGATTCAGCTGATGTCTTCCACATTACAGGAACTGTCGTTGAAAATGGATAGATGTACTGATAACTTGGAAAGTCTCAAAGAAAACTGCCAAAAGCAAACAGATGTATTAAAAGAAATATTACAGCAGCAACAAAATAAATTACTTGATATGGAGACATCACTAAATGACATAGATGGGAGGCTCAAAGAAGAGGAAAATCAGACAGAATTTTTGCTACATCAAAATAATTGGCTAATCAACAAAGTAGATGATTTAGAGAACAGAGAGAGAACTAATATAAGAATATTTGGTCTTCCAGAAAAATCTGAGGGTGAAGACATCATCACCTTTTTGAACTCCTGGCTTCCTGAAGTGCTTGATTTAAAAGAGGGACTATCAATCAGTCAGATTAGATTTGACAATGACTATTCCGCAAAAGTGTTAGAATTAACGAAAAACATGGCCATTAGTGAAACTTCTCAAGCAAAATAAAATAAAAGTGCAAATGTTTTATCCTGCTAAAATCAGAAGTATTTACTCAAATGACTTGAAAACTTTGAACATCAAAGAAGCTTCCATCTTCATCAAGAATAACAGTATCATCACAATTCCTGAAGAAATGGACTGGTCAGTTTCAACCAACTTGAAAAGATCCCCAGAATAAAATACTTGGTCTGATGTAAGGAAAAAGAAACAAAGAACTGATTCTAAAACCATACAGTCTTCCAAATCTCTCAGAGATTCAACAAAGATATAGTCTGCTGGACTTTATTTAAATAAAATATGTATTTTGTTTATTACATTATATATTTACTCTGAGACCTTTATGCTTGTGCTTAAACTTATACTTACTATAATATATCTATCACAAGTCTGGTATTTATTCCCGACAAGGAAAAGTGCTTATATAATTAATGTGACCCTTAGAAACATTTCCTTGCATAGCAAATGAGGAAAACCAGGCTCAAATAACACTTACCACATTTTTTTTCTTTTTTATTATTAACCACATATTATAAGAAAACAAAGTGAATATCAACTCAAATGTATGCTTAGTACATTGTTTCATCAACTCTCACACTCAAAGGGATACTTTTATTATAATTACTTTAGTTTTTCATAAACCAAAACTCAATACTATAAAATGTTTTAAATTATAGTATCTGATTTAAAATACTACATTATGTTACCTCTTACATGATTTGATTATTTATTATTCATTTCAAGCAATGTTTAAAACTAATTCTGATTATAATTTGATTGCTGATATTCATTTCTATTTAAAAACTAATCTATTTTTGGTATAAGGTATTGTTAATTAATGGAAAACGTTAATATTTCATATTTTAACGGCTTTTTACATATGCACATGCATACACCTTTTTTTTAATTCTCAAGCACCCACAAACAACCTAAATCTACTTCGCACACTCAATAAACAATGGTGCCATTTTTTTTAAATAGTAATACACTTTGGCGTCATTGTGTTAATGTGGGGAGGAACAACTCATTTTCTGTGATGCGTACTCAAGATTCTATATACTATTCTAGTTCTCTTCTCTTTCAAGTTACAGCTGCGGTTGTTTAGCCTCTGTGGAAGAGCTTACAATTTTCATAGGCACACCAGACTACAGATAGAATCCCTTAGGCTTTCTCACAATCTCTTGCCTTTAGTCATCCAGTTAGTCAGATGAACGCTCGAGTATCATCGTAGTTGATTCTCTGAGTGGGTTGAAAGGGAGGGGAAGAATTCTGTTATTCATATACTTTCCATCATTTGTATTAAGCAAAATAACTTAATAAAAGAAAACACTGTTCTTGTGGCCTGTAGAAATTCTTAGTTGCAGACTTATTATATCAGTCCTTCTTTTCTGGCGTTTCATAAAGAAAAGATTTTTTGTACACCATTCCATCTTTCCCAAAATAGTCAGTCTGAATGGAGAGGGACAGGGAGCAGTTACTGGTTTATCTTTCACAATACTGCAGTCAAAGAAAGTATCTTTTTTCACTTCATGGATGTTCATAAAAGGCTTAGGTAGAGAAGGCTTAGGTATTGAAGGCTTAGGTATTATGTTACTAGAACAGAGTCCTTAAGAAAATATGATAATTTGCTTGATTGTTTTGCAAATGGTTTCAAAATAATGAACGTTACCAAGCAAAACCTTTCCAGATGGCTCACAAATTGCATTGTTACTGTTGTGAGAAACTCTGCAAACTTTTCAGGCCATTCCTAAAACATATACTGTCAGGGCTCCTCTCCTTTCTCTGCCATCTTCGAAAAAGCTTCTTTAGATAATGTTTATTCTGAAGCTACCCGACTATCATTGAAAGCATTAGCAAAACTTTATGGGTTGCATGTGGCTTCTATATTAAGGTGTTTTCTGGACCTCAGTGATCGATGTTATTAAATGGCACCTCTTCTTGTAGTTTTAGCTGAGACTTAGTTATATTATAGCACTCCAGCTATGAAAAAGTGTATTAGATACAAAACTTATGGTACTCCCCTAATGCTGCTTCTGAGTTTAAAGTCACCTTCCTGCTCCCTTTTTCTCGGGGAGTTGTGCAATTTTGCTTGAATCCAAACTAGAGAGATGGATGGAAGGACTTAATAAAAGAAAAAAAAGGAATCTGTTAATTTTACGCATTTACGTGGTTAGTTCCGAGACAACGTTAAACAGAAAGTACACATTAGACAACCTAAACCCTATACCTATGAGACTATAGGCTTTATCTAGTTGCTTAGCACTGTGTCTTATTAGCAGACTTTGAAAATAATTATTGTTTAACAATGTTTAATATAATTATAAAGCATCTTAGTTTTGATTTTAGACACTAAAGTTTGTTGATTTAACATTTTAAAATTCTATTCAGACAGTTCACAGGCACTACATGTGACATATAGTCTAGAGCAAACAAGGAAGATACAAATTTTGCTTCTTCTCATTTTGAAATATGCTTCTGCCTAAACACTATACAACATCTTTGGTCTTCTCATATCCTGCCCATTAAAGTTTTTATAGACAAAATTTGTAACATGTTCCTTTCATTAGAAATCATACCCTTATCAGTGTTTTCTGTTATTTTTATGATATTTCTTTGAGTCCATTATATATAACAGCTCATGTTTGATTTGACTAGTATAACAAGAATGTAGTACCCAAGCAGAAAATGATCTTAAACTAAGTTAAGAATATTGATTGTCAGGAATGATTCATAGTGATGACTTCTTAATATTAACTCTCTCCTACACCTTTCATACACCATAATACTATGCTATATGATGGAAGTGAGGCACCTCTATACATGCTATGAGGGTTCATTCATGGCAGCACAAAAGGCACTGTAGACAGAATAAGCAACATCATTACCCCCGTGCAAGCATGCTGTTCTGAGATATTGACTGTCTATTGCACCCGGTAATTACAGAATACTGTAGGTAAAATCAGGTTGCCAATACAGAGTATACAAAATGCTATATAACATACTAGGTCATCTACAAACCCACAGTGAGCCCCCTGTAGAGCATATACATATCCACAGACAGCTAGTTTACTACAAATGTTGGCATTTGTTACTTAAGTCATGCATCTTTACAAGAGTTAAAATTCCTAGTAGTGAAGTAATTTACTAGCTCTATTTTATGTGCTCACTTTAGAGAAAAAAAATACTTTATGCCATCTATATAATCTCTTACAAAAATGTTGCTGGCAATATATTAGATAATACATAAGATTTTAATATCTATTTTTAGTGCTCACCAAACCTGATATCTAGAGTATATTAATGGTGCTTTCTTGCTGAGCACCCCCGTTCACTCTTGGACTCTGTTTCATGAGCACAGAGAGTGTTGAAAGTTTATCTCTGTACATTTGGTAGTTGTTTCACTATCTAAACAAGTGGCATAGCACTATGTATCTAGAAATTGTTCAAAGGAATTGTGAGAACTTGGGTTGCATTAATTTGTTAGAGTACAGAGAGAGGTAAAATTAATAAAGTGAACACTGTTTCTAAATCTGGCTCTGGCAAGTATAACCTTACAGAGACATATATATGCATCTAAATAGCCTCCTAAATGCATTTATGAACTTATTTATAACACAGAATAAATGAGTCATTTCTTATTATCTAATTATTACATAGTTTCTTTTCTCTAACCTCTGAGATAATATTCATATAAATATATAGTATGATGTTATTGAACAATGTCTCTGGGAAACAGTGTGAGATATAAAATATGTAATGCAGTATGTTTATATACATATCTTTCTGAATGTATATAAGAAAAGAAGGGCAAGTTGAAAATGTTTAATATTGCTGAACTGTTTTACTTTTATGAATTCAAGTTATACAGAACTCTGTCAACATGAATCAGTATCAAGCTACAAATAGTTTTCTTCACTGATACTACTAAACATAGGTTTCTATACTTCTTATAAATAGTTCCATTCACAGTTACTACCAAACATAGGTTTCTATGCTTCTCATTTTTCATGTCAATGAATTTATTTTATTTATAATAAGAAACATTTGCAAATGATAACAGTCTATGGTTTTATACTTTAATTATCAGCTTATTAATATAAGATTTATGGTTTGGGGAACTTGAGTCCAGATTTGCATTTATAGTTGTTTGGAAACACAGAAAAATAATTTTCATGAGACATATTAATATTCATATATGTGCTGCTTTTGTATTAGTTTCTCAATTCTTAATATCTATGCAATTATTGAATATCAAATGATATTGTATAATTAAAGAAAGAGTTATATTGCCTAATACTTTCGAATAATATTAACATAGTGGTAATTTCTCTTCTGCGAAATATAGTTTAATAGCACTTGACATAAGATCTGTTCACTTCACTCTATATTATAATAGGAACTATTTATTTGTTAATAAACTCCTCTCTTTTAATTAATAGTAGTTATTTTTCCTTTCACTACTCACATAATTATATTATTAATTTGTTTGATTTATGTTTTTCTTATCTCCAGAATGTATAAAATGGAGCTCTTGTAACATTCACTTTTCTTTAATTTTTATCAAGATATGAAGGTTAATCTGGTTGAACTGTTTTGTTTTTCCAGATTAGGATTGTTTTTCACTCCATGTTTGTTTGAGGGACTTTTAGACTCATTGCTTACATATTTGTATGCAATATTTCTCTTTACTCACATTCCATTTCCTGTTTGGCCTCAATATTTGTTAAATTTATATTTTTCTTCAGGAAACATAAATCTGACACTAAAATATAATTCCTGCAAGAATGTTACACAGATTTTGACTGATGCAAGTACTACACACCCTTGTCTGCTACAAATATATTTTAAACTTAAACAAACAAGATGGATTTAACTCTACTTTCTTTAAATATTAATGGATTAAATAATCCGAGGAAAAGGTCCAGTCTACTAAGATATGTAAAACTAAATAAAGCGCAAGTGGTATTCCTTCAGGAAACTCACTTTAAAACTAATGATAACTATATATGGAATCCAAATGAATATTTAAAACTATCTAATTCTTCCTATAATAAAAAAATTACAAGAGTTTTAATACTATGGAAAAAAAATTTACAAACCCTCAAATAATCTATAATTATGAAGATAAAGATGGACTTTTAGCTATTGTAATATTAACATTTATTAATAGAACCTGGACACTAGTAAACTTATACTGGCTTCCTGGCATTGGAGTGGGAACAATCAAAAAACACATAGACCATATTAGTTGAGTATCCAAAGGTAATCTGATAATAGGAGGTGACTTTAACTGTATTTTAGACAACTCTGAGACTACTAACAAAAGACCTGTTCGATCTACCCCCATAGGGAAATCTCTTAAGAAATGGACTGAGAATTTAAACCTATTGATAAGTTTAGTTTCAGAAAGAACAACTCTTTATTATTCTCACATAGTGACCACAGATTTAATACCCAAACCAGAATAGATAAAATCTTTTATCTCAAGATTTGAGAATGAAAATAAATAATTTTTCCATAATTCCGTGTCCCCTGCCTGATTACAATTCACTTATTCTTAACCTTCAAATAGATTTTAAGAGATTAACTTTCACAAAAAGAATCCCAGCCTATATTACCAAATTGAAACAATTTAATCTATGGCTTGATTCAGAAATACAATTCTTCTTAGATACTAATTATACAGAATATATAAATATAGTTATTCTATGGGATACTCTAAAGGCATACTTATATGGTAAAATTATAACATGGTTTAATAATAAAACAAAAGAATGGGAATCTGAATTAACAAATATCAAAAAGCAAATTATAGAAACTAATTCCAATAAATCATTAGACTCAAGTACTAAAAAAAGAAATTGGGGAACTAAATAAAAAATACAATGAAATCTTAACTCACAAAAGTAATATGGCTCTAGAAAAATTAAAACTAAATTTGTTTTCTGTGTCACCCAAGCAATTGCATAATCTAGTATTGAGAATAAAAAGGCAATACTCTGAAAATAATATTATAAATATCATTTATGAAGGGAAAAATAATAAAAAGTATCTGATATAAGCAACATCTTAGATGCCTTTAAATTTCATTTTGCAGAACATTTTAGAAATATTGATTCACCTCATAATACCCCAAATTTTGATCTGGATTTATCCAAAATAAAAAAAAAATCCCAGAAAAGCTATTCTTAGATATTAAAAAAATCTCTTCTAAAAATCTATCAGAAAAAATTAAAGAAAGTAAAAACAATAAAGCTCCTGGTATTGATGGAATTATTATTGAAATATGCAAATTACTTTGTACATCTGCAATCTCAATATTACATAGAGCTCTAAACGAAGTTCATATGCAAAATAAAATTCCACCTTCATGGAGATATTCACTCATTACCCCTATCAAAAAAGAAAATAAAGATCCAAATCAATGTAATTCTTACAGGCCAATTTCACTACTTAATAATGATTATAAAATTTCATGCCCATCCTAGTCAATAGAATCAAAAAATCTCTAATAGATGTTATTAGTGATGATCAAACAGGCTTTATCTACAATAGGCACACCCACGATAACATCCAGAGAATATTAACTACTATTAATATTCTAAATAGGGACAATCAAGAAGCTCTTATATTAGCTCTTGATATTGAAAAAGCCTTTGACTCACTAAAATGGGATTATCTTTTTAAAGTCTTAGAAGTTTATAATTTTCCTACACAATTCATATCATTAATCAAAAACATTTACAAACATAATCTTGCCTATATAAAATTGGGTCCATTCAGTTCAGAAGTCATTGTAATTACTAAGGGTACAAAGCAAGGTTGCCCTATGTCTCCAATCTTATTCGCACTTGCAATAGAATATTTTTCATCAGTAATTCATCACAATCCTAAAATCAAAGGCATTGACATTTATGGTCAATTTAATTCTAAAATAATGCTCTTCACTGATGACATTCTCCTTACTCTAATAAACTCAGATGAATCTTTACAAGAACTAGACTTACAAATTGATACCTTTTATCATATTTCAGGTCTCCGTGTTAGCAAAACAAAATCTTATTTCATGTTATTAAATCAAAAAGATGATACCCCCCCCCTAAGTATAAACCATATAACTGGAAAACAGGCCTCCTCTATAAATTATTTAGATATAATACTATGTGAAAAATATGGATTTAACATTAAAAATAAACTATAACAATATTATAAAAAACTCAAATACACATATTGGAAAAATGGAACAAATTATTTTTAAAATTTGAAGATAGACTACAACTAATCAAGATGGTTCTTCTCCCAAAAATAAACTATGTTGCGCAAGCTATTCTTATGATTCCCAACAAAAATTTTCTAAAAGAAATAAATGCAACTCTTATAAATGTTCTTTGGTTTTCAAAAAGAAATAGAATAGCCTTTTCTAATCACATAAGGCCTTGGGAACTGGGTGGTATTAATTTCCCAGACATAGATTCTTACATTAAAGCTTCCATTATCAAAACATTTATAAGATGGATTGACTCACATTACTAACTGAGAGCATCATAACTAAGTTATAAATATATATACTTAAATTTATACATTTTTTAAATCTATATATTGATTAGTTAAGTTGATTTAGTAAGTATGTACTGCTTGTAAAATGATGCTCTCAGTTAGTAATGTGAGTCACTCTTCTGATGGTTTAATTGATTTAATTAATTAATTGAAAAAATTTGATTGAGTAATTAGTTTATGAATGATTTTGTGAATACTATTTAAGATGAGAGGTTTTCATTGTATTTTGAGATCTGAAGAAGCATACTCAGTGTGTATGTGAAAGTGCTTATCAATTTTTTACTGGATTAAAAGTTCATTGTTTTATCGTGGTGGTCCAGCTTTGTGTTTTTTCTATATACTGTAAATAGTTTATTATAAAATTATTCATTGGATTTATAAGTTCTATATAAATATTGTTCGAAATTAATAAAATTATTTGAGTAAAAAAAAAAATAATGGCTGGGCCATAAAATGTTTTAGAAAACTGTAAGAGTGGATCACTAAATGGGATTTGGAGGTTCTGAGGCAAGAGAATGGGGAAAATAAGGTGGAAATGGGAAAAGAACCAGCTGGATGAGGGGTAGTTGTAACCTTGGACAGATATGGCAGGATGTAAAGCCTTTTTCTATCACAGTGACGGAATGTTAACAGGCTTGCATGTTTCTCCAAGTATAAATAAATGGTGACCTGTGTAGTGCTGTTCTAGCTTGGGTTTATCACACATACTCAATCATTAACAACAGCACTGCAGCAAATGCAGGATCTAGAAACTAATTCTTGAGCTGAATATAAAGGGCAGGGAAGGTCTGACTAAGCTTTAGTGTTCATTTTATGTGGCAGCATGCCTGATGTATGCTGTAAGACTGTTATAGGAGCCTGACAGATAACTGCAGCATTATCTGTGTCCGCAAGCACAGTCAGTTAGGTACCACGTATCACTACAAAGAATTGACTCAGTTGGCATCACAACTTGGCCAGTGTAGAAGGGAGAATGCGTTGTAACTTTAAGAAGCATTTCCAAGTGTAGGCACATGCATATAAACAGTGAGCACATGCAGGCAGCAGTGCCATTTTGAAAGAACAGCCAGAGTGTTAACATGTGTGTGAGTGTAGTAGTCAGTCTGTTTTTAAATTTATTTAAGTTTAAGTTACTAAGCCTCAATCCTGATGTGTATGTGTATAATAAAGCTGCTTGAATCGAACACACAACTGTCTGTCTGTTTTATCCTGATCAGACGAGCAACAGCCAGTATCCACACATGCAGCCACAGCTGGGTACCACCTAACACACTAAACAATAACTTAGCTAGCTATCATCTAGGGCTTTACAGCCAATATTATGAGTCTAGAACCACCTTTGAAAATCACAACTGTAGTTTTATAACATTACCTGTGATCTACTGATACGACTGGGGTGGGAGTAATACATCCAAAGGTGCATATCATCTAAGAATAAGTCAGACTGAAATTTTATGGTAGAAGGCAATCTGGTAAAGCAAACTGACTGCAATCTCATAAAACGAGGCACACTGGTAACATAAACTGTCTGTGATTTTCTAGGAAAAGACAGTCTGTTAACATGGACCAATAGGACTTTCATAGGAGAAGGTAGTCTGGTATCACACACTGACTGGTCATCAGTACACAAAAGATGTTAGCTGCACCTGTGTTACATAAATAATCCCAATATGACAACTATGTCATGGACTACAGGTGAAATCATGCAGTTACCATGTGAAAATCTGCAACTGTAACAAAAGCAGGGTTACCAACTATGGAGTCAGAGAAACACCAATGTTCATGGCATTGTATGTGATTTAAAAGAGCTAATTGATTAATACAGGTTACTTGCATCACAGCAGCACATGCTGGTGTCTTTACCTGAAGTCAATATGTACTTCAATTAGAGGTAAACAAGTTATCAGTACTACTTGAAGGTTAACAAATATATTCAGGTTACTTACTGGTAGTAAATGGTCTTCAAAAAGACATGCAAGTAACCAGAACTACTTGGAGTTCACAAGTGCAGAGAGCTTACGTCTATGTCGTAGGGTTTACAGGTGCATATAGGATCCCAATTCTCTTTGCAGTTTCACAGGTCCAGCAAAATTGACAGAACTCCTGGGGGATCAAAGACTTACAAAAGTTACTAAAGATACTAATTATCTTGGTGTTCAAACATACAGTCAGTTGATGCCAATGCTTGATATTCCCAGATGTAGGCAGATGCGAGAGGTTAATCAGGTTTGTAACATCACCTAAGCAAATAATGACATCATTTCAGTTCTATGAGGTTGAAAGCCCTGTTTGGAGGTTAGAAAACTTGGCAGCAATAACTCTCTGGCGTGTATAACTATAACTGTGTAAATAACTTTGTAGAGTCTATAGATACAGCTGTGTAAATAACTCTGTGGAGTCTATAGATACAGATGTGTATATAACTCTGCAGGGTATATAGATAAAGCTGTGCAAATAACTGTGAAATCTATAGTTACAGCTTTGTAGATAACTTTGCAGTCTATAGGTAAAGCTGTGTAAATAACTCTGCAGTATCTACAGATAAAGCTGTGCACAGCTGCATGAATAATTCTGCAGAGTCTATCGATACAGCTGTGGAGGCAGCACTGTAAGTAAAGGCAGAGTTGCAAACAGCATAGCAGAAATTCCTAGATCCCTGCATATATTATGATACCTACAGCATCCATGGGTAGAAACAAGGCTGTATTTCCTGTGGGCATTTAAAGACCCACATGCAGAGCCACGGTTCACAGCACTACTTGGCCCACAGGTACATTTAAACTGGAAATGCTGTTGAGATGCTGACAAACAAAGCTAGTTTAGCAACCTCACTGGAAGGTATACAGGTGCAGCCAGGTAACCAGCACTGATTATAGGTACAGTCTGTCTGCTTTGAAGCAAAAATATTGTTAGCTGCTTTGCTGGTGGTGTAGAAGTTAGAGATTCTCTATGTGGTGATGGTGATGATGATAATGATGATGATGATGATGATGACAACGACATTATTTTTCAAAACTTGTGGCTGCCAAAATAGGGGGGAGGACTGATTATGTGAAGGACTAATGAATAACCTTTTTCTATGTGATAAGGAACCAGCATGTCTCTGGCACAGTATGAAGACAAATGGAACCTACAGATGTGGATTTGTATGCTCTATTCTTGGGGACATAAGTCAGGCAATGGTGGCTTTATGATGCTTCTTGATATCAATGCTCAAGTCATTCCAGGTTTCATAAAAGAAAGAAAAATGAGAATGCTGGGTTGATGGTGGTGAAGGGTTTTAAACCACTGTCATTGCACTGGCACAGATTATATTTGGTCTCTAACTTCCCTTTAACTGTGCAGAAACATTATTGAGCTCAGTTAATCACAAACTTGTGAGAGACAAAAGCTTCCTTTCTGGGAATTATAAAATTGTGAAGAGAAGAATGCTACATAAGACCAGAGCAGATGTTAGCTTTAGGCTGTGGGAGAGGCTATTCTGGAAAGGAGAATACCTGGTAGGTACAGTATAATTTGGTCAGGTAGTAAACCCCAGTGAGGAAGTCAAAATATAATGCTGGAAAAGTTTGGAGTACAAACTTTCTATAAGACTTGATATCCCCCACAGTTATGCACAGCATCCTCTGAGGATGCAGTGGTACGCCATACTTTATCTGAGAACCATATGTTTGGTAGTCACTCCCCTCCCCCCAATAACTTGTTTGAATCCTAGAAACTTTTCCAGAATCTAGTGATCTTTTCTCCCTTATAATAGCATCTTTCTTCCCTCCTATCCAGCATCAGCCTTCCCACTAGTGAGCAGGAACTGTACTCACTCTCCTTTCTTCTCCGTCCTTTGTCCGCTGCCATCTGCCTGCAATCATAGTGCTTAAATATATTTCTCCATTCCGGAACAGTTGCTAAAAATAAATTAAATCTGCATAAAAAAATAGATGTACTTTTGGCTTTTCAGTAGTTACGTTTGCTTTTGGTAACTTTACCAAAGGACAGTCTAGTACCAGTACACTTGTGTAAAGATCTGTGGAGTCCACTTCCCTACATAACTTGATATGCAGCAGTTAATCAGAGCAATTTCTGAGACCCATGTTTTAGTGAGTTGACTATACAGTCTAATGAAATCAGGCTGGCCTCAGAGCAGGTTATACACAGCTATGTGAGTAAGAACAATCAGAATCAATTTATAAGAAAATACACAGAAAAGCACAGTGAAGTTAGCTGGTACGGTAGGAGGGATGCAGCACATTTGCATGGCCTTTCACGCTTCTTTTACTCCTTTCACTAAGAAATGTTGCCATCCCTCTGCTCCCCTACTAGGTAAATGAGAACTGCTAGGCAGCAGCTGACTGCTCCAGAAAAGCATGATAATTATCTGAGCATGTCCTTTCCTAGCTGCCATTTAAGTACAAATAGCTCACGTCTGGGTAAGAAAGACATGAATTGTTGCCTTATTATTACCAGTAACAAAAAAAGTGGGACTCACACAAATCTCTTACCAGGTTTGCTTATACATATAATTGCATAATCTGTAAGTTAGTAAGTCATTTTGATATAGTGTTTCTGCGCAAAATTGTGAAAACAGATACCTTAGTTTGAATCCTGTAACTGCTATTTAATTTCTTGAATCATTGTGGGCCATCCCATTGGCATAACAGCAGTCTTATTTGTTTGAGGAGCAAATTTTAGCTCTGACACGGCACATGTGTGTTCATTTCATAGCATCCCTTAAGGAGAGGGGTTATCAGCTAGAAGAATGACTAAATAAAACCCCATGGAATGGAACACAATGGGCAAAGATCAGACAGGGTTAGTCCAGAGTCTGACAAAATATGTGAGTAAAATAATTATTGTGCAAACTTTAGTGCTGACTTCTCTGGTTCAGTTCCCAGCTGGGGTGCTTTTTGTGTGGATTGTGCCTGCCTTCCTTGTCCACATGAGTTTTTGCAGGGGGCTATGGTTTCCTCCCACATCCCAAAGGAATGCTGACAGATAACATGATAATACTCCAAAATGTGTGCAGGTGCTAATGTGGTATGCAAAGTTCTCAAGGACTTATCCTTAAAATCCAGGGCATAGGCAAAAGTAATAAGGGACAAAGGCTGAAAACCAAGGGCTCTTTTTAAATATTGCCATTTTTCACTTAGAAAGCTCAGAGAAAAGGAGTATATGTGAAAATTAGTATTTAATGAAGAATTAGAAATCTGTAACATTAACGTCTAACATTTATTCAATGACAACAGCCTTTACTGTTCTGTCACACAGTCGCAAATTTCATGAGAAAGACAAAATCAGGGACAGTTGAAAGGTGTGGTGGTGGTCTGTACATGAGTGTGTAAGCATCTTCAGTCTGACTGGTGCCCTGTGTTTTGTTTTCATGCCTTATGTCCATTGCTTGCCAGAATATACTGCCATAGGCTCAGAATCCCCACCACCCTAAAACAGATAATGTAGGTACTCAAATAAAGAATGAACCTTTAGTGCAGTTTGTTCTATTTCACAAAGTTCAAATCTTCAGCAATTGTCTGTCTACTGTGTCACTTCTTTGTTTACACAAGTACTTGAAAATAACAATAATATTTATATCTCAGAGAAGTTAAACTATCACAGAACAGCAACTTTTTTTCTACCAGCCATAGATTCGGGTTCTAGCTTCATGATATTGAATGATGCTATATTTTTATAAGGTGATTGGTGGGTGGTGTGCACGCTACATAATAAATCTGAGCTTGTGACTGAAATGGAGGGTCTGGGGCATCCCATATAGGCACTTTTCTCTAGTCTTGCAGAACGAAAACCCAATTTACTGTGTTGTTGATGATCTGACTGTTGGTGTGTTAAAAAGGGATCTTGACTTAATAGATGCTATAGAAATCACTCTGGATATATGAAGCTTCCAGATAGAAGTGCAGAAGGAGAGGAGGAAATTTATGTTGTCAGGCAAGGGAAACATCAAGGATATAATACACTCACTCTCTTCTTCCGAATCAGACCAGATTAGTACTACATGTAGATTTTAGCAGGTAAAACAAGCTCTGTGCTGGAGCAAACAGACATGGCACAAACCCAAGTCGGTAAATGAGAGCTGCTACTGAGGGATTCATGCAAACAGACATGGTACAAACCCAAGTTGGTAAATGAGAGCTGCTACTGAGGGATTCATGTGACCAGACATGGCACAAACCCAAGTTGGTAAATGAGAGCTGCCACTGAGGGATTCATGCAAACAGACATGGCACAAACCCAAGTCGGTAAATGAGGGCTGCCACTGAAGGATTCATGCAAACAGACATGGCACAAACCCAAGTTGGTAAATGAGAGCTGCTACTGAGGGATTCATGTGACCAGACATGGCACAAACCCAAGTCGGTAAATGAGGGCTGCCACTGAGGGATTCATGTGACCAGACATGGCACAAACCCAAGTCGGTAAATGAGGGCTGCCACTGAGGGATTCATGCAAACAGACATGGCACAAACCCAAGTCGGTAAATGAGGGCTGCCACTGAGGGATTCATGCAAACAGACATGGCACAAACCCAAGTCAGTAAATGAGGGCTGCCACTGAGGGATTCATGTGACCAGACATGGCACAAACCCAAGTCAGTAAATGAGGGCTGCCACTGATTGATTCATGTGAACAGACATGGCACAAAACCAAGTTGGTAAATGAGAGCTGCTACTGAGGGATTCATGTGACCAGACATGGTACAAACCCAAGTTGGTAAATGAGGGCTGCCACTGATTGATTCATGTGAACAGACATGGCACAAAACCAAGTTGGTAAATGAGGGCTGCCACTACGGGATTCATGCGAATATGGTACAAACCTAAGTCGGTAAAAGAGGGCTGCCACTGAGGGATTCATTTTAATAGATTGACACCACCTTTTTTGAATGTACATTATTGAAAACATTTAGCCCAAAATACTTTCAAGAGAAGCTCAGAGCAAATCTTCTTTTGCAGGGCATGTGGGGGGGACACACCACACACACCCAAACTTAAATATACCTGCCCTGGGATCATACATCAGTGGAGAAAAGGGAATTCTTCACTATTGCTGAAAGTGTTTTTGGCTAAATATTTTCCTGAAACTACATACAGGGGAAAGTGGCATTGTTAGAATGGCACATTCTGTCAGCGAGAAATGCCATGCATAACAATAAGTAGAGTTGTCTTTGTTGGTTTGTTTGCATAAGAAGCAAATCCACCATGGCACCTTCCTTTTCTATGACTGTAAAGCTAAATCCCAGAATCCATTGCACAGTCAGGAAGTTGCTAAGCAGACCTTAGACATCTCTATCTTCTTGGAGGGGCAGTTGCAGATCCACGGAATGTTGCTGCTACTACTGCTAATGGAGAGAATAAACATTAGCAAGCAAGAATGAAGATGGTCATAAACTCTATGTTCATCAGCTGTTGGACACATACAAGACTCTAGATCCATGTACATAGATTCATATTTATATGGATATGGTGAAAGTGGGGAGAAAATGAACATTTGGTCTAGGGCAGACATACCCTAACAAACGTGAAAAGTTCTGTCATACCACTGCAAAGAAAGAAAGGAGACAGGGCTAGAAGAATAGAAATGGAATGGAGACTGTAATATAATTCAATAGATTGAAAGGGGGGTTTAAGGCACATAAAACATAAATGTTGAAGCATAAAGGCCATTCAGCCTTCTCATGATGGCTATTTCCCTGCCTACTGGATAATCTGATTACTGTATTTAATCAACAACCTGCATCTTATCTCTCACTCTATGAATTGTTTTATGCCTAACCTATATTTTGTTAAATGCTCTACAATGCTTGAACCCATTGCAGCCAGTTCTTAGATATGCTGCACATGTTCACAGCCTGCGATATCACAGGTGCCCTAACTACAGCCCAGAGTACCTGAGTTCAATTATCAGCTTGGGAGGCTGTTGCATCTGGTATCAGGTTGGACAGGAGTTATAAGGCATGCCTGCTTCCCTCTTTTTTTTTTTTTGGAGGGGGTCAGGGATGCATTCTTGGGGGGACAGGGATGCATTCCTTGGAGGAGGGATGGGGATATGTGCTTGGGGTATTCCTTTATGCTAGATTCCTCAGTGAAGACTAAGGAATGATTAGGACATCAGTCTAAGGGTTGGACAGAGCTTTTGAGGGTATCACTCATGCAGGTGGGGGTGTTTCTTACAAGAGTCCTTTGTACAATCAACCCTGGCCACATAGTGTGCTTCTGTAGAACAGTCATAGGGACCCAACCTGCCAAAACCTCTTCGGCAAGTCACAGTGGTGGCTTCCTGAATCACTTTAGCCAGGGGGCTGTTGACGTCAAACCCAAGTCTAGCTACATAAAAATGTAGAGTACCGTGGGAGAAGGAGCTGAGGGTTATCATATGGGAACAGATGGCAAAGAGATAAAGCCTAACATGAACAACCCATGCAAATAGTAATAGTGATGATGATAATAATAATAATAATAATAATCAGTAATGCTGTTCCACATATCCACTGCTATGCTTGTGAAAAACACTTCCTCACAAACACAACAATCAACTCCCATTCATTTTTAAGCAGCTATGCTGTCTTGTTAAGGACCAATGTTTTTGTACAGATCTGAACATACTTACAACAAAATAGACTAGTCCTTCAGTTATATCCAGCAGCACATAACTATTTGTGTAGAGGTGATTCTAAGCAGATGAATGTAAACTATTTCCATGCAAATGGAAATAGTGTTTTTTATTTTGTTTTTCTCATCATAGACATATATAATTCACATATAGTATATGGTGTCCACACTGGGACAAAGAACACTGCATATCATTGTTGTTTTAGTTAACTACTATATTTTCAATGAATGGGGATTATCTATAATTATCACTGGAAGACCCACACTATCCATGACTAAATTATTTGGTGCATATAAGCTTTCAGGAAAATTCAAAAATCGTTGTCCAAACTGGGAGAGCTCTTTGTTTACTCTTTCATATCTGATGCTTATATAATTAGTTATATCAGTAGGCAACAATCAATAACCAGTGTTAGCTTAATTTTCAGTAAAGAACTTTTTTTATTCTATACAAGCAGGGCCTTACACTTTTTAACTCAGTTGCTCAATAATAATTTTCAATAATATATTTTTGTCTACATACCTTATGTAAAACTTAATAAAATGTTTTGGTTTTGTTTGCTATTATTGTCTCCATGGTACTAATATTCTTCATGTTGTGTGTTCTATCTCTATTTTCTTGTATTACAGATTTAATAAAAATATATTGATAAAAAATAAAGAAAGCTGGAACATCTAAAGAAAGTAGAACATCTGGGGTTTTCAGGTGAATAGGAATTTGCAGCCAAGGAGTTAAAATGTTAACAGGCTTGACCTGGACTAGTAGCACGATGTTTCCAACTGAGTTTGTGATGTCTGTGAAGTAGAAAAACAGCATGTAGGAGTACAGTGAAGCTGACTGTAATGAGAAAAAATTTAAATCTTCATTGATGGTGCAGCAAAACCACAATGCAGCCGTCAAAGTTATCAGATTAGAACCCACTGACTTGAGTCTCCAGTCAAGAAGCCAGTTTATACTCTGTGTGCAAAGGTTAATACTTGTGCTATAGTGTCTAGACTCCTACGGGAAGAGAGATACTGAAAAAAAAATATATAGCAAGTGTCTAATCTTTTGTCATTGTCAGGCAGACATCAGTAGTGTCATACCTGTTACATACTGAAGAAAGATGGAGCAGATGGAAGAAATGATGCAATCACAATGTCCTGGTTACATATGAGTAAGGTTAGGAACCAGAAAGTTAAAAAGAGACATTAAGCAGTAGTACTGGGATATATATAAATATATATATATATATATATATATATATATATATCTATACAAGACATTAAGCAGTAGTACTGGGATATATATATATATATATGTGTGTGTGTGTGTGTGTGTGTGTGTGTGTGTGTGTGTGTGTGTGTGTGTGTTTTATATATATATATATATATATATATATATATATACATATATATATATATATATATATATATGTGTGTGTGTGTATGTATAAATAAACACACATACACACAAACACACACGCACCCACACTCACACACATATATATATGTATATATATATATATATATATATATATATATATATATATATATATATATATATATATAATTTTTTTTGACAAGATGAGCAAGGACATATATTGCTACTATATAATATTTGTGAATCAGAAATTAAGAAACTGCTCCCTTCTGACTTAACGGGCAGCTTATAGATTCATAAGGCAACATCTTGCATTATTTCATTCCAGTCTTTAAAGAGGACCATTCTTTTATTTATAGCAAAAAAATAGATACTCTGAGAAACATGTCCTTGAGTCGGTGTGTTTTATTAACTGCAACGTTTTTCTCTGTAAATAAATGTCTTCAAAACAAGTCTGCATTTAACTCCTTTAATCATTTCACATGCTAGGATATGTGGGTTAGAGCTATATGACAGGACTATAACTCTAACTCAATAGCTGCATATCAAAATAATTTACATTTTATATTGTCAGTTCTTTCTTTCTCTCTGAATGATTAAAAGCATAGATTACAGGGCTTGAAAACATTGACTCAACATAATGGGTGTGTAGTATGTGCATCTTGACAAATCCCACTTACACAAGTGTCATGCTGTTTACAATGACACAAAAGAGAGACAGGGAGAAAACCATGACACAGGAAGAGTTTGTAAACTCTTTCAGATAAAAAAGGTATTTCAGAAACTTCAAAAGACATTGTCATCAGTTAGTGTTAATGGTCTAACCAGGGCATACTAAACTTAAAGGGTTTCATTTAGTGGGAGAGGCACACAATGTCTATTAACCAATGTGTATATGTAGGAAGCACTTCACCAATAATTATTTTCTTTTCCTCTTCACTCAGTTTAATTAACATTAAGCTACAGATGTGTCACATTGTTGTACCACATACTGCAAAGCTCTTTTCAGAGCACTATTCTTAATATTTTAAAAAGAAACACTTCGGCTGTATAATGTAAATGAAAAAAGCACACAAGGCTTGCGGTGTCAGTAGATGTTAACAAAAATAAATAATGTCACATTACACATCATTCAGAAATGTGGGACAATGAGCACAACTACACTGTCTTCATTAAAGAAAGGCAGTGAACACAACAAACTCCAAATCTAACACACTCCCCCTTAAAAACACATATGTGTTTATATAAATAAATATGTCATGTCCATTAGTGATAAAGATACTCTCTGTAACATCAGCTTATTACTAAAATGTTTTTTTTTTTTTTTTTTTTTACAAACTAAGTAATAAGTGCTGCACTGCTTACGGTTATCCTGTATGACAACTGTAATTATTCTGTACTTTTTCTTGAAACATAGTATGTTTCTGTAGAATTCTGTAAAATCAGATGGCTAATTTAGGTTGTTACCACGCTAACAAATATGGTCTTCGCAAATAACAGCCTGCTGATTCATGTTGACCATCTTCCTATGTAAAAGACAATCTGGTTTCTTGTTAATCATTATGTACTGCTTGTGTTCCTACTCATCACCTAACACACTTGGATTTCATTACCTTATGTCTCCCTTGCAGTTCTAAATTAAGCTATAGTTTTGATTCATTAACATTCTCAAGAAGGCTGCTTCATGTTTTCATGATCCTCTCTGAGAAAAGTAACTCTTCATTTTACCTCTACAAAGTTTTTCATAGTAGAATTCATTTGTTTTCTTATTCCCCTGTTCTGTGTTTTTCAGTTTAACGGTGTAAACCCACTCCACATAAGTGTGTCTTTCTTGGGGTGGCATGAGAGCTCTGTCATGTTAAGTAGCTTGTTGAGAGTCAGATAAGCAAACAGAGGCTGAGGAAATCCAACCTAGAACTATAAAATGAAGCTTGTCAACAGACTATAACCTTAATCCTCTGCAGTAAATTGATAGATATCTTGTATATTGACTTTGCTAACTTCCTTGAGGTTCTTAAAAATATCTTTTGTATTCCAATTCACCTCCTTTCCTTTAAGATGTACATCTTAAACTCCTTCAGTTTTTTATGATTTTTGGTCTGCTTTTCTCTGGTCAGTTGTTATCCATATGTTGTCATGGGAGTGGGACCCTCAGAAAGGAATGCAGCACCTGACATGTGATCATATCAAATGTATGCTGAAAAGGATGAAAATGATAACTAATTATTTTTTAATGTATTAGTTGGATCGCTGGATTGAGACAATAACTTTTCACCAATGACATAAATATTTACATGCATAATCCAATGAGTGTTTAATGATCCACTTACCAATAAAAATAAAAGTAAGAAATAAGTAAGCAAGTTAAGATAGAGATGCATTATATCCATGTTTGTCCATGTGGGGATTCAAACAGATATTTAATTAACAAAACAGTTGCATAGTGAATAATTAATGCTGATTTCCTGAGGCTTATGGACTTATAGGCAGAGATCTACACCTTACTACACCATACTAGCTGCAGTGCTACCACTGATAATAATAAATGGATTATGTTGCTCTAAATGTTTATATTATGCAACTGAGACAACTTGTCCTTGCGCTTTGTTTAAATATTTTGGGGATTTTTGGAAAAAGTGCTAACAACGTAGGAGAAAAAAAAGGGATAACAATGGAAGCAGGAGGAAAAAGAGGAATACAGTCAGATGAACCACCATTTCTAAACTATACTATCACAAGCAAAACATCAATAAATTGCTTTAAAAGTCAAGTGAATAAAAGGCAAACAATGTGAGTTCTTTATCACATACGTAAGTTATTTTACTTGAATCCATTCAGATGAATTTAAATGTGAATCCAGTCTACAATACACCCATGTAGAAACAGTACATATGTATGTGTATATATATATATATATATATATATATATATATATATATATATATATAGACATAGGGTCTATATCACATAGTTGAAGCCTTATAACTTCGAACACATAATGTTCGAACTATTATGTTCGAAGCTTCAAAACTTCGACTATGGATAAAAAAAGAACAACGGAAAACAAAATAAACTGTTTTAAGCAGGGGGGAGCCCCCCTGCACCCCCCAAACCCACCGATACTTAAATATACCAAGTCCGAGATTGCACCCCATTGAACAAAATGGAAACCTCTGCTTATGGAGATTTCCATTCAAACGCTCAAACTTTTACAAATTCAAACTTATGATCACAGCCATATGAGGTTCGAACTTGTAAAAGTTTGACTACGTAATAGGAACCCTATACATATATATATATATATATATATATATATATATATATATATATATATGTGTATATATATATATATATTTTTTTTCCCCTCTAGTTTTATCTATACCTATCCACTGGAAAAAAAAAAAAAAAAAAATATATATATATATATATATATATATATATATATATATATGTATATATATATAAACATATACAAATAGGAATTTCTGTTTTTTTATTTATGTAGCAATTCCTCCTGCCATTCTTTTAATACAAGGGGTTTAACTACTCTCTTCCAAATCTGGGCAACTCTTACTGGTTAATATGAGCAAATCCCAAATAACTTTTTTTTGTAAAACTAGGGCAACAAACAACTGAATTGATGTCAATAAGGGAACATCTTGATCCCAAACCTTTCTGAAAACCAGCCACACTGATTAATCCCAAAAGCAGTACAACACAGGACATAAAGCAAAGGGTTTGGGACCGGTCAGTCTAGATGCAGTGTGGACATCATCAGCAATGATCTAAGTAGTCAGGATGCATGCTAAGTAATAATTTATGGAGAAGAAAAGAGAACTCAAGCATTGCTCAGGCAAAACCTTTAGTAAGAGAGAGCAAGTGGATACAAAAACGACAACATCAACATGTTGCCAGTATGGGTCAGGTAACTCAGTAACAACATCTGTAAATTCTTATAAGTAGTTGATATCTACATTCATAGAGTACCTGCCCATGTGTCCACCACTATATTTCTCAATGCTTCCATGAGTCACCCCCACATGTGAAGCTTCGTTCATTACTCACAATTACGGGAGAACCCACTAGTGATAATTAGCTACTATGAAGCCAGACCACTATATTCTTGATTTACCTCATAAAAGCCTAATCCCTGTCTTCTTTTTCAATTGTATCACACAACGCATTTTGCTGTCCATCTACTCATTGTAACAGACTCAGGACCCTCATCAATCTACACAGAGGCAGCCAAAGTTCAGTTTAGCCTTCTCCAGAAGAATTGTTTGATAGTATATAAGCATGAAAGGAACAACATCTTTAAACAAGGGACAGGCATTTTACCCTTTCCCCAGAATTTATTTCATTACACTGTGCAGCTACCTAAGCAGCATTGCACTGCATTTCACACTAAAACACATGCCCATAGTGTAGGCTCCTTCTGTGATGGCTTTTAATATCTAAAGAGCAAAAAAGGCAAAATGACCAGATTATAGGCAAGTAGATATATTTTATTGTATTATTTGTTAACCAAGTATGTAGGCTGGTGCAATGAGGCCAAATTGCACAAAAATTGGTTAAACTAGAGTTCTATAAGTTGTTAACAAAGGCATTGTTAATGAATTGATAGAAACATAGAACACATACCCCTGGATTTACTAATCTTCCATGCAGGACTAGCTTAGTCCTGCACAGAAGCGACCATTTAGGAGCAGGATGACAGCACACAATGCATATTAATGAGGAGCACTGCCTGAGCTCCTAATCTTACACGTTGTGTGTAAGAGTGCAGGGGATGTGTCTGAGAGCAGAGATCTCAGAATACACAAGTCCCTGCAATGCAGAACAGCAGAAAGGGGTAAGAAAAGAGCGAGACCGCTCATAGGTGTCCGCATATCCCAACCAACAGTCCCCCTGTGTACAACAGCAACAGTATATATAAATAAAATGAAGAAACCCTTTTACTTTTTTTTTAAAAATCAGATTAAAGCTAATCGTAGTTGCGTGGGTGTGCCCATCGCTTAGCTATGGTTAATGCAGCTTAAATGGCTTAAGAGGATAACAAGGAAGCATTTGCCTTACAAGCAGGCATTCCCGGTTTGAGTCCCACTGCAGCACATTCCATTTTCCATGCAAAGCACGTTATGAGTAATAGTTATGTTGCATAACCCACTAAATAACATATTTTTATGAAATGGAGTACTGCAGTAAATGCACATGTGAGGTGTCAGTGTCATAATGAATAAGGCACTAGTAAGCAGGTTTAAGCACAAATAAGCAGTAGTAAGCATATTTAAGCACTAGTAACTGGGCTTAAGCCCATTTGTGCAGTGGTAAGCAATGCCCACACTGGTAAGCAATTCTAAAGCTAACACTGTGTAAGCAGATGTAATGGCAGGTTAGCAGTGCTTACCATTGCGCAAACCCATTTAAAACTGCTCAAAAGTGCCTTAATCACTCTGTATCCAATGGTCCTTGTTCTGCCCATCAACAAAATAAACAGCTATGTAGGTCTCGAACTCAGGACCCTATACAACATAGTCACAGTAGTTAACCACCAAGCCATCACAGAAGCTCAGAAGAATGAGGTAGTAGTAAACAAGTCCTCACCATAGTATATACAAACTGAACCTGTGAAAGGAATTAGTATACAGTCATATGTTCCATAACCCACTACATAACATAAATATGTGAACTAGAGTACAGCAGTAAGCCCAGAAGTGAGGTGTAATTGTAAAAGAGTGTTGAAATCCCCATTAAAACACAAGGACCCCACAGAGTGTATGTATACATTAATCATGGATACCAGGCATACATATAAGGTATAATGAATAATAACTCAATGCCAAAAAGGCATTATAATGCAAAGTCTAATGTAAGCAATGCTAAGCATTGCACAGGCCAGCTTAGGAGGTGTGAGCAATGTGTAGACCAGCTAACTCATTATGGCCAGTTGTATACCCCTTTAAACAATGCCAACCCTAGGTAAGTAGGTTTGCCCATAGCTTAGCCTTTTCAAAACTGGCCAATCACGGAAAAGTGCAGGAAATCAGCTCTATGGCACTATGGCAGTAAGGGGAGAAGGTGTGCACTTCCAGGCGCAGCGCTGGTGCATCCAAGAGTCCAAGGTCATGGCAGGACTCCTAGTTAAAGACCATGCTCAGAGACTGCTGCAGGGCCAGTAACAGGGCTCCCAATATAAGGCAGAGGCCTGGGACCATCTCGCTTGTGACCTCACCAGTGCCACTGGCATACCCTGAACTGGTAAGCAGGTCAGGCACCACTATGCCGACCTGAAGCGGTGTAAGGGGGACCTCTTGGAGGAGTGGCTCCAAGAGACAAGAGTGTTAGGGGATGTTCCAGCAGTGTGTAAGTATCACCCCAGTATGTGTGCAATAATTGCCAGCTCAGGTATATCATGGAAAGGTATGGCTAAATATTCCTCTTATGTCCCCCACAGCTGCAATAGAGTGGGCCACGAACCAGGAGGCCCACATCAGTCGCCTGGTAAGATTGCGGCATGAGGCAGGTCAGTAATACTCATGCATCTACTGTCATATGAAATAACAATAAAAATAGTAGTAACTTAATTTCTTGTATAAAACCTGTATTGTTCAAAGCAAGTACTGCATACACTAGAGAATATGGCAGGAAGAGTCTCATATTCTTTGTAAGTCAATAAAAGTGTAATAGCCTGACAAAACAGGTTTAACTGCTGGACTGCATGTGTATATCCTGGTATCATACAGTCATGTAGATATGCAATCATGCAAAAGTACTGTAGTATTAAGCACTGTTACCCACACTGTGCACCATAAACTGAACGTGTAGGAATGCCTGTATATGACAGGTGTAATCCCCAGAGGCCATTTAGTACAACTGAGAGACACATAGACAGTAAACAGGGAAAATATAGACAACAAAAAACAAATAGCACATGCAACTCAGATGTCAACTGTTGTTTTTTGGCACACACACAGCCACAGTTCAAATCCTGCCAGTGGTTGTAGTCTGCATACAGAATCATACACTACAACTGTACAGTTATGTCCAGAATGTCAATTAAAGTGGCCCATATCTATTGCCTATCAACCTGTCCCCCTGGGAAATCAGTGGGATGATCCCAGATGTATAGGCAGCAAACAGGAAATACAACTAATTGACACACAGCTATGAGAACAAAGCTGGCACACAAGCAACTCCCCAATACCTTATGTGACTAACAAGCCATGTATGTCCCATTTACACCCCAACTCATCAAGCTGTGGTGAGAGTGTGTACAGTAGCAGAGTGAGATGTATGTGCATAATAGTAATGTGGGATCTGGTACTGCGTGTAGGAACATTCAGGTAGTTCTAATAAACAATCCTCCCACAGGTCCGTCAGATACCAACACTGTGCCCAGAAATACAAGAATGATATGCAGTTGCTCTGAATAATGAGGTATTACACATCACTGTCACCCACAGTGTCCTACAACATATAACGGCCTAGGAAATCTGTATATGAGTGTTGTAATACAAAGTCAGAATGCAAAAGCACAGGGGATTAATAAGACAGAAAGCAGATTAGAGATATACAGCAATATCTATATAGCAGACACAACTGTGACGGACAGTGTTTAAGTTATAGCAGACACAGGCATGGTCTGAATCCTGGGAGTGGAATTAGACTGCATATAGATTCATACCCCACAACTGTACAGATTAGGCCAGAATGTCCAGTATATGTGCCCATATCTGCTGCTTGTCCCCCTATCCCCCTGGTAAGTCTGTGAGATGATCCCAGATGTTTAGCCAGCAAAAAACATCATAGAACACACCTGTCACTGTAGCAACCCCCCAAACTGTTAGGAAAATAATATTTCAAGTATGTCCTATGTACACTCCCATGTTGTCAAGCTGTGACCAGAGTGTGTACAGTAACAGAGTGAGATGTATCTGCATAATACTAATGTGTAATCTGGAAGTTTATGTGGCAACAGTCAGGTAGTGCTAACAAACATTGCTCCCACAGGTACGTTGGATACGAACACTGTGCTGAGAAATAAAGACCATTATAACCTGTACTGGTACTGTTCACTCTGGTATTGTAGGGAATTGTGAGTGTTGCAGTTTCTCTGAATAATAAAGTATCACTGATCACTGTCACCCACACTGTGCTACATAATATAACTGTGTAGGAAAGCATGTATATGTGTCTGTCAGGTCACTAAAGGTGGAAGAGGGCAATATTCTAGATATGTCCCGGCACACCAGCATGTGGTCAACACATGGCCAGAGTCTGTGCAGAAAGAGTTGGATAGCTATGTGCAAAACAACAACCCGGAATCCTGGAGTATGTGTAGAAACAGTTAGTCAGTGTTAACAAACATTCCCTCCACAGGTATACCAGGTAAGAGGCGTATACTACAGGTAAAACTGGTTCATATGTAACGATGATGACAGCCATATCACTGTCCAAACTAAGGCTATAGGGTAGTGTAGTAAGACATGTAAGGTACAGATAATAGCACTGACTAGGAAAGTAATGTGGACTACAGGAATGTACTTTTTGTTAATTGACATCTTTCTCTCCCCCCACCATATCTCCAACAATAATCAACATACCCACCCAACTGGTATGTAATGACGCTGATAATGTACAATTGTTTGATAAATATTTTCATGGTTCCCATGCACGTGCTATATTGAATTATTCCAACATTGGTGGCATGGTGCCATCAATGTACCTGCATGCTGTTCTTATTACCACTGTGGTCCCATATATGCATATGTTCTGTTTGCTATGCAACTGTTCCGTATCTGGTGTCTGGGTTAATGGGAATATCTATGCATGCTGTTATACCTAACCCAGGAATGTCTTGACTATTACTAACCCACAATTGATGATGAAATCTAAACACTATAGCACACTTGGGAAGGCTGGCCCCAGCGGACCCACCTGTCCCACCTCAGCTGGCCGTGGCACCGGGCACCAGCATGTCTGGGGCCCAACCCGGGACCTCCCTGTCTGTTGATCCGGCACCACCTTTGGGTGGAACCATCTCAGGGGATGGGGCTCGCCTCTCCCAGGAGTGGGAGTGGATTGGCACCTGCCACCCATCGCCAGGTCGGGGACGTGGTGTGTAGAATGATCAACAAGCAGTTTGGTGATGTTCTATGCCAGCTCAAGGGCTGCATGTCACAATTAGAGAGTCAGCCTGGCTCTGCGACTCAGCTCCCAGCACAGCCACCTTCGGGGCTGTGAAGGTGCAGTGGTGACTGCGCATGGGTGGGGACCTCAGTCCCACTGTTACCCTAGGGGGCTTGTGGGATTCCAATATCCCAACACCCCTCCCCATCAAGGTGTTTATCCCCCACATATGTCATATACCACCCCTGTATGTGTCTTGTTTGTCTTGTCTGTTAACCTACCCAGCCTACTTCCCCGAATATACATACTACCCCTCCCCAACATCCCACTCTCACCTGAAAAAAAGGGCAATCTGTTCCCTTAAAAACATCTCACCCCATACATAGCTGTCCATTTAGCACGTGTCCACTGGATACATGTAATCCAGTCTAATTGGCATCACAACTTATTCTTGTTGTCCTCACACCTCTCCCAGGGGGTTGAGTGTCCAAATATACATTCAAATTCAGTGTATATGTACAGCTGTTGCTGTAGAAGAAATGGGCAGCTATGGACCTTCCCTACACCCTTCTCACACATTCCTGGCTATTTTCCCTACTGTCTTTACCTCTTTGTGCCCCTTTTTTTCACCACTTTCCTATCAACCCCTTTTTCTTTTCTTTTAAAGAAATTAGCGCGGGGGTAAGCAGGCGTAAGCACTTTTAAGCAGCAGTAAGCGTGTTTAAGCCTGTTTGCATGGGGGTAAGCAATGCCTGCACAGGTTAAGCAATGCAGAAGCTAACTGAGTATACAAAAGTGTAACCGGAAATTAGCAGTGCTTATCTCCGTGCAAACCCGCTTACAACTGCTTTAACGTGCCTTAATCACTCTGTATCCAATGGCCCGTGTTTTGCCCAGCAACAAAATAAACAGCCTCGGCAAGACTCAAACCCAGGACCCTGTACACCATAGACAAAGTGATTTACCACTAAGCCATGCCAGATACACATAACTTTGATGTTTTCAAAAACATATCATCCAGCCCAGTCATGCAACAATACAGAGGATGTATTCCAACATTTAGATGTATGTGTGTGTGCAAATATATTAATATCTAAACAGATACAACATATCTATATATGTAGATATATGGATATGTTTAGAAATATATACATATATATAAATATATATGAACATATATACATGCAAATGCCTACATCGACACATACATATGTCTACACCCATATGTCTACATATACACAGCAAGTTACATATATGTACGCAGATATATATCTATGTAGGTATATACGGACATAGTTATATATATGTAAGCAGATATATATATCTATATAGGTATATACGGCCATATATCTGTAGATAACAATGGTAGAGTAACTAAAACATATATGTCCACATGCACCATTAATGGGGTCAAGAGGCCCCAAACAATATATGTCTTGTTCGAATAGGTATACCCCCCACAGCCAAACACAACCACCCTGCAATACACTACCAAGTGTTACAGATCCCATAAGCAGAACCTGACACGACATGGGCAAAAGATGTTAACAGTACTACATCCCACCTGTATGATGTCAGGTTGGTATTGATAACATATGCAGTACAGTCTGGCTCCCATAGGAATTGGAAAATGTGGAAGCTATGAACATATCAACATCCCCAGGATACATATACACAGACACATATATGCAGATACATATATACATGCACACACACACACACACACATATATATATATATATATATATATATATATATATATACATGACTACACATACGTTCGCAGAGATATGTACCATAAGATACATATGTAGAAGGTGCACACAATATGGAACAGCCACTATGCCTACAGTTAACATCTTAACAACTGGACACTGTATGGGCCACCCATACAAATGACAATCAGTACCTGCAACATATACCCACAGAGAGGTCATAGGATAAAACACCATACACAGGTTTGCAGAAATGGATAACATTTATTTGTGTACTATTACAGTTTTATATGCCATGTCATATTGCTGTTCAGACACTGAAATTCATATAAACAGAGTAATGCAACCATGAAACAGTTATACTAGAGTAGTCTGGAAAGGTTCACAACTGTTGCTGTCCAGGCCAAGCCCTTCAAATTGTACAATAGTAAAGACAGACTGGGCCATAGGATACCAAACTATCAACAGTGAGTAATGCAGGTGTATAGTTCAGCAGTCTCTGTCTACACTCTGTACAAACTCACTAGGTGGTAAAGAATTCAGTTGACCAAATGGGATGTAACTGTTACATAACAAGGCATAACTGACACCATCACAAATACACTGACAAACAGAACAGTCTGTATGGCTGGTGGTAGTAGGCCTGCATTAACCCAATTTATGTAAGTAATGTAAATATGGGAGAGGTGTATGGTTCTGTACATCCAGATACCTTAAGGCAGCTCACCCCTGATACCCCCACATTTTGTAACAGCCTAGGTTATTTATGGTGATTCCCCCTAGACTCAATAATACAGGGCCATATACCACTGTTACATACACTGGCCTCTGGAGTGCATGAGGGCACACATGTGTTGTGCAGGTGAAGTCCACTCATATATGGCCCCAGCCCCACTGTATGTGTGGGGGATACAACATCAGTGGACTGATGGCAGCAATGGCAGTGTGATATACTCACAGCCCACTACAGAACAACCCCTGACAGCATGTCGTATGTGCAAAGCTTGGTATGTAGGTGGAGGACAGACGCTAGAACACATTCCCATATGTGGAAAACTGTTGCCATACACTAAGCAAGTTGCTGGTGTTACCAGATAGTCTGCAACACACCCTTAGTCAGGGAATTGAGGTTAGAAACATAAATGGATGTAGCCATGTACTAATAGCACTCATCACACACACTGCCAGTGAAATATCTGACACAGGACCTGTGTGGTGGACAGACAAAACATGATAGGCACACCTCTGGTCACCAAGAGGATAGGCCCACAGTTGAGAGCTATGCAGACAGACTGCATTCCAAGGTAAACTAGTATGTACACACACACCCTGTAACACCATACTATACAAAGCATAACACAACTCTACTCACACTCTGCCTGTAGTTCTGGAACCTCCTACAAATATGTAGCTGGCCTGAGTGTGCTGGTTCTCCTGTAAGAGGTATTGCTACCTGCTGTCTGTAACACTGATGCCCACACACAGGAAGGATGTCCATCACACAGAAAAGGTAAAGGGACCACGCCCACATATTGTAGAGATTTTTAGTAGGTGGTTGCCATGACAGTGGTAATTGGAAGTACTACACAGCAAGCTGCATGCAGTTAGCAAGTGGAGGACACTGATTGGTGCAGAGGCCATCACCTGATCATGTGCATCACCTTCTAAAGCCAGGCTGCAATGTATTCAAAGCAGCTCAATCCAGTTACTGAAGAGAGAGGGGGAGAGAGAGACAGAGAGTGAGAGACAGAGACAGAGACAGAGAGAGAGACAGAGAGAGAAAGAAGACAAAGCTCTTCAAACTAAAAGCTGAAGTCACAGGCATTTAGCCAGCTGTCATGCAACAAGACATAATTCTCACAGCAGGTATGTGAGGTATATATACATGTAATATAATGTAGTAGCTGGTCCATCATAATGGGATAGATTATGTGGAATGATTTATATGTGCCATCAGGTGTTGTTGTGATGATGTTCAACTGAACAACTGCTATGGACAATAGTGTCTGTCCCTGTGGGTAGTGGGCCATAGTCATTAACTGTGCAGGTCAGCACTGACAGACAAGATGTAAGCCATCATAGTGTGCGTTGTGTAATGGGAAGTATATATATATTATGTGGCCAATAGCTGGTGGTGGAAGTAATGCCATTATGACGGACATGTGGGAGCCACAGCCCAACACTGGCAGGATACTCAGGTGAATCTGTAATGTAGCATGCCGGAATGCCATAGGTGTGTAATAGGGTTACCTGCAATCGGGTCCTACATATACCCCCCTAATGTCAGGCCATGTCCATATGTGGCACCTGTCTGTGTGGTAGCAAGGCAGAACAGTGAAGCTGTGTAGGAAGGTGTTGTGAGATTGTGGAGCTGATGTCTGAATGTACCCCACATATAGGTATGCATATGTGTACATATGTCACATATATAATATATAAAGATATATATGTATATCAGCATGTATGTCCAGAAATATACATATAGTCATGTGTAGACATATATATGTGCACATATATACATCACATATATCTACACATATATAGATATATACCTATATGCACATTTCTACATATATACAAACACACACACAAACATATATGTATGTAAAGACATGTCCCCTATATTACTACCACAGTGATGTGTGTTATGTGTGAGCCACCAGCCCACATAGCAATACACACAGATATCTACAGCTGGCAGTGTGTGCACCATGGATGGGTATGTCACATGTTAGTCCCTTGTTGGCACCACATTGCCCTCGTCTGCGAAGTATGCAATGGGAATATGGGGAAGTATGCCAGGTACACATGTGGAGATGGTCAGGATTGGTAGATACAGAGGACAGTCAACAGGGGTGGCATGTGACAATGTGACACATGTGGCTGGTATACCCTGTGGATGGTGTGTGTGGTCTGTGATGTGGAAGCCCCATGGGCCCCAATATGGGCACAATTGGAACAAGCCACCAACCCACTGCTACTCACAACAGCAATCCATGTCCTGAAAGTGCCTGGTCTGCAGGCTTAGCAGGAGCATGTTGGCCCTGTGATTGTGTACTGGGTGCCTCAGACTGATGTAGTACACCCCTCATGTGTCTGTGGAGCCCGGTATGGAACAGACCCTAGACCTAAGCTCAGGGGACAGGAACATGTCTGTGTGTGCCCTGAGGGGGGGACAACATCCCCTGGGTGGTTCCACCTGATGGTATTGCTGGAACAATACATGAGGAGACCCCATGTTTGGACACTGGCCAGGTATCATGGGCAGATGGGTTTGGAGAGGTGGATCTGCTGGCCAGTAGAGCATATACATGTTATTGTGTCACTGTTATTGATCATAAGTTGGTAGTAATAGTCTACACAATCCCAGTACATCTCCAACAGCATGCATAGATATCCCCAATAACACAGAATGTCAGATGTGCAGCAATCTCAGAGCAGCCATACTATTGGCATATATGGAACCATAGTGGCCCTGACAATGGCATGCAGGTGAATAGTCTGTAACAGGCCAGTAATGATAGTGTCCACACAGGGGACATGACTACAATCACATAGCAGAAGGTCCAACCAGTAGGTAAGCTGTAGCCATACCTAATAAGTTGTGTGTACAGTTTGTTGAAGCTGATATGGTGGGGGGGGGGTGACAGAGATGTGTATTACGAACTGTGGTAACCTTGCCGTATGAGTTGCTCAGACCTGTTTCCATCTTTATGACTTTCAGCCAAGATGGCACATGTACAGTTGCCCACCTATTCCCATGCGGAGAATGAAGTGTTGCTAGCACACATGATCCAGCACTATCCACTGCTGTTTGGCAGGCACTTACATGAGCAGCAGGAGTGGACCACCCTGTGGAACGACCTAGTCCACAGGGTCAATGACGTCAGACTGCACAACTGCAGTTATAAGCAGGTCCAGCATCATTGTACTGACCTGCTTTGCAATGCCCGTCGATATGCTGCTGCAGTCCTGGGGGATCAACTCACCACAGGGAGGACATGCCACCCATCCCCGCAACACGTGTGGAGGAGCTCCTGGCCAGCCTTATGGCACCTGCCCGCCTGGACAACCAACAACCACTGGAC
The DNA here is from genome assembly GCF_019279795.1 of Protopterus annectens. Taxonomy (NCBI): domain Eukaryota; kingdom Metazoa; phylum Chordata; order Ceratodontiformes; family Protopteridae; genus Protopterus; species Protopterus annectens. Next base: position 910,207,717 of record NC_056743.1, on the reverse strand, counting down.
TCCTTCGTGGAAGTGGGTGCCACCCACACACCGACAGAGAAGTGTGCAGGTAAGGACACAGGGCACATCAGTAGACCACCGTTGTGTAAATATCCACATCGGTACAGGTAGATCATGCATATCTGACATGTCATAGATATGTGTTGCTGCATTGTAGTGATAAATAGATGTCCAGATGTGGTAGTATTATGGGAATGTACTGTTGATGTATGGTAATACTGCACCCACCCTGTGGCACTTGGCCACTGACTTTGCATCTCTCACCCTCTATGTAGGTCCCTCCGGGATAACAACAAGGCAGCAGCCTGTAGCTGGTAAGTATGTGTTATGTAGATGCTTGCCAACACTCCAGGCATGTAATGGTGATGGTATAGTCCATGCACACATCTACCACACCTACCCTGAATGCATGCTGTACATGCGCATGTATTGTTGCTCTGAAATGCACGGTCTCACAGGGGTGACCATGATGGGGTATTGGAAGGGTATGTCAGACACCTGCATGATAACTAACATCCTGTCATTGCAGAATGTGTCCACAGGGAGTAACATACTGGTGGTAGACATGGCCTATATTAGTGACATGTTCTGAACAACACCCATATACAGTGCAACACCAGTGTATATACCTGTAGAACAATGGCAACTGCTGCAAAGAAACACTATGGCATAAGGCATTACAGTCATCCACATTATCAGCTGGGTCTAGGCTGCAACATGTGGTATTTGGTGTATGGGACACTGCAAAATGACACATATGTGTAGGGCTTACTTTTCATGCATCTGCATAAAAGCTGAAGGGGTGTTCTCAGCATAACACACCAGTGCACTGCAGCAGGGATCCTAAGGATGGTAGAAATGGCTCTATCTGCACATAGTCAGGTTCTGGACCTGTGTCAGCCATAACCCTACCTACACAGCAATAGTGATGGCAGTGTGTGGACACCATGTGATGTGCACATGAGTAGACCTTGCAATCATGCAGAATAGGGGGACATGTGTAGGGTAGACTGAACATACACTGGCAAATGCAGATGGCCCACACTGGTATACCCCTGCCAGGAGCATTGACTGCTGTAGTACACACAACAAGAGGTGCAATAAACCGTCATGATAAGGGAGTGCACACATATGCCCGCATGGTGTGTATGCATTGTGGTCAGCAGCAGCACACCTAACACAATCTGTAGACACTGCATGTGAAAGTACAGGACATATGTCACATATCGGGCTTGTCTACTGCTAAGATATGCAGTGATGTGGTTTCATGGCAGATCAAGGATGTGTGTGTAAAATCAATAAAGGCATGTACATGCCCCATAGCCATGGTATGCTCTGATGGTTGGCAGTGTAAGAGTATTGCAGTGGTCATACATGGTCTGTTGATGTTAACAGCTGTAAATCAGGCATCAGGCATTCACCAATGACAACTGTCCACATATCACCCTAGGTATGCGTTGCTGAAAAACATAGGGGCTGTGAGAAGTAAAGCTGACATAACTGGCACAGTACTACACATTCCGCAATGGGTTGTACACCTGTGAGTTGTGGTGCACAGTACATGGCAGGGTGCAGAACAGGTGCGCAGCAATACTGTGTACATGGGTGCAGGGGTATCCAGGGGAAAGGGCATCATCTAGTGACACAGCACATGCATCACATACATGTATACTGTTGCTAGCATGGATTGAGTATAGCTGAACTGCATGCTGTTCTGTACCATATGTTCTGCATGTTGGCAGATGGGTAATAGGAGGACTGTGTGTAGTATCATTGTGTAATACACGATATTAGTATTCCTTATTAAAGTCTTTCTGCCAACATTCAGAACATATGGTACAGAACAGCATGTTGGCAGATGGGTAATAGGAGGACTGTGTGTAGTATCATTGTGCAACCTCACCTGTACGTGTGTGTGTGTGTGCATCCTGGTGGTTAGTTAGTTTGGCTGCAGGGTCACTCTGGTGAAGTGGAGGGAGGTAGATGCATATAGGATGAGTGTGTGCATGTGCGTGTTTGTGTGTGTGTGGCCATGTATGCACATATGTGATCGTGTGGTGTTCATACAGCTGTACCTCCCTTTGGGACCATGCAGTACATGGACATGGACTGCCACATTACACACCAGGAATACCTGTCATGTGTGTAATCACAGGACAGCAAATAGTATAATATGGTCTGTAGTATGGAATAGGCATCCAGAGGGAAGGTAGACACCAGGTACACACTTAATATCGCAATCAGCAGAGAGGTCACCTACAACCCATGTATGCAGCTCTACAGATGCATTGGGGAAGTACTAGTCAACACCAGGGAGTGTATCCAAATATTACAGTTGTCACATGATAGGCTGAAGGAGCAGCATATCTGGCATGTACTGAGCATTACATACACATGACACACCAGTGCAAGATATTATGGATACAACATAGCCCACACATATAGGGGCCATGCACATCATATCCAGGTATACAGAGGGTGCATACCGAATGACAGCAGTGAGGCCATGTAAATCCACTACACACAGATCAGGCAGGTAAAGTAGAAACAGGCCTTTTGTTGAGGCCGCTTGTGTGGCCATTTAGAGGACTGTGATGTTAATGAGTGGTATCAATGTGTGTATGTTAACAAGTGTGATGCAGGATGGGGTAACACATGGACATATACATGGGACTGTCTGTAAAGCCATGGACAGGTAGGTATTATGGAGGTGTGTGTGTGTGTATGTGTGTGTGTGTGTGTGTGTGTGTGTGTGTGTGTGTGTGTGTGTGTGTGCGTGTCTGCGTGTGTGCGTGTGTGTGTACTGTTAGACAATGCTGTACAGGTTTTAAAGTGTGTTTATTGTTTTCCCCCACAGGTGGCGAAGTGGGGCAGGGTCCCTCCTGCATGCAATCTGATGTTGGTGTCCATACAGACGCCGAAGATGATGATATTAATATTGAGGCACAGGTGGGGTTGTCAGGGGCCGACACTGCGCCAACATTTGACATCCCCCTTTTAGCTACCCCAACCCCACACACAGTTGCAATGCCTATACATACCTCATCACCAGTGGCCATAGTGGAGGGACAGCTGGTTTTCGGTGGCAGTACACAGGAGAGTGTGGTAACCATGCCTACTGTGTTCGGTCACAGCAAGCATAGCCAGATGTCTGGCAGGGCACCACATAGGCAGATGTCCCAGGGTGCTCGTGGTAGGGCCGTTGGACATCATGCCCCTGGCAGAGGTGACATAGCCTTACACTCTACTGTTTTAGGCTGTCATGGTGGTGCAGGCACATATAGACCATTACCACATACAGGGCCTGAGGCTGCAGAGGGCTGCCCTCACATCTGCAAATGACAATGCCCATGAACTGGCTGGTGCCATCCGTGGATTAACTGAGTTCATGGATAGACGGTCTGGTGAGATGATGGCCCTCATCGACCGTGGACTGTCCGTGCCTGAACATGTGGTGGGAGTGCAGCGACAGCCATGTGGATGTAGGCCAGCAATGCCAACAGCTGGTAGTCAATGTGGACATGCTATGACACCAAGGGGCTCCCACAGTGGCAGTAGCAGCCCTGGCAGTGTGGGGGGTGTGCTGTCCACACCATACCACAGCAGGCCACGTGCACATAGTCCTGGCCAGTCCCATGAGGGACCTGGTACCAGCGGACAAATGTCATCAGCAGATGAGAGTAGCACATCGAGGCCTGTACCTGGATGTGCCCGCAGAAACCCTGGCAGGCACAGTCCACGTGTCCATGGCCAGAGGCAGTGAACTGCACACCCTGCCAGGTATGGTCTGCAGCTGTCCATAAACACCTGTGTAGGGCAGTCACATGGCAGAACTGTGTGCATGCATATCCACATACTATAAAAACACACCTAGGGCAACCCCATACCTACAAACACACCCCTCGCCCACACACATGGTGTCAAATATATAGCCCACCCTCGGCCTCTGGCAAACCAACACCACACCCTGTGCATAGGATGATACCTGTGCCCCATCCCTGTCATCCATACCACTGATGCAGGGACAGGCTGATATGGTTCTGATGCACACGGTGACTGTACCACAGTGCACCACAGTACTGCAGTGTAACATGTTGCAGGGAGTAGAGTGTGAGGCATATTTGGCAGGTAGTATAGCCATCCAGCAATGATGCCTTATAGCTGTTAGTAACACTTGTTGGTTGTGGTCTCTATAATGTTACCATATGTGTTGCAGGTGTACATGTGTCAGCACTAGGATGTCTTGTGCATATGATGATACGTGTTCCACATTCCTGTCATCCATACCATCAGTGCAGGGACAGGCTGATATGGTTCTGATGCACATGGTGACTGTACCACAGTGTACCACAGTAGTGCAGTGTAACATGTTGTAGGAAGTAGAGTATAAGGCATATTTGGCGGTTAGTATAGCCGTCCAGCAATGATGCATTATAGCTGTTAGTAACACTGGTGGATTGCAGTTCCTATAATGTTATCCATTTCTGTTGTAGGTGTACATGTGTCAGTACGAGGATGGTCTGCAGTCATATTCCACAATGGGGTATGTCACCATGCTGACACCATGGCTGTAACATATCTGGGGTACAGTCGAACACATTTCACAGGTTACTAAACCAGTTATTGCCTGTGCAACATGGACAGGTGTCCCGCTAAGGCGTGTATACCTTGAAACCTGATGTAGACCCATCCACATACACACACACTGTTACTCGGCAACACTGGGACTAGACCCCTACCTAGCTATGTCATGATACTGATGTGTGTGGCTTACACTGCACACACCGCTCAGCGTTTAGGGTGAGGTGTGTCCCAGGTTACATGGTACATGGAAAACATCTCCCAACATGTACATTATGCTAATGGGGATGTAATGGGTGTAGTTGGACAATACATAGTGTGACATACCTTCATATACACATTTACAGACACATAACAGCCAGACACACATCTGAGATACCAGGGCCTATCATTGCTAACTAACCTGAGCGTGTCTCCAATGTGTTACAGGTAGGCGGCACACATCACATGCATAACTGGCTTGGATTGTGGTAACAGTTATCTGTATGATTGATGGTGACAGTGGTAACCATAACGTGGCACATGGGACATATACCTGGTGTACCTTGTTGTAATAACAGTGTACACAGCACCCACATCCTCCACTGGATACTGTACTCCCTGAAACCCATGATGACACTCTGCTATACCCACCATCACACATTGGCCGTGACTGCAATACAACCCATAGTATACCCCAACATTGGTACTACAGGGATATGCATCTCATGCACATGCCACATGCGTAGTAGGGTGCCAGTCATGCTTAGGTTGCCTGTACATATCCCAGCTGGATACCTGCCATCTGCACATCTGTACAGGGACTGACAGTCATCAGCTTGGCAGGTAGCTATGCAGTAGTATGAGGAGTACGTTGACAGACCAGAAAGGGGTGTATACTGTTACACAGCTCACACACCAGGGATACAGCAGGGAGGCCTCAGTGTCCAGCCATGCTCACAGGTGTGCCTGTTGTCAGTACTACATTAAGCACTCTGCTTTTGCCTAGGTTAGCACTGCCAACAGTAGTACTGCCATGATACACTACATGCCAGTGTGACAGCACATACCCTGGGCTACTACACCTGTATGTAATACATTCACACAGTTAGTGCTGTACAGGCCTCATATATGTCTATGACCCACACATGACACTCACACCCTTGCTACTGTAATGACAGCACATAGGTGCATGTAATGTACATGGCATTACTTACACTTATTACAGGTTATCAGACTGGGTTGTGTGTCCTAGTTACCAGGGCTAAGCTATGCTTAACAAGTATCAACATTACTGCAATATAACAACTAAGCTGATTTGTGCACTGGTAAGTGCTGCCTACACTGTGTAAGTTCCCGTATGTTTACCCATAGCTTATCACCACTTAGCTTCATGCAAACACGTGCAAACCCACTTAAAGTTTCTCAAAGCTGCCCTAACCACTCTGTATCCAACAGCCCTTGTTCTGCCCAGCAACAAAATGAACAGCCCTTGCAGGTCTTGAACCTAGGACCCTTTACACTGAAGTTACAACACTTAATCACTATGCCATGACCACTGTGAAGACTGCTGCTGTTTTACTGATATAGCTGTCAATACACATATTGAGTAATATTGAACATTTGCCTGTAGTTCCTAAATTGTGTAGTCCTTGTTATTAATATGACTGTTGCATCACATATGTTGTTTTATCATAATGTGCACATACCAGATACATATGGTTAGATACATGTGGGAGGGTATACACAACTGTGACATTTACTCATGACAGGAATATGGTTGTATATATATAATAGGTATATATATGTCTACACATCTGTATAGTGCTACATATATATGGCCATGTGTACATCTCTTCGTATGTATATATATATATATATATATATATATATATATATATATATATATATATATATACATATATGTATAAATACATATGTGTATGTATATATAGCTATATGTGTATATAGCTATATAGGCATGCACATCCTATGTGTACAGATATGCCTAGTTATGTTGGTATATGTGTAGAGATCTGTAATTATGTGCATACATATCTATTCTGATATACCTACTACTGTCAATATATATGCAGATATCCATATGTATATGTGCATATGTATCACTATTTATTTGTAGACATATATTGCTCTATGTACATATACATACCCATCTATATATGTTGATATGTATATGTGTAAATATCTGTATAGATATCTGGATAATTATATATACATATATTTTCACCATATGTCCTGAACATGGAGTGTAGCCCTACCTCAGCCCCTATAGTCCAAACTTCATAGTGCAAGGTGATGCCAGGTATGCATAGCAGGTATATTAGTAGACTATTGCTACTGTAATAGGAATTGTCTTCACAGACATAGTGTGTGTGGGAGGTCACATCTGCTTTTCACACGTGCGCCATTGGCTACTGACAGACATCCTAAGGACATCATAGTACAGTACCGCTGCTAGCACATAATGCTCCTGTGGACCACAGCAGAAATATTGGCCAATATATGTGGACATTCTGACACACTCTAGACAGTCCAGAGGTATACACAGACCCCCTTAGTGCAAAACGTGTGGACCAAGCCTGGCAATTTGGATGTTAACAGCCATGTAGATGGGTGAAACACATAACAACTGGTATACATTTGCCCCCATAGGTTATGCATTCACACACCCCTGTCTGTCCTGACACATAATAACCGCTGGTACAGAGGTGCTATGGCCACATACTACTCACTACATATTCAAGTACATCTGTACAGCATCCCACTCCACTGTCTGACATACATGACTGTTAAGGGAGGCCCGGCAGCAGTACATCTGGCAAGTATCTGGACATGACATCTCACTGGGTAAGTACACTAAGCTGCTAGGCTTGTAACAAAGCACTGTGCAGGCTACAGGCAGACTGGCTCAACACTGGCCTACATCTTCTATGGGGAAATGCACATGTGTCTGCATATATATAGCAGACTCTACAAGCATGTCACAGCACAGGGTAGGATACACCTGTGTGAAAGTGCATAACCACAACCAATGTGAACACAGCCACAGCCACATATGGTAAGCTAGCATAATAGTACAGTATATGGACTATCTGTTCAACACCATCCTCATATGTGCCACTCACACACTAACCCTACATATACTGGGCCGTTACACAGTGTGGTCTAATGCCTGTCTGTGGTATGGGACATATGTGTCTATGGCCCTACAAATGGTAACATACTGTGGAGCAGCATGTAACATTAGATAGGACAGGACCAAGAACAATGACATCTACCACAGTCTGTACACGGGCCAAGGTACATAGTAACAATACACACAGTGTTGACACCATAAGTACACACCTCAGTACTGTAGACACAACCAATGAATGTCCAGGTTATGTCATCAAATATAACCCCTACTGTACATAACATGTGTAGCAGTCTGATATCTCACTGGCTTGTTATCAGATATGATGTCACTAATTATGGTGTACAGCACATATGCACCTCTTACTGCATGGCATATTTACAAAGGTTGACAGAGTTGTGGCTGGAAGCATATACACAGGGCCAACATTGACATGTTGCTGTGATAACCTCATACATTTACTGTTGCAACAGGGTTTGTTGCAACATATGTCCTATGAGGGATATGAAGTCAGTAACTGTCATGGCTTTCACCATCTTCAGACTGCAATCCTCACACTACCTTCTGCAGTTCACAGATAGATGCTGTGTGGGTAACACATGAAACCAAAGGCACCATACACTGCTCAGTCTGCAGATGACTGTACAGATGGGGATTCCTCATATACATAGCACTGACATGGCAGGTATTAAAACATGTAGGACAGCCATATCCACACACACCCTGTTAAACCAAAATTACTCCAAATGCAGTATAGCAGCACTTACAGACTGTAGTCAGGTCAGGCACATCCCCTTCCTGTGTGTTGCCCTGTTTCCACAGTGTATGTTGTTAGAGGTAAATCCCCACTCCAGCTGAAATGCTGTTTGCTAAACAACAGATCGAGTTCCTGCTCACAGTGAATGGAATGGCCCAACACCAACATGATGTTCCTAGATATTGGAGTGTGTTTTCATGCAATTGGCTATGGGAATGTTACCACAGCTGTTCCACATGCAATCAGCTAGATGAGGGCTGCAATTTGTGCAGAGGCCATCAGCTGATCATGAGCATCACTTAAAATACACATGCTGCTGACTAAGCAAAACAGGTGTAGGTCTCCACATCTACCAAAGAGGGAGTGAGAGAGGCAGATAGAGGCAAAGACAAGTTAGGGAGGGGTGGGGGAGTAAAACTTAAGCATGTTTGTGTCACACACCTGCCAGCACAGGGTATCAAACCCCTGCCGACTATGTAGTGTTATCACATTTCTATGCAGTTATTGGATGTTACATGTTGTGAACCCCTCAGAACATATATGTGATGGTGAGTGACATCTCCAACAGGGATATGGTAGCTATACGGTAGGTGTAGTACACATGCCTGTCCACATGAACAGGTGCCAGCGTCAGCACAGCCACATTCTCACAGGGATGCACACACATTGACACACTTGGCAGGGCCAGGAATACAACTCATCACTGGTGAGATTGCCACAACACATTACTGTGCAGGTATCACATGCACCACAGGGGTCATACGGAGGTTATATGGGCAAAGGGTATCAGGAGGCGTCTGACAGACAGCATGCATCAGAATGCCAATGGGGGTTGTAGTGAGTGTGAATATGATCATACGCATCATACAACACACACACACACACACACACACACACACACACACACACACACACACACACACACACACACACACACAGTGCCAGTACTGACATGCATGGGTGCATTGATTCATGGGTGTGTAGTGGTCAACTGTCCCAGACGGCTATACAAGGCTAGGTGATGGGTATACCTTGGCATCAGGCCACATGACAATGTTCTGCATTGTGGCTCAGGGGTGTAGTTTCTGGATTTGCCCACACAGGTGGGTATTGTATTCACCATCCGGTCACCTGGGTGACTATTGCATGTGACCAATGCTGTGTATTGCTTGCCATGTATGTGTTCCTTAGTCCACGACATGTACTGTGTCTGTGATGTGCACACCTCCTACATGCATGTACAGTGACATGTAGAACTGTACCTGGGGTGTCTAGCCCATGTAGTGTACACAGATTATCATCAGATGTGCCAGTCCTGGCCACATGTGACGGGAACAGGTAATGTACAGCAGGTTTACCCTACACCTACATTGATAGCATGCTAATGGCATTTCCTGGTGTCAGTGGCATCTGTCCATACAGGGTATGTTTTCAGGCATGGTATGTCCTTAGTGGGTTACAACTGATTGGCACCACAGGTGTTGCAGGTGACCAGTGGGGAACATGGGGTAGGTGCACTGTCTGCATGTATGTGCCTATTGGACAGATGGACAGGGTGCCATGCCCTCTGCAGCCCACTGCATTCACTCCATAGTTACTATCAGTGAGCAATATGCAGTGTACTACCAACATAGTGGCTGTTGCCTATACAAGTGTGTGTGTGTGTGTGTGTGTGTGTGTGTGTGTGTGTGTGTGTGTGTGTGTGTGTGTGTGTGTGTGTGTGTGTGTGTGTGTGTGAATGAGACATGGGTTGAGAGTGTTCTCTGGGTAATACTAGGGTTGCTAACTTTGTTTGCCTGGCCTTGATGTCACATGTATGAGTATGGATTTGCACCCTAGCCTCTCAGCTATTTCACATCTGTTATCCCTGTATGGTGGACATTGTGATATATGCTAGGGCCACCATATAAGAAGTTTGCAAAACCCACTCCACACTGGGCACAGATGTTACACACTCATAACCACCTACACACATGGTACGAGTTACAAACACAGACACACACACACACACACACACACACACACACACACACACACACACACACACACACACACACACGCACACACCTTCCCTTGCTGGCATTAGAACTCCTACCTAACTAGTTTATTACACAACAGCACTACGCAGTTATAGTACGCACCACGGAGATTACTGGAGTACTCCTTCCCCAAAGGTGTATTTCACATTGGATGACATCAGCAGGATTACCAAAGTAGGGGATTCAAATTGTAGTGAGTGTGGCTAGGCTAAAATGCATTGCTCTCTACACAGACATTGAAGCACACACAAAATATCCACAACCAACATGTGTGGTTATAAAACCCCTAACAGAGGTGTGTAATCACACTACAACATGAAGCTGTTATAGGATGCACCATGGGGATTACTGCAGAACTCCTTCCCCAAAGGTGTATTTCACTTTGGATGAAATCAGCAGGATTGCCAAAGTAGGGCATTTGAAATGTATTGAGTGTGACTAGCCTAAAATGCATTGCTCCCTACACAGACATTAAAACACACACAAAACATCCAGAACTGCCATGGGTGGGAATATAACCCTACCAGAGTTCTATGTTACACTACAGCAGTACGCAGTTATGGCATGCGCTATGGAGATTACTGGGCTACATCCTTCCCAGAGGTGCATCTCTAGGTGGATGATATCAGCAGCCTTACCAAAGTAGAGCATTTGAATTGTGATGAGTGTGGCTAGGCTAAAATGCATTGCTCCCTACACAGACATTGAAACACACACAAAACATCCACAACCGACATGTGTGGGTATAGAACCCCTAACAGAGGTGTATATCACACTACAGCATGAAGCTGTTATAGGATGCACCACAGAGATTACTGGATTACTCCTTCCCCAAAGGTGTATTTCACATTGGATGACATCAGCAGGATTGCCAAAGTAGGGCATTTGAAATTTACTGAGTGTGACTAGCCTAAAAAGCATTGCTCTCTACACAGAGTCAGACAGACAAACACACAAACAAACACACACACACTTGCCAAGTCTGGGATTAGAACTCCTACCTAACTAATTTATCATAATCCAGCAGTAGACAATTATAGGATGCTCTACAGAGATTACTGGGATAAAACCTTCCCAGAGGTGTATTTCTAGGTGGATGACATCAGCAGCTTTGCCAAAGTAGAGCATTTGAATTGTAGGGAGTGTGACTACCCTAAAAAGCATTGCTCTCTACAGAGACAGAGTCAGACAGACACACACACAAACGCACACACAGACACACACACATACACTTGCCAAGTCTGGGATTAGAACTCCTACCTAACTAATTTATCACACTACAGCAGTACGCAGTTATAGGATGCGCTATGGAGATTACTGGGCTACAACCTTCCCAGAGGTGTATTTCTAGGTGGATGACATCAGCAGCCTTGCCAAAGTGGAGCATTTGGATTGTAGGTAGTGTGACTACCCTAAAAAGCATTGCTATCTACATAGACGGACACACACATGTTCCATGTCTGGTATTAGAACTCCTAATATACACTCAAACTGTTTAAACCAAAAACAAAACTGGAAAGCAGAACCAAGCTGGATAAAAATGGCACAGACTGTTTTATTCAAGGTAAGCGCTTTCAGCTAAGCAAATGCCCAGCCTTCATCAGACCTCCTACCTAACTATTTTAGCACACTACAGCAGTACGCAGTTATGGCATGTGCTATGGAGATTACTGAGCTACAACCTCCCACAGATGTATTTCTAGGTGGATGACATCAGCAGCCTTACCAAAGTAGAGCATTTCAATTGTAGGGAGTGTGACTACACAGACAGAAACAGACATACACACACACACACACACACACACACACACACACACACACACACACACACACACACACACACACACACACACACACACAGTTGCCATGTCTTGGATTGGAACTCTTACCTAACTAGTTTATCACACTACAGCAGTATGCAGTTATGGGATGTGCCACAGAGATTACTGGGCTACAACTCTCCCAAAGGTGTATTTCACAGTAGATGACCTCAGCAGGCTTGTCATAGTAGGGCTATGGGGAGGGCAGTGTGTGTGTGCATGGGCCATAACCCATTCATCTAGAGGTTGACACACCACATGCAGGCACAAACAGGGTCATATTTCACAGGTATGTGTATAAAGCTACTAGATTACTACTTTCTTGCACAGTCATGTTGCACAGCTAGCTAGTCTGTAATGCTGACAGATACTGGTGGCTAGTATCTGCAGTGAGTGACATCTGAACCTCATGTGGTTGTGGCCCTTTGGCTGTGTGCTGGGTGGGACAGGCCTAGATGGCACCTGGTCACAGTCACCCTCTTCCATACATCTATGTACATCTACCTTTGGCTTATTATAGTGTGATGTCCTTACATATATGTCTGTATTCCTATCCACTGTGTGTGCAAAGCATGAGTGGCACATACTGAGGAGTGTCTGTACTAACATCTGTGACTGCCAGATATGTCTGGTCCACTGGTGTTTGCATACACGGCTTTCATGTGTTTAAGTGTGTGAGCATGCCCAGTACGACCTTTCAGTATGTTGTTCACTGACAGTGCCTTCATTTCTCTAAGTGTGTGAGCATGCCCAGTATGGCCATCTGTATTGGATGTGTGGCTTGAGTCCAGGTAGTTTGTACTGCAGTACTGACTTTTGTGTTGTACACCTACAGGTAGCATGCTGTTTCTGCAGGGTATCCGTCGATCATTTGGCATTGACTGTTACTACATTTCTGCATAGGATGGGGGCACACCTGACTATTTCTACATTTCTACACAGGATTGGAGGGCACCCCCTGACTATTACTACATTTCTACGTAGGATGGGGGGGCACACCTGACTATTTCTACATTTCTACACAGGCTTGCGGGGGCACACCTGACTGTTATTACATTACTACATAGGATGGGGGGGCACACCTGACTATTTCTACATTTCTACACTGGACAGGGGCACACCTGACTGTTATTACATTACTATGTAGGATGGGGGGCACACCTGACTATTTCTACACTTCTACACAGGATTGGGGGGGGCACATCTGACTGTTATTACATTACTACGTAGGATGAGGGGGCATAGCTGACTATTTCTACATTTCTACACAGGATTGGGGGTGGCACACCTGACTGTTATTACATTAATACGCAGGATGGGGGGGCACACCTGACACTTGTACACATTTGCTAGGACTGTACTGGTATGTCAGGTACTCCATTTCATTCTGTATTCTTACCTATCATGCTGACTTTAGGCATACCAGTGTACTACAGATCTTAGCTTTGGTTGCCCTACATATTATTGTCTGACTTCCTACCCTTCAGAACTAACATCACACTGTCTGACCTGCTGTAGTCTGTCTGTGTAGGCCTGGGGGGGTTACCCATAGGCATCATTCAGAGGCCATAGCACAGGCTCTGTTTGCGTTTGTCTACACCTGTCTTGCTGGCTGGGACTGTTGTTGGGTATGTGAACCTCCCTGACTGGCATGTGTGAGTGATATGGACACACATGTCACCCAGCACATTTCCTGAAGTGGGTTTTCTCACCCTGTGTAGTACTGGCTACTACGGTGACTCCAGTATGTGCTACAGATGTCATGGTGCCACTATGGGTGTCTACTTTATGCTGCCATAACATCCAGCCACCCAATTCCCTTGCATGCTCACAGCTATACCACCAATACAGGTAACAACACATTCTACTCCATTTGGCAATTTGTAGGTTGATTGACTTACCTTGTGGGTGTGCCAGGATTGCGGATGGTGCTGGAGGGCTGCCTATGTCGGATGCACATAGTACACTCCCTATACATGGTTGAGCACAGGTAGTGTCATGTTTGGCATCCCTTTTACTGTATGTGCGAGTCAGAGAGAGGTGTCATTCCCTGGGTCCCTATTGTGTCAGGGTATGTGCTATGCATTGTTTCTTTGCCGCGACCTTAGCATACTGGGCACACCTCCATCTGCCTACTGGTGCAGGCTCAGATTGTTCCTCCTCCGAGTCACTCTGTGCCTGTGCAGGCCTTGACATTGGTGGGGGGCTGTGTGGCCCTGCCCCATGCTGTTCCTGCTGCAGCTGTTGCCGCATGATCATATTGTATAGCATGGCACATACCATAACATTTTGGGTACATGTAGCTGGTGAGTACTGCAGGGCTCCACCGGATGTGTCCAGACACTGGAACCATGACCTGACCATCACAAACACATGCTCTATTATAAGTCTGGTCTGTGCATGTGCCTCATTATGACTTTCTTGTTCAGGTGTATGTGCATTTCTGATGGGTGTCATCAGCCACGGCTCTAGTGTGTAACCAGCATCCCCCTCTAGGTGACCGTAGGGGATGTCACCATTGGAAAATGTTTGGTACAGCTGCGTCAGATGCCAAAAGTGGAAATCGTGATAGCTTCCAGGGCAGCCATTACACACATTCATTATAATGCCCTGAGCACCAGAGACAACCTGGCAGTTGATGGAGGTGATGCCCCTGTGGTAGATCTAGGCCCTACCCTGATCACCTGGTGGTGCTTTGATGCATATGTGCGTGCAGTCTATAGCACCCACTACCTCAGGGTATTCTGCTATTTGGTGGAAGAGACACATATTGCTGGCCAACACCTCACAGGTGTTGGGGAAATATACATGCTCACTGTCATGTACTGATATGGCATCCAGGAACTCGTGGAATACTCTGGATGCTGATGCCTGTGACCTCCCCATGATATCCCCAGTTGAGCTTTGGGAGGTACCTGTGGCTAGTATTCCTAGGCCTACACATACCTTGGTATCTACTGGGATGGGTTCCCCTCATTCAGTTTGGTGTGTCAGGTATGGCCGGCACAGGTCAACAATTCGCTTTAGGAGGTCCCTGTCCACCCTATATCACTCCACTATCTCCAGCTCATGTAGCCCCTGGTTGGCTTCCCTGGGTCTGTACCACTCTTCTCCGTCTCCTCACTATGGGTTGATCGGCAGCATTCACATCCTCACCACCATCAGCCTCTTGCACATGTTGTTCTATGTTGCCTGCTGCAGCCATTCTCATTTTGTAGGTTTGTTTGTTAAAGTTTCCCCGCTTGTATACACCGGTGGTGTAGAGTGTGGGAAAAACCAAAGGGGAAGGTATTTGCATAGTTTATAGTTGTGTTCTGGGTTGGGCTGGTCTGCTGCCTTTGTAATTGGCTGATTCTGATACATTTCACCTGCCAGCTATGCTAGTTCTCCTTGATTACCTTCCTACTGCTGTTTTCCCTTTGCATTGCCTTCCTGCTCAAATATGCACAGTGCTGCTATTTCCTGGTTTAACTTTTTTTTCTTCCTTTAAAACCAGGTGTGTGGCACGTACACCAACTTAGGCAATGTACAGAGTGCTAGGCAGATTCAGACACACCCCCTAGCTTAGCTGTGCTAAGCTAGGAACAAACCCAAGCCACAAGGCTCCAATCCGCTTACAGTATGCCTGACACACACCCCCCATTATGTCACCTAACTCCTAAGCTTGCACCAAGCCATTCCTACTCTTTCACTGTTGGGACTTGAATAACATGCTGGGGAAAACTGGGATTCACTATCATTCCCCTCATTTGCATAGTATTGCCTGCTAATGCATAGTTACATGTCTCACACTGAGCCTCCCCCTTAGCAACCACTACTCACTGGCCATGTTGTCTTCTGCCTGCCATTGACTTGCATGGCAGAATGCTGATTTAAGTTAGAATGCTTAATTTAGGTTTATTTTGTTATTTTCCTCCCGATACCATTTGCGCGCTACTGCCCTACGCTTAAACAGCCGAGATCGGCTAAAAAAAATAAAAGTTGATTTTTTAATTTTTTTGCCTGTTTGCAAAGCCAATGGCCTTATACTTGGCCATTGGCATGCTTACTAACTGATATGCAGCCTTTATTGGGAGCTGTCACAGCTCCGTTTTGGAGTTTGCAGAAATGTACTCGCTTACTAACCAAGTACATTTCTACAGATTGCACTAGTCCTGCACGGCTGGTTGCAAGCTTCCTGGATCGCAAAATCACCTCATTTGCATGGATTTCTCCTGCAAATGGGGTGATTTGCATACAAGGGCTTAGTCCATGCAGGACTAGTGCAGGAGTGCTTGTACACGCCCCTGCAGGCTGTTCCTGGATCACATGGCAGACATATTGCCTGCTAGAGCTCCTGCACTAATCTTGCACGCCGTGCAAGGCACAGAGAATCCGGGGCATTATCTGTAAATTGCATACTTCAATCACTTTTACTTTTGCTTTGTAATTTCAACCCAAATGCTACTCCTCATAAGTACCAACAAAACTAGAATAAATTTATACATTCACTTAACAAAAATCAAAATTAAAACATGGAATAAAATGGTAACAATGCTAAAGTACATAAACTCAAACAAATAAACCTTTAAACACCAAATATAAAGTCCTGTAACCAATAAGACTGAAGCAATCTAAAATCAATATGATGTAAACAGATGCTGCCATCTAACAAACATTAAAATGAATGCATTTTAGCCCTAAACAATGATTAAAAATGAAGTATTATGGTTTTATTGAATTATTTCTTGTGTCTTGCATATGATTGGTTGTTAGCAATAATGTGACTATAGTGTATTATTATTTAATGTATGTTTTAATCACATTTGAGTTTAATGTGATTATGTTTCTATTATTGTACAGAAAAGTACATATTAAATCAATTTGCTTTGTTGCTTCAGTCCAACTAGTTTATTTATTTGATCATATCTCTATACCTCTCAGCTGTCTCTGCTTTTATAGTACACCTCTGATTTTGATTCATATTTTTGCCTGCCCCTCATAATATTTTGGGAATTTCTAGTAAATTGCTAAGCACTATACTGAATCAATAATGCCAGATCGTTCATGAAATGCATCTTGAGGTAAAACCAGTTGTGCTATAAACTTTTTAAGTGAATTAAAGTCTTCTTTCTTTTGGCTTTTCCCTGTTAGGGGTCACCACAGTAGATCACCTGTCCGCTTATGATTGGCAGTGGAGTTTTATGGTGTCGAGTTGCCAGCCCGGCACCCAACCTTCCACAGAAGACACACACACACACACACACACACACACACACACACACACACACACACACACACACACACACACACACACACCTAGGGCCAATTTAGAGTGTCCAATCCAACTACAGCATGTCTTTGGGATGTGGGAGGAAACTGGAGCACCCGGAGGAAACCTACGCGACCACAGGGAGGATGTGCAGACTCCACACAGAAGGCACCCCAGCCAAGGATCGAACCGGAGAACCTCTTGCTGAAAATTTGTTTCTGAATTGGGGCCTTAGTCTCCCATTATTTTTGGTTTTGTTGCTGATTATTCTACAAAGAATTTGAAACTTATGCATACCTCCACCTTCCAATAACTTATTTAGGTGGGTGTATCATGACAGTCAATAGGGGATGCAGTATTTTCAGGACTAAGATCATGTAAATAATCGTTAATTGATGACCTATGGGAAGTGAATTGTTCTACTAACTCTGACAACGGATAATATGAACACATGTTCATATTATCTGTTGTCAGAGTTAGAATAACTTTCATTTTTAAGTTAAGGTTCAGATTTATTTAAGTGCTTAAATCCTAACACTATAAAAACAAGACTCAAATGTGATACTATAAAAGATATGATAAAAGGATAGTACAGTATTTAAGGGATTATAGGTTACTATATGCTTTATTACTGCTTATTTGAACTGTTTCTTTCTGAAAATGGTATGCATTGTTTGCTATAGCACAAGACTAGATTCATAACTGCTGAATCTAGCTTTGTTTGTATAACTTGAGCACTAATCCAGGCCATCTTTTTCTGGAGAAGGTTCCCTGCACCCTAGTGGTAGGAGTGTGCAGTTAGAACTTGTCTGATCGAAGACTGCTGGAACGGGGCTCAGTTTTTAGCTTTTTATTGGTAAATTGGTTAATTTGTTTAAATCAATTTGCTCATTTGTTACTGTTATATTAAAAAGAAAAAATACACTTTATGCATCACCACTAAGCTATGGTTAAAATATTCCAAGCGCCATAAAGTCTGCTCTTCCAAATTTCCCTTAGAACTAGCCAGTTTTTTTTTAGTTTTAGCACTCAAATCTGTTTGTTTGAGCTCAGCACTTGTTCAGAACTCATTGTAAGCACTAAATAAGCTACAAATTACTACAGCACTCAACTTTCCTCACTTGTCCAGAGGAAAACAGTTTTTAGTACTTAATAAATAAGCACCTATCCAGGCATGTCTGTGGGTCAGTTCCCGGTGTTTTCTCCTGTCTACCTGATGAATCTGGGCATCTTGGGGCAATGCAGTAATTGCCTCATGTACACAGGCAACTCTCTCCTCCTACCACCCAACTCTACAACATGTGAGAGATGCACTTATATAGCCAAACTGGAAGCAAAGCTCTCTTCACCCAAGACTGGACTAGACAGTCAAGAGGAGAGTGTAAACACTTGCACCACACCACATTCATCACATAGTCCCTCAAACCTACACCACCAAAATACACACATAGAAACACAAAACACACACGTACATTCATGGAGGCTCTCGATAAAAATCTGCTCAAGCAACAGAGACCTCCAAAGCAGAAACGCAAGCAACCTCCACCTCCCAACACAACCCAAAAGACACATAGCCCACAAACTCAGTATGCCACCCAACCACAACCCATAAGACATAACAACGTACCCAACACTCTAGTCATGGGTGACTCTATAGTCAGGCACACTGATGTTCCACTCACCAGGCTAAACAAGGAGAAAGTTACTGTCAGCTGCCTGTCGGGTGCTAGGATCCACCACATAATGCACGCACTCAGGTCACTCCACAACAAGTACAAATATGACTCTGTCATTGTCCATGTTGGTGTGACTGACCTGAGACGTACCTCCGGGACTACATGAAAAGAGACATGGAGGAGCTCTCCGATCTTGTAGCCCAGGCAGGTATGACCCTAGCCCTGAGTAGCATCCTGCCATCACCCAGAATGATACCACAGTACAAGAACAAAATGATTGACTTCAAAAATTGGCTAAGCTTCTGGTGTCATTCTATAGGGATCCAGTATCTGTCTGCCTGGGATGACATGATCAACAGACCATGATGCTTTGCCAGAGATGGCCTGCACCTGTCGCTCTTGGGATTCCGGATACTGGCTAAGTCTCTTGCCACCCCTATAGTTGCTTTTATAGGCAAGGTACAAATGACAAATTCACCACCATAACAGGTACAAGCAAGCAAAATCTGAGGGTAATGCTACTCAATGCTAGAAGTCTAAACCTCAAAATGCAGTCACTCGAATCACTCCTTAAAATGGAGAACATCGATATCTGTGCAGTGACAGAGACCTGGTTCAAGGCTCCAGAGAGCACTCCCATTACCAGGCTATAATTCATACCACACCTTTCAGCCACTTAACCTGGACTGAAACACTAAAGGCGGAGGCATGTCCATATTCATTAAGGATATCCACACCTCCATGCTAGTTGCTCAGCATAATGCATCTGAGATTATCCAAGTGCAACTAAGTCTGGGCAAGACCGCAATCCAAATTGTAGCTTGCTACAGATCCCCCACCATGCCCCAGGATTCCCACTCCTCATTTCTTGATACACTGGAAAATATTAGGGCACAACCTAACACCCTAATAATGGGCAATTTCAACTACCCCACCATTAACTGGGAAAAGTACTCCTGTACCAACTCTTTTGCTCAATGTTTTCTGGAATTCATAAATTCCATTGCCTTGGATCAACTTATCCACACCCCCAGCAGGGGCAGCAATATCCTAGACCTGGTCATTACCAACATGGACAACCGGTGTTCTACAATAGAGGTCAATTCCTCGTTGGTCAGATCCGACCACAAGCTAATCACCCTAGACATCCACATGCTGCCCCCACCCCCATTAGAGAAACAACCATAAAAAATTTCTCCAAAGCCAGCTTCACGGTTCTTAAGACAGAAGTGTCAAACTTCACAACACCCATGCAGATGGACAATAGAGGTACGACTGATGAATCCTACACAAATGCACTTTATAAGCACTTACACGAGTGCATGGATTGTGCTATCCCTAACAGAACCGAGATGCTATCCTCCAAAAAAAGGAAGCCAATCTGGT
The DNA here is from genome assembly GCF_019279795.1 of Protopterus annectens. Taxonomy (NCBI): domain Eukaryota; kingdom Metazoa; phylum Chordata; order Ceratodontiformes; family Protopteridae; genus Protopterus; species Protopterus annectens. The sequence goes on along the minus strand of NC_056743.1, from coordinate 910,187,074 downwards.
GGTCCCCTGCCATAAACAAACTCTGCAACAGAAGAAAGAAACTGCTGCAAAAAAGAGTAAAATCTCATGATTGGAGGACCACTCTGGTCAGCCACAGTAAAAAGCTGAGTTCCCTCATAAAAATCCTCCAAAGCTGGTTATGAAAACAAAATTGCCACTGTTTCTAAAGACAACCACAAAGCATTCTATAGCTATGTCAAGAATCTCAATGGCAACACTCAGATCTGCTCTGAGTTACAGCACAATGGCACTAAATATACAGAACCAACTGATATCGCCAACATCCTGGCAGATAGGGTCAGTGCTAACTTTAGCCCCCACTCACCTCCTAAAGGGCCCATATGTATACTGGAAAAATGCAAAGTTCCTGTAATCATGGCTGCACAGATAAAAACCACACTCTCCAAAGCCAAGAACACAGCATCCATGGGACCTGACAACATCCCAGGCTGCATTCTACATGAACTACAGAATGAACTGGCACCCCACCTAAATAACATGTTCAGTCATAGTCTCACCTCAGGCTTTGTGTCTACTGAATGGCACACAGCGACGGTTATCCCACTCCACAAAGGGGTATCCACCATGGACCCCGGGAACTAAAGCCCCATTAGCCTGGCAAGCCTGGTCTGCAGGGCCATGGAACGTATCATCATGGAACTTATAAAAAAAATCACTGGTAATCTCCACACTCTGGACCCCACCCAGTTCAGGTTTGTAAAAGGCAGATCATGTTTCCTAAACCTGATAGACTTCTTTGAAGCAGTCACCAAAGCCGTAGATGAGGGTAAGGTGGTTCACACAGCCTATCTAGATCTCCCTAAGGCTTTTGACACAATCCCCCACTCTGGAATTATAGATAAACTCACTAAACTAGGTATAAATCCGTATATCACAAGATGGGTTGCCAACTGGCTCACTGACAGAACCCACACTCTGAAAGTAGCAGACTCCTAATCCGACTTTAGACCAGTGACAAGTAGAGTACCACAGGGTTCAGTCCTGGGTCCTCTCCTGTTTGGTATCTACTTCTCTGAAATACAGGCTAACATAGAAGGTGTTTGGCTTATGAAGTTCACAGATGACTGCAAACTAGGAGCCATAATTGAAACTCCTAATGATGTGGACATCCTATAAAAGGGCCTTACTGAGACAGATGCCTGGTGTCAAAGCCATGGCCTCAAGCTCAATGCCAAAAAGTGCATTGTCATCCCTTTTGGTAAAAACACTGTACCCATGAACTACCACATAGGCGGGAGTCTACTTAACATTAAAAGTGTGATAACAGACCTTGGGACCCAGGTGGACAATAGTCTCTCCTTTGATAATCACATTGCCACAGTAGTCAGGAAATCCTTCTATGTGGCACACCTCATCACAGAAGGTTTCTCATCCAAGAAAAAAGAGGTCATTGTTCCCCTCTACTCATCACTCATTAGACCCCATTATAGAGTACAATGCCCCTTTTAGTATGTACCTCACAAGACATCTACAACAACTGGAAAGGCCACAGAAATACCTCAAAAAGAGGATTACCAGCCTCAAACATATGCCCTAAGCAGACCGACTCAAAAAACTCCAGCCTACTCAGAGGTGATCTCTGCCTAACATACAAAGCTATGACAAACCCAGAGCTGTTGGACATGCTCCACTTAAAGAAATCCCAATCCCTCCAAGCTACAAGCTCTAGGGACCTAAACCTTGTCATGACAATAAACAGAACATGATGGAGGGATAGATTACTGTCCCAGAGACTTCCCATACTCTGGAACAAATTACCTATCTATACCAAACAAAGTTCCTCATTAGCGCTCTTCAAGAAAAATCTTGATGATTGGATGGGAAATAGGAAATTCATCCCGGGGATCACTTCTGTGGCACTGCTTGACAGGGCACTGGAAAATAATTTTCTTGAGTGGTGAAAGCCAGGGTACCTTTTTGGCTAGGCTTAAATAGGCCCTAGGGCCAATAGCTTAGTACCTACCTATGAACCTATGAACCAAAACTTCATGGCAAATCTCCGAAAGTAATTTCAGTGAGTGCCCGAGTGCCACTTATGAGCATTAAAGTCACTGAAAACTAAAAAAAAAAGTAGCACCCCAAAATTTATATATAACAACTCCATGGTCACACAACAGTAGGAAAAAGTACACATTTATTTATTTAATTATTTATTTATTTGACATTTGTTAACTGGGTTGTTCCGACTGGGTAGAGATCCTTTTCAGTGGAGCCCTGAGGAGAAAAGCTCTAACATTAAAAAAAAAAAAACAGTGAATAATATTGTCAATGCTTACAGGAGAAATAATATTAAAAAGAACTAACATGAAATAAATAACTAACAGTAAATAACAAGGTCATTTTTTTAGGTGAGACAAGAATAATAAGAAAAGTAAAAAGTGCATAGTAAAAATTTGCCAAAAGTAAGTCAGAAAGCTGCATAATGTGGATGCACATAAACGCCAGAATATAAGCGTTCAGGCTGTTTAATATTAGAAACTTTTTTGTATATAAACTGTGGATTGTAAAACCCACTGTATTAGTTTATTTAGCAAGTTGCTCTAACTATGAAAGTTTTTATATTGGGAAAACTGTTAGAACACTTTCTCAAAGGATTTATGAGCACTGTGCTGCTGTTAAGAAAAGGGATTTTTACCAGTGCATTAGTCAAGCATGCTTCTGAATGTAATAACTTTAAGAAGTTTAGTTTTTTTTGTTTTAGACAGTATTGACCAAAGGTCTTTTATTGGCAGTTTTAACAATGGAAATAAAGGAACTGAAAATGGTAAATTGCACTAAGAGCAGATAAAAATGGGTTTGAATGACGTTATTAATATTTAATGTTTGCTGAAGAATAAATCATGTTAAATTGCCCCTTTAAATTTTCTAGAGAGTTGTCTTATATCAAATCGTTTACTATTAATTTGATTGGCTAATTGATTTGAATGAATTGTATAAATTAAATGGTTCACAGCTGTCATTCAGTTCTGAAGAGGTTCTTGTATTAAATTAACAAAAGCGCTAAACTTTATTTATAAGTCTCGAGTGGCTTATTTTGAGTTAACAGCATTCTATTTTGTTTTAGTGTGGTGGTGTGCCTTTCAAGTGGTTTTAAGTACTTTGTTACTTATTTTATTCTAAAACAGACTGGTTCCCTTTGCTCCAACTATGCCCTGACTACCTTCTATCTCTACATGATTATATGAAGCAATCACAGTCACTTGATCTCTTTCAGAGTCTATCTTTTAATACGTAACTGCACCAGGTCTAAAATGCTCACTATGTCTCCTGGAAACACCGTAGCTCACAACACAGTTCCTCGACAAAACTATCTCATGTGGAGTAAGCATGAATACTAAGAAACACTTTTCATAAGTATCAGAGCTTATAGGTACCAAAATACTAAAACATATTTTTACCCCCACATGTGGGGAAGTTCCTTGACACGTCCAGACTTTTTTATTCTCATTTTGAGGTCACTGCACCTTAGAGAAAGAATGATAACTGACAGGCAGCATAATTCCTGTTGTCAATTCTTTTTTGTGTAAGATTGTGGGGTTGAAGAACAGAGTAGGAAGGCATATATGAGCAATGAGATTTCACTTATATATCTCAAATAAAGTTAATGCAAGTATCCGAAAGCTTAAGCTGTCATAATCAAGCAGCTGAGGTATGACTTTGGGTGAGCCAAGCAGTTGACTGCAAGCTGAAATAATAAGACCTTCCTCTTCATAGTTTTCCTTGTCTAGGTCAAACCACCTTTTTATTGTGTAGTCCAAGTCTCAAACTCCTCTAACTACAGATACATCCTACATCTTTGCAACAAATCTTACCTGTTAAACTTATCAAGAAGGAACGATTCAGGCATGCTTACTGCTTTACAACCTTTCCTTGAATTTCCATCAATATCTTTCAACCCTCCATCTTAAAGTCTCCATCGTCATCAAGGTTTTCCTGTTGTAGGACATTTCAAGCTGCCTGAGGCAGCTCATGTACAAGAAAGGTGCTACTGATTTTCAAAGTTCTGATTGTAAACAATAAAGTCAAATATTAGCAACCATTATACCTTTCTTTCTTTTTTTCTTTCTTCCTGTGGCATTCATTTATTTACTTATTTTTACATAGAATGCATGACCTGTTGACTACTTTTGAATTTCTCTAATACAAAATGTGTTCTTATCTACTCCATATTCTTAAAATGTTGAAAACGTTATGTGTCATTATTTGTAATTACAAATATATCTATTTAAAATGAAAAGGTCGGTAAAAAATGCATTTGCTTTCTCTTTCGTCTCTTAATATTTAACCTAGAATGAAACCTGACTGTAAATACTTACATCCACCTTATCAGTCTATAGGTATACTTGCATTTTAACCCATTTTATAATACAACCTAAACAGAATGCTTGCTTTTGTAATTCTGACTTTCTATGCAGAACTATGCCACTTTTCATTTTTGTTAGTTTTATATGTTCTATCTTGGTGAACTTGACAATATGCTGAAATACTGATTGTCAACTGTCAGGGCAGTTTCCTTGGTCATACCTGTAACAATCCCTGCCCTGGCCAGTAACCATGGAGCCTTAATCCTCACCACTGACACTGGAGAGGGACATTCACTTGGAACAAAAATAGATACACACAGTATTTTCAAATGTAGCTCTCTGCACCAAACACTATTTCCTTTAAGAGCACACAGGGAACACACTCAGTCCAGGGGCTGAGTTTCCCTCTCTCTCTCTCTCTCTCTCTCTCTACAGGCCCCCAGTAAAACTCCCCACTGGCACAGCTGTAGAGTTGAGTCCTCAGCTGTGTGTTCCAAGCCAAGTCCTCCACCACCCAACCAGTGTGCTCTGTGTCCCTACACACACACACACACACACACACACACACACACACACACACACACACACACACACACACACACACACACACACACACACACACACACACAAACACACACACATGCACACACACACACACATGCACACACACACACACACACACACACACACACACACACACACACACACACACACACACACACACACCTGGGAAAGGCTGTCACAGATTTACTAGCTCTTCTACCTTTGCTCGTACCATAAGGTAGTTATACTGCCACCAGCCAACTATGCTAAGGTTCTTACAAGGGTACCCAATTATGTTGAGTAAAATTAATACTAATACAAATGGTAGTGTTTGACCAATGCAGCAAGGCTTTCAGGAGCAACCACAGTGTCAACAAATAAATATAAGTACTCTCAAAGGTTAACATATTTTCTAAAAGACCAGCCACAATGAAAAGTTTAAATATATTTAATAATAAAAAGAACATGAAGATATTGAATATCTATTTACAAAAAACACCAGAGTTTCAATCATAGGAAATATTAAAAATAACACAGATGGATAGATTCACATAGAACAGAAAAACAGTACTTAACTAATCTCACTATATTTTCCTGACTGACCTAAAGAATTTCTATTCCCTGGTTACTTACTAAAGCAAGGCAAGATGAAGTGGGTGAGTGGTCTTGTCGGTTCCAAAAACAGACTGCCCTGAGACTTCTGTCTCATGTAGTATTAAAACATTATTTCAGTGCTGGACTACAGAATGATATCACATACACCTGGTCATCTGACTCTGGTTTCCCACTACCCCCTTTGCTAGAAACTGAACCAGAGTTTATCACATATTTGTTACCATACACACATACAGAGCTTTGCTGAGGTGTGTTATAGCATCTGGAGGCTATAAAACCATTTCAAAATGTCCACCCTTCCAGGGTAGTAAATTCATCCGAAGGACAATACAATAGGATTCCTATTCCTGGTTTTCACAGACATTTCATCTCTGGCTACAATCAGAACTGTAAGATACAATCTTTATGGCCCAAACCAGGTAATTTAATTTCAGACTATTTTTCAACGTTAGCTGGACTGACATTAACCTCTTCTCTTCCAGTATTCCCTGTTACAATATATTCATTTCACCAGTTACAATACAATCTGACATACAGGTGTATTTATTTTCTGTCCAGCAGGACCCACTCTTGGTACATTTTTAACATGGGCAGCTTTACAAATACATTTTCAACACAAGGATCTGTACAAATCAGTCTGATGTACAGATGACATATAATTCTTTACAAAACTCCAGTTAGCTATGCTGGCTTATGTTACACATCCACTGCCCTCCTTCTCCTGGCATAGCTGGCAATACCTCAATATCAACACATCTTAACCCCTCCCCTCGAAGACTCAAGCTAGTTTTTCAAGTGACCCTTGAGAAACATGGTTTGAGAGACATGGCCTGTCTGGGAACACATTAACCCATACCCTGTCTTGACAGCCCATCTGCATGGGAATTGCCGATCCCACTATGGTTCTGCACTGTTATATCATATCCCTGCAACCCTAAGCTCCATCTTAATACCTTGGCATTGTGCTGGCTGGCTCAATGTAGCTATAGATCCCCCTCAGACTCCTCCTGCCTCCCATTGCAAATACTCAGCACCAGCGCCTCCCTATCATGGAAAGGTTTCACCATTTTAACATGATACAATTTGTGCCTCTGCCTCCTGCCTAGCAGGCTTACCATGTAGTTAACATCAATGACCTTCCTTACCACTTTGAGAGGTCCTTCCCAATCTGCCTGCAGCTTATTGTGTCTGACAGGAATGACACCATAGCTATTTGCTTTCTCACAGTATTCATGCAGGCTTGAGCATTTCTGTCATACCAGATCTTTTTCTGCTGTTGGGCTCCTGCCAGGTACTCCTGGGCCAAGCCCATGAGCTCTCTAAGCCTTGTCCTGAGGTTTAGGACATATGCCACAACAGACTCATTGTTGGATTCACACTCACCTTCCCATTCCCACTCATCACAAATCAGATCAAAAGGCCCCTCCACTCCACTCCCCTATGCTGCCCCCAATTTCCACCCACCCTCACTACTCCTACATTTACAACTACATAACCTCTCCCACCATCCAGTCATGACATTTCACACATCCAACAACCACCCTGTAACCTAAAGTAGCTAATCAAAACCTACAATGAATCTCTAGTACATAAACAGCCTTCAGTACACAGCCAGACACTAAGCATACATCACCAATACCCTATCCTCACATTAATCCCACGTTAAACAAAAACACATACCTACTTACCCTACATCCACAGAGAGTACAATATGTTACTTTATCCAATTCCAACCCTCCTCCTCCTATTAATAGCTGCAGAGCTCAGATCATGTCATCCACATCTTAACAACACATGGCAACAGCAAACACCGCTACTCCCTACCCACCAAAACAAATATAAACCTTCATTATCATTGTTGTTAATATCTTTAATATCAAAACCACCTCCCTTTACAAATTGCACCTTGTCTCCCTCAAAACACTATCACCTACATCACTGACATATAATAAAGCTTTACAAAGATGCATAGAAGTAATAGTTAACATTGCATCACAACTAATTCTAAGTGGAGATATACATCCCACCCCTTGCCCCCTCAACAAAACCTATCAACCTACCATCAACCACGCTAAACCTCACCAGAAGAAAACTCCAATCTCCTAATATTAAATATAAACCTATGAAGTATTCTGAACAAGACCAGTGAACTCCACGCCACCCTCTCACACTACTCACCCGATATAGTTGTCTCAACAGAAACATGGCTTAAATCAGAGATCAACAACAATGAGATAACACCCTCTGGCTATAACATGCATAGATAAGACGAGATAGGAAAAAGAGGAGGAGGTGTAGCCATACTATACAAAAATAATCTAACCCTCAAAGGTATAGACATACATATCCCAGATGTCACTAATGCAGAAATACTATTAACTAAACTTTTACTTAATTCTATAAAGCAAATAAACATAGTAGGCAGTGGCGGATCCAGGAATTTGCAAAGGGGGGGGCGCAGTTTGGTCAGTCAACTACCGGGGTGTAAGCAGGAAAGCGGGACACTAGGCACCACCACAGTGCATGAGTCAGTGATGAACCATCTCACTTAAGACCACCTTACTTACATACAGGCAGCACTGCAGAGTTCTCTGGTTCCCACAAGGGAGTGGAAACTGACAGTAGTCACCCCTACCACTTCACGGGTTAGGGCAAGTCTAACCTGCCTAAGCCACTATAACTCAAATCACCCAGGCAATAGTTCAGCTTGCCCCTTCACCACTGCTATTACATATCCAATTCAACCATAGAACAGTACGGTGCTTAACTACACTGCCGCATCCCTGTCATGTGCATACATTCTACAGACATTACTATGCTAAACTTACACACTTACACTCCCCAAAATCAGGGAGAGACTTAATATTAGAAAAGGCTATAAAGTACTTAGCATGCTTTTCTTGAATATGAAGTGAAGGGACAGCTTGCACCTGTCACCATTAGGCTTTCGTATATTGGCCAAGGCTCTTGCCAGCCCCATAGTGCCTTTTTTAGGCAAGGCTCAAAGGACAAACCCACCTCCATAGACAACCCAAGGATAAAAAAACTAAAGGTAAAGCTACTCAATGCCAGAAGTCTAAACCTCAAGATGGTCGAGGCTCTCCTCAGTATGGAGGAAATCAATGTCTGTGCAGTAACAGAAACCTGGTTCAAGGCTCCTGAGAGCACCCCAGCACTACCAGGTTATAACTCACCATGTGTTTCGGCCCCAAAACTCGGACCAAAGCACAAAAGGAGGGGGAGTATCTACATTCAAAGATACCTATAACTCCAGGTTAGTGGCACTGCACGAAGCATCGGAAACCATCCATGTGCAACTAACAGCGGGCAAAACTGCCTTAAAGTTTGTAGCCTGCTACAGAACACCCTCCCTATTACAGGAACCCCACTTGGCATTCCTGAGAACACTGGAGAATATGAAGGTCTCTCCAAACACTATGTTATTGGGTGACTTCCTTTACAAATGCATTCTATGAGCACCTGCAGGAATGCATGGATCGTGCTATCCCAAATAAAACCAAGACTCACTCCTCCAAAAACAGGAGACCGGTCTGGTGGACCCCGGCCATAAATAAGCTATACAACAGAAGGAGGAAGCTACTACATGACAGAGCAAAATCCCAAAAAGGGAAGGCATCTCTGATCAGTATTAGCAAGAAACTTTGATCCCTCATAAAATCATCAAAGGCCAGTTTCGAAAGAAAAATTGCCCTAGACACTAAAGATAATCACAAAGCCTTCTTTAGTTATGTCAGGAATATGAGTGGAAACTCCCAGATATGCTCTGAATTGTTGCATAATGGTACAAAATATACCGAACCTACAGACATAGCCAACATCCTGGCAGACAGATTCAGCGCAAACTCCACCCCCTTCCCCCCCAAAGGAGCAAATGCCTATCCCAACTGAATGTAACCTCCCTGACATCACAGATGCACAGTTGAAAGCTGCCCTCTCCAAAGCAAAAAATACAGCATCTATGGGAGCTACACACTCCAGGGACTTAATCCACAGCACAAAAATAAATAGGACATGCTGGAGGGACAGATTAATTTCCCAGAGGCTCCCCTCACTCTGGAATAGAATTCCAATTCATGTTAGACATAGCCCCTGGCTGACCCTCTTCAAGCGAAATCTGGATGCGTGGATGGGAAATCACAAATTCATCCCTGGGATCTTTTCTGTGTCCCTGCTAGACAGAGGCACAGTAAACTAATCTTAAAAGGGTACCTTCTGTGACCTACTTTACAGACCCACAGTAGGCTAATCTAATAGGGAGGCAGAAGCCAAATACACTCTGGCTAGGCTTATAAATGCCCTAGGGCAGATAGCCTAGTATCTACCTATGAACCAAAGTCAGAAACTACATTGAGACTGCAACCCCTAAAGATCTGCCAAAAAAGCCACATAATCTGAACAGGTGAAACTAAGACACAAGTCTAGCATGTTTAGTGATGGCTGAACTACATACATCAGCTGTTTAGAGCAAGAAGTCTTGACAAAGTCATAAATAAAAGTAGGAAAATTTAAGTCCCAAAAATAGGGACATTTGCTCTTACAAAATTAGAAATTTGATAAAACTAGTTTTGCTTTAACATAAGGACATGAAGTCCGAGACTCAATGTCTTTCTTTTTAAATTCACTCTTTAATGATAATTTGCTTAAAAAACATACTTTTATGAAGGACGGACCAAAAAATATGAGGCCAAAGTTTGGACATCCTGCAAAAATCTGTCTCATTGAGAGGTATGCTGAGCTACTTGCCCTCTATTTTTTTTAAGAGACTCAGCTAGCAACTGCTCTAGGCATCAAACCATATTTTGCGCATGTAGCAACCAGTAAAATAGACATGAGGAATTTGTATTAAAGAAATACGCACTACACAACTCAGTGCATCCATGATGGGGGGGGGAGACAAAGCAGCAATGGGATTGTCAGTTACAATTTTGCAACAACACTATTGAAGTTACCTAAATAAGACTGCATAGCAACACAGACAATTCTTAAATCAGCTAATAGCAACAAGGCAAGGCATAACCTTATATTTAAAGACACTAGTGTAACCACGTATACTCTGCATACAAGGTATCTACTAAGCACGTTAGAAACACTGGGGCTTTATCAAGCCCTATCACGTCCATAACCATCTAGGATTAATGCCTCCAACATGTACATATCTTGTTTACAAGAGGAATACAAATCTAATAGCAATACCTGTAGTTGACTGAGCAGCTGAAAGTATTGTGCTTTTTTTGGGGGGGGGGGGCAGCAGCTTGAGTGAAATTACAGTTTAAATGCCATGTAGATTGTGAGACAGCAATTAGCACATAGAAGCAGAAAATAAAGTACAACTATAGCACTGCTTATAAGGTATGGCTTTCTCCACCAGATACCACAATTAAATACTTAGGAGAAGCGCCTTTTAGACATTTTATGCTTACCCCTACAAAAATCTCTCCATACAACAGAACGCAGTCAACATGTTTATTTGCAAGAGAAAAGGACCACATATGCTAGTCAGTAGATTAGTACAAAACACAGGGGGCAACTTAATTCCTCACCATAACAACGACAACAACAAAATTTCAGGCATGGTGACTTATGTCACTTAGCAGTTCTGACAGCTTGATTTGTTATAGCGAACATTTGTAAACAGGGGGTGGCACTGCTTAGATTTTAACATTTCTCAAACACCTACCACATGTCAGCAGGCAAAAATAATGAACGAAAAATAATGCTGTTCCCACAGTTACCAGAAGATGGTGAAGATTAACAGATACCTGTATCTATATGTGTATGTATGTATTATACACATGTATGCCTACATATCATGGCCTCTATGTTCATGTCCATAGCTGCTTCAGACAGCTTACCATTTGAGTCAGCTATTTTACATTGATCCTATGACATCTGCTAGGTTTGTTCAAATCTACATGTCATGAAAGACGACTCCCTTTAAGAAAAAAAAAAGTGCTTGTATCTGACAGCCCATGTGCACAGTTTTTCAAGACATATGTACTTCTGGCTGTACAGGTCTCAAACAAGTGAATAAATAGAAAAAACTCCCCTCTACTTACCCACCACCTATGTTTGCCTACTCTCATTCTGAAGTTGTTCTACCCCCAACAAACAGCAATTATTAATATAGTAAACTTACTCACTGTTTTTTGGGGGTCTGAGCTTAGAGCCAGCACAAAACTACTGTACACTTCAAGCAGGAAGGAATAACGCACAAGGAAATATCACCTTTATCAGCTATGCATGAGTACCTGGGATACGAGCAATCCTGCATTCTGCCAGTGATTGGAAGCCTGTCACCACAAGGGACAGCAGGTTACATAGTATAGGATATAGTTAGTTGGGAGAAGTGTGTTCTCGGTGGTGGAATGCAGGCTGGAAGGGCTAAAGTGAAGGGAAGTGAAAGAAGGATATATGGCATGATGTCAGACAGTGCTACCTACAATGCCCCCACTAAGGATGTGTAGCATAGCAGCCTGTTCACTGCTAGAAAACTGTAACATAATCTATAATGTGTTTGCTGGAAGTGCTAGAGAGAAGACCAAATAAAAAGGGATGGATACTTTTTTTTTTTTTTTTTGCAATAAGTACTACCAAGTTATAACAGTCTAGTCCTGAACCTACAATGTCTATCATGGAACCAGGCTAAACTTGACTCAAGAAACATATGGCTGTATCTCTTTTCACTCTCTCCATGTGTGTATGAGTTAATACATATGGCGCTACAGTGCATGTATTATTATGGAAATGATGCATTACAATAACAAAGAGATTATGGTGATTACTACCCTCCTGCAAAGATGATGGTGTTCAAATTTAAGTTTACATTGGGTTACTAAGTATTGCAGTTACTGAGGTTTAGTACTAGGGAAGCTGCATTTGTGTCGCTTCTAAATTTTGAAAGGGTTATTATTTTATATTAATTCATATAGTCGCCGTCTCCAATTTGGAGTGTGCATTTTGTCCTTCGTTACGTGTTGCAGTTACACACTAGACTTAGGCGTGCAGTAATAGGTGTATCCTTTCGGATTCCACGGAAACGTTTGCTGAAACTCCCCGCTGTCATACTTCTTAACCTCTCAGTATAAGAAATCTGGACAAAGACAGACACAGTGGGGGGAGGGACAAATGCCCAGTAGGGGCAGGTTTTAAATATTGCTTCTATAAATTTAGAAAGTTGCTAGTACAGCAGGTTTTGAATTATGTCTATTCTGATTACAGATTTGAAGTTTAAAACCTCGAATGTATGTAATTATTTAGGATACCTCAGGCGGCCGCATATAAGGCAGTTATGAAGTAGGGAGCAACGTCAAATAAATAAGAACGTATGCGCACACATAAAACTTCAAGCATCCGTCGGGAATGCTGCATTGGAAGCATAATATGCTTATATAATATATAAAATTACATCTAAGTTAGTAACCACTTTGTTATCCGTAACCCGGTTCCTTGCAATTCGTTCAACGGTTCAACCGTTGGGCAGTTGCAAGCAGAGTGCGAATCCACATCTCCATGACTCAATGAGTAGTGCTGCACGTGGGGGAAACTGCAGATCATGGCGCCATTTTAACGGCATCTACAATGCCATTATGGCGCCATGATAATAAGTTAGTAAAACTAATCTTGGGCCAAATTGAATCTATCATACTGTGGAATTCAAATTTATTATAATTTATTATAATTATAATACATTAAATTAAATAATAATATTTAAATATTATAATAATATATAAATATAAATATATAATATATAAATTTTATACTGTTCAACTAACATGCTTAACTTAATCAATCAATTATAAATTAATAAATTTAACCAGCTACAAAATGGCATTAAGCTTTACACCGGAACACACAAGTCACTTATCTACGCTAAACTAAACAAATACTAAAACACAGACATTACAAAAAACACCACTACATGTAAAAGCACCACTTTAAATGTAGGCACTAAACACACATTACATTTCCGGAACACTTTAAACTAGTACCTGACAAGTCTTTTTAATTTTTTTAATTTAATATCAAACTAGCTAAAAATAATAAAAAAAAATACTTCTCTGAGAGACTCACTTGCTGAAGGGAGTTTGCTGGAGTTCGAGTCACTTAATAGTGCAGCTGACTAGAGTATCGTAATTTACTAAAGACTTGAACAACTGTTTACCAAAACGCGCCTAACTCAACTACAATGGAGAATTATTTGGAGGAGCAATTATTGAGGAGATTAAATCACCTGACTCTGCAAACCTCCAATCGCTTCTCCAATGTATTTGAGTTAGGCGCGATTCTTACAGCATTGATTGGTTCAGGTCATGAAGAAACCAAACTGAAAAAAAAATGTACGGTACTCTGTGACAGTTTAAAACTGTTTTCTTTAAATTGTGAGGAGAGAATTAAATATTACTAGGAACAGTGACTCAGTAATATATATATATATTATGCATGTCATAAAAAAAAAAAAAAAAAAAACGTAACTTACTAGTATGGAGAAAAGGAGGTGGCGCGCGCCCCTGCGCCCATGCCTAAATCCGCCACTGGTAGGTGTCTACATCCCACCACGGAATAATATCCCTGCCCTAGAGTACATTCTACAATGGGCAAATAAATTCATTCCGCAAGAAACAATTATACTTGGAGACTTTAATATCGATTGGTATTCCTGTAACACAAACACACCCACAAACCATATTTCTCTGTACAGCTTCTCCCAACTAATCCAACACACTGCCAGGATAGACAAAACATCAAAAAAAGAATCAATCCTAGATTGGATACTCACTAATCAGCCCAACCTCTCTTAACTCACAGGCTGTCTCCCTGACAGGCTTAGTGACCACCACCTTACATTTATACTCCGGTAGCAAATAAACTCTTCCAAAACCCCACCATATCAGCAAATCAGAAACAAAAAAAAAATGTCAATCTCCAAGAGATCATGTACACATTCAAAAGCTGCAGATGGGCACCTCTCAAATACCTCCCATTAGACAAGGCAGTGGAGTTATTTAACTCCACTTTCCTTAGCATCCTAAATAAGCTTGTCCCACCTAGAACAATTAGGATAAAACCCAACTACACCCCATAGCTAACCAAAGAAACAAGAGCTATACTAAAAGCAAGAGACAAAGCCTGGGGCAATGGGCACCATAACAAATCACTAACCAATTATCAGAAATACCTAGAACTAAGAAATTCTGCCAAAAATATACAAGGCAAAAGAAAAAAGAATAGTATGCTAAAATACAACTAGAACACCAAGGAACCCACAAAAGTTCTGGTCAACAATCAAGCAAATCCTTCAGCCTGGTCAAATCATTACCCCCTCCCCAAACACTGACAACACTATGGATGACATACCCACACAGTTTAACAAATTTTTCACCAATTCTATACTCAAACTAACAAACACTAGCCACCCCCCACTCCTCTCTCTCCAACACAAAACAACAATAACTTGTCCCTGCAACCTATTCCTACTGCCACCATAAAATAAATACTTCAAAAAACTCAAACCAACAACCCAATCTGCAGACAACCCACCCACAGACTATCTCAAAACAGCTGCAAAAGCCATCATGTACCCTGTCTCCATCCTTATAAACCACTCCATCACTGAACAACAGGTCCCAACTATCTGGAAAATAGCCCACATCATATCACAACATAAAGGCGGCAGCTCTACTGAACTTTCCAAACTACCATCCAATTGCTATCCTCTCTCTACTATCGCAAATTCAGTAAAAATACATTGATACCCAATTCCTCCACCATCTTCTCACTTACAGTCTACTATCCAAAACTCAACATGGATTTCGTCCACACCATGGTACAACCACTACCCTTCTAAGCTTCACTAACTCTGTCAACCTTCTCAGAAATTAAGGTAACCTGGTCTCATCTATCTTTCTGAACCTCTCAAAAGCATTTGACATGGTCTCATACTCCAGACTGTTAAACACACTATCAAAATTTAAAACCAGCCACTCTACACTCACCTGGTTCCAGAGCTATCTCACTGGGAGGCAGCAAGCAATCAAATGGGATAACTCCCTCTCCCCACTGCTGTCAGTCACCTTAGGGGTCCCACAAGGATCCATTCTTGGCCCTCTTCTCTTCACATTATTCACTAATAGCCCACATACTGCCACTAATGAAGTCATGTTAATACAATACACCAGGGTCCCTGTAATCACAACTACAGAGGTAAAAACTGCACTCTCTAAAACCAAGAATACAGCATCCATGGGACCGGACAACATCCAAGGCTGTGTTTTACACAAACTTCAGAACTAACTGGCTCCCCACCTAAGCACCATGTTCAATCATAGCCTCATGTCAGGCTTTGTGCCCATTGAATGGCACACAGCAACAGTTATCCCACTCCACAAAGGGGGAGCCACCACGGACCAAGGGAACTATTGCCCTATTAGCCTGATGAGCCTGGTCTTCAAGGCCATGGAATGTATCATCATGGAACTTAAAAACAAAGACATTAGTAACCTCCAAACTCTGGACCCCACCCAGTTCGGGTTTGTGAAAGGCAAATCATGCCTCCTGAACCTGATCGACTTATTTGAAGCAGTCACCACTGTAGATGAGGGTAAGGTGGTTCACATAGCCTATCATGACCTCACCAAGGCTTTTGACACCATCCCCCATTCTTGAATTATAGATAAACTCACTAAACTAGGTATAAATCCCTACATCACAAGATGTGTTGCCAACTGGCTCACTGACAGAACCCACACTGTAAAAGTTGCAGACTCCGAATCTGACTTCAAACCAGTGACAAGTGGAGTACCACAGGGTTCAGTCCTGGATCCTCTCATAGGTTCATAGGTTCATAGGTTCATACTAGGCTATCTGCCCGAGGGCATTTACAAGCCTAGCCCATAGTTTTGTGGCTTACACCACCCCTTTAGTATGGGGAACTATACCCATTATTTTGCTGTGCCTCTGTCGAGCAGTGACACTGAGGTAATCCCTGGGGTATATCTGCGATCTCCCATCCATTGGTCAAGATTTCTCTTGAACAAGGCCAGCGAGGTGCTCTGCCTCACATATACCGGGATTTTATTCCACAGCATAGGGAGTCTTTGGGTGATGAATCTATCCCCCCAGCACGTCCTATTAATAGCCGTGTCGAGGTTTAAGTCTCCCGCCCTTGTGGCTCTGACGGATCTAGATTTTTTGAGGTGAAGCATATTCATCAAATCTGGGTTTGACATGGCCTTGTATGTTAGGCAAAGGTCACCTCTGAGCAAGCGGTAAGCGACTGAATAGAGCTGGAGTTCTTTCAGTCAGGCAGCATAGGACAGATGTTTGAGACCCTTTATCCTTTTGGTGAGGAACTTTTGTGGCCTCTCCAGCTGCTGCAAGTGTCGGGTCAGATACATTCCGAATGGGGCATTGTACTCAATCATTGGTCTGATGAGTGATGAGTATAGGGAGACTATGACCTCCCTTGATCTAGATGAGAATCCCTTCATGATAAGGTGGGCAATGTAGAAGGTCTTCCTAACTACTTTAGCTACATGGGTGTCGAATGACAGACTACTATCAACCTGGGTCCCCAGGTCCCTGATAACTCTCCTGTTTGATATCTACTTCTCTGAAGTACAGGCTAACACAGAAGGTCTCTGGCTAATGAAGTGCGCAGATGACTGCAAATTAGGAGCCATAGTTAAGTCCCCAAATGATGTGGACATCCTACAGAAGGGCCTCAGTGTGACCGATGCCTGGTGTCAGAGCCATGGCCTCAAGCTTAATGCCAAAAAGTGCATTGTCATCCCCTTTGGTAAAAACTCTGTACCCATGAACTACCACATAGGCATCAGTCTACATAACGCCAAATGTGTGATAAGAGACCTTGGGACCCTGGTGGACAGTAGTCTCTCCTTTGATAATTACATCACCACAGTAGTCAGGAAATCCTTCTGCATGGCACAACTCATCATGAAAGGTTTCTCATTCAGGAAAAAAGAGGTCATTGTTCCCCTCTACTCTACACTTATTAGATCCATTATAGAGTACAATGCCCCTTTTGGAATGTACCTCATAAGACATCTGCAACAGGTGGAAAGGCAGCAGAAGTACCTCATAAGGAAGATTACCAGCCTCAAACAGATGCCCTATGCTGACCATCTCAAAAAACTCCAGCTTTACTCCGTAGCATATCACCTACTCTGATGTGATCTCTGCCTAATATACAAAGCTATGTCAAACCCAGAGCTGATGGACATGCTACACCTAAAGAAATTCCAGTCCATCCAAGCTACACACTCTAGGGACCTAAACCTTGTCACCACAATAAACAGAATATGCTGAAGGGATAGATTACTGTCCCAGAGGCTTCCCATACTCTGGAACAAGCTACCCATCTAGGTCAAGCAGAGTTCCTCATTAGCACTCTTCAAGGAAAATCTTGATGAGTGAATGGGAAATAGGAATTTCACCCCTGGGATCACTTCTGTGGCTCTGCTCAACAGGGGCACAGGAAAATAACTTTCTTGGGTAGCGAAAGCCAAGGAACCTTGTCGGGTAAGCTTATGTAGGCCCTTGTGTCAATAGCCTAGTACCTACCTAGGAACCTATGAACCAATGACTCTGCCTTAATTTGTGCAGCCCCAATACTCCACCATCTTCAGGAAATAACAAAACAAGGTTTCTCTAAAGTAGAAACCTGGCAAACCAATGCTCAGTTAATACTCAATCCCAACAAAACAAAATT
Source organism: Protopterus annectens (assembly GCF_019279795.1). Classification (NCBI taxonomy): domain Eukaryota; kingdom Metazoa; phylum Chordata; order Ceratodontiformes; family Protopteridae; genus Protopterus; species Protopterus annectens. The sequence continues at coordinate 910,168,843 of NC_056743.1, read as the reverse complement.
CATCCTGTTTCACCATACAAGAACCCAGACCCCTTTTTGCTATTCAAAATCACCTCAGCAAACAATACTATCATTACCCCAGTCTCCCACACCAAACTCCTGCGAGTAGTAGTAAACCAAAACATGAACTTTGATCTCCACATATATCAAACAATTAAAAAAGCCCACTAAAAATGGGTTGTCTGTACAGGAACAAACTTTTAATCACAGACAAATCCAAACTCTCCATTGCTACAACCCACTTTCTGTCCACAATCCTACATGCAACTCCCATCCTTACTAATCTCAAGAAAGCATACATAAATAAACCAGATAGCTGCTATAATAAAATAGCAAAGTTCGTTACAGATGCCAGCTACAATCCCACCACTGTCATGCTCTCAAAGAACTCTCATGGCTAGAATACACCAAATTACTAATTTTTAACCAGCTCTCCATGGTCCACCAAATACTCAACCAACCTGAAAAAACACCCACTCTCAAAGGCCTTACTCACTATTCCAATAACTGGACGCTGTGCTCCAGTAACAAAAGCTTGTAAACATCACTAAAAGTAGCAATAATGCTGGTAACGCGCTATACTGAAACAGTATCACCAAAATCTGGAACTCCCTACCCATCGATATTAGATCCACCTCCAGTACCACCAGGTTTAAGAAACTACTAAAAGATCACCTAACATCTACCTGGCTCTGCTCATGTACTAACCTTGGATAACTTTCCCTCACTCAGATATAACCTCTAACTACACTTCTATCCACTCTATAACTCCTGAAATCTCCTTCTCCCTTATCTATATCCCCTTGTCTTCCTCACACAGATATAACCTCTAAGTAAACTTCTATGCACTCTACAACTCCTGTAACCTCCTTCTCCCTTACCTATATCCCTTTGTCTTCCTCACTCAGATATAACCTCTAACTACACTTCTAGCCACTCTATAAGTCCTGTAACCCCCTTCTCCCTTACGTATATCTCCTTGTCTTCCTCACAATTGTAAACTCTATTCTGTCAGATGACATCCTAAATGTACTGTAGAGGCTTAAGACAATCTAAGACATGCTGTACTGTATTTGCACATTATTTATGTGTTAATCTCATCTCTCATGTATATATTTTTGTTGATTAATCTCTTATGTATATAAATTGCTTTATTGATCTCTGCTTGTCTGTAAGTAGATATATATAAGCTGTATAGTAAACTTTTTCTTTGTTGTACTAGACATGTATTAGTAAAAATGTACTTTGCTGGAGCTTTTCTCCTTGGGCCTCCACTGAAAATGGACACCGTTTTCCAGTAAGACTATCCCGGTAAACAAATGTTAAATAAATAAAGGGAGGCTTCCCTGTTACCGGAGGACTCTGCTGAGTTGGTTTAGCCTGCCCACCATGGGTTCCCTTATATCCTGTGCAACACTGGGTATCCCCTTCTTGTGCATTGATGCCCTGCATGCTAAGTATAGATCCCTTTTTTCCCCAGCTCATCTGCAGTTACACTCCCAGTCTCTCACCCAGATTCTCATGTAATCAAGCAAAGTGATAAGGGCGTGTTCCCTCATCAAATGTTCTGCCAACCTTTCAACAGAGGTGACCTGGCACCCACTAACCCACCTATGAAAATAAGTGCTTAAGTCAGCAATATAATCATACACACTTTCATCTACCTTGAATCTATGCTCATGATACATTTTTATATAAGCTTCAGGTGTAACTTAAAACATTCCAATAAACATGGTTTTACTTTGTCATAGTTTAAGCAGTCAGTATCAGACAATTTAAAAACAGTAGTTACAGCTTTACCATGGAGTAAGGGAGCCAGGAACTATACCCAGAGCCCTTGGGCAACATTATAGTTTACATACTCTTTCAAATATATGAATAAAGCTATCAAAATTATCACCCTCTGTAAACTGTGGAAGAAATTTACTGACCTTCGTTGCTTCTGGGGTTCAGTTATTCCCTTTCCCATTACCTCCATGACCCTAATGAAAGGTCGGCATCTTCCTCTCATGATTGCCACTGTTTCTCATTTTCTTTGGCCACCAAATGCTGCAGTGTCTCATCTTCTTCAGCCACTAAATGCTGCATTCTCTCTGCTAATTCTAATTCCTCTTGTTTCTCCTTTTCTTTGCCCTCAAAACTCTGCAGTCTCTCTGCTGATTCTAATCACAAATGTTTGGCCTCTAGTTCAAGTCTCTTTAACTCTAGATGGATTTTTAAATCCTCTGAGGAAAAGCTGAATTGTCCTGTTTCTGAGGGCTGCAAATCCCCATCACCAGACTGGTTATCCTCCTGGTTGCTGGTCTGGGCTACAGCTATGACTAAGGCTGAAATAATTTCCTCTTAAGTCAGGTTGGCATGCACCACTCCCTTGGCTTCACACACCCTGGCCAACTGGTTCTTTGTCAGCTTGCTATAATCCTCTACTGACATCTTTGCCTGCTTTCCGTGACTAAACTAACAAAAATAAATAAACTGTTGTGATTTACCATGTGGCTGCTGAGAGAACACACACCTGCAGTGACAACTGTCTACAGGCTACAGAAGTTCAATAAATATCCACATCACTGCTCACCAATATGTGATGTCCCTGCTCTGGGCCAGTAATCAATGAGCCGTAATCCTCACCACTGACACTGGAGAGGTACATTCACTTGGAACAAAAATGGGTATACACAGTATTTTCAGATGCAGCTTTCTGCACCAAGCACAATTTCCCTTAAGAGTACACAGGGGACATACTCAGTCCAGGGGCTGGGTCCACCCCCCCCCCCAGGCCCCAAATAAGACTCCCCGCTGGCACAGCTGTAGAGTTGAGTCCTCAGCTGAATGCTCCAAGCCAAGTCCTCCAGCAACCTCTCTGTGAAACCAGTGCTCCGTGTAACTGCCCCAAGTAGCTGACACATACACTTTCTGAGATGTGATTTTCACACACACACAAACACACACACACATGCATGTGCACACATGCTCACACACACACACACACACACACACACACACACACACACACACACACACACACACACACACACACACCTGTGAAAGGCTGGCACAGCTTTACTAGCTCTGCTACCTTTGCCCAGACTACATTGCCACCAACCACCTACTCTGAGGCTCATACAAGCTACTCAATTATACTGAGTAAAATGAATACTGATACAAATGGTAGTGTTTGACCAATGCAGCAAGGCTTTCAGGAGAGGCCACAGTGTCACCAAATAAATAAAAGTACTCTCAAAAGTTAAATATTTTCTAAAAGACCCCCCACAGTGAAAAGTCTAAATATATAATAAATAATAAAAAGAACATGAAGATACCAAATATCTACTTACAATAAACACCAGAGTTTCAATCACAGGAAATATTACAAATTAGAAAAAAGGATAGAGTCACACAAATACAGAAAAACAGTACTTAACTAATCTCACTATATTTTCCTGACTGATCTAAAATATTACTATTCCCTGGTTCCTTACTAAAGCAAGGCAAGATGAAGTGGGTGAGTGGTCTTGTCAGTTCCAAAAACAGACTGCCCTGAGACTTCTGACTCATATCGTTAAAACATAATTTCAGTGCTGGATTACAGAATGACATCACATACATCTGGTCATCTGACTCTGGTTCTCCCACTACCCCCTTTGCTAGAAAATGAACCAGAGTTTAGCACATATGTGTTACCATATATACAGATATAGCTTTGTTGAGATGTGTTACAGCATCTGGAAGCTATAAAACCATTTCAAAATTTCCATCCTTCCAGCATAGCAATTAGTTCACCCCTAAAGACAATACAGTAGGATTCCTAGTCCTGGTTTTCACAGACATTTTTTCTGTGGCTGCAATCAGAACTTTCAGACTAGTTTTCAAAGTTAGATGGACTGAGATTAACTTCTTCTCTTCTCTTCCAATATCTTCTGTTACAATATAGTCATTTCAACAGTTACAATACAGTATGACATAAATGTGTATTTATTTTCTGTCCAGCAGAACCCACTGTTGGTATATTTTAACACAAGCAGCTTTACAAATACATCTTCAACACAAGCATCTGTACAAATCAGTTTGATATGCACATGACATTATTCTTTACAAAACTCCAGCTAGCTATGCTGGCATATGTTACACATTGACTGCCCTACTTCTGCTGGCATAGCTGGCAATACCTCACATCATCACAATACCTAAAATGGACATTGATACAACTGGAGTGCCTACCTAGTAAACACAAATAAATAATAAATAATTAGTGCATTAATGCACCTTTAACAGGGTGATCTTTTCAAAAGAAGATGGTTTTGGATGTTACAGTAAAATGTGCATTAATTTCACTTCTACTTGCGGGGGGGGGGGGCTGTAGCTATTAACAATTTTTAATATTAGCCAGTTTGACTGAAATCATGCTGAAGCTCTGTTACCATCTTAATTATGATGTTGTAGATATATAAAACAATGAACAGAAAAAAGTAGCTGAATTTAGAGTTCTGAATTTCAGCATTATGAGTTTTGAAGTAAAATATGAATAACTACAGTAAAACAATGGATCATTGCTGCACATCTCTAGTTCTGAGGAACATTACACCCATCCATTAGTTTGGACACATTGACTGCATACAGCAGTTAGACAGGTAGTGAGCCAATTTAACAAGTGTTTATTTGGCCTAACACCTTTGAGTAAGGGCAAGTTACCTTCCTGCTCACTTGAGTCACATTGCTTTGATCTATGAAGACAGTTCTGGAGAGATTTCTATTCATTTACTGTGTAGAATGATGAACCAAGCACCTGATGCTATTTATTATGCTGTAAATTTTCTCTCGAGTCAAGTTTCTGTCACTGCAGGCATATAATGGTTTCCAAATGTATCACAGAGACTTTCATTAAATCTGATGTTGCCCTAAGACTACAAATGTAGGCCTATATAATTTGAAAGGTGGGTAATACACTGTATGTGAGAAGGTGAGGACCGAATGTTTTACTTAGCTCTCCAAACACAGTAGTAGTAATATAACAGTTCTTTCAACATATATACAGGTTTCTTCTGTACAAAGATATTGTTAAAGAATATTAATAGCAAAAGCAGGTTTCCAAGGAAATGGCTAATTTCAAAGTTAATTCATGTGTGTGTGTGTGTGTGTGTGTGTGTGTGTGTGTGTGTGTGTGTGTGTGTGTGCGTGTGTGTGCACGTGTATGTGTGTCTGTATGTGTATGTGTGTGCATGTGTGCGCATGTGTGTGTGTGTCTGTGTGTGTGTGTGTGTGTGTGTGTGTGTGTGTGTGTGTGTGTGTGTGTGTGTGTGTGTCTGTGTGTGTGTGCATTCATATGCATGTGTGCGTTTGCATGTGTATGTTTGTACGATAGCTGAAGGAGTGAATTGGAAATTAGGATTAAAACAGGTCACATCTGGGAAGCTGCAATAAAATATTAAATACAGCACAACATAATGTTAAAATTTTAACATGGCTAATGGAAAGCATATAGTGAAGTGAGTTATTTTTTATGCAGTGACAGGTATAAATTATCAAATGGGCTCATTTCAGCCCAGTGTACTTTCCCAGTCAACAAAAGCAAATAAATACAAATAAATAAATAATTTCAGATATAAAGTCATTCTTTTACAATACTACAGCGTATTTTACTATAATGTAGGCATCTTTGGCTGTAAAGCAAAGGTGTTGTAAGGTAATCCTGAGACAGTGATAACTACAATTAGTGATCCTAAGAACAATACAGGAAGGGTTAGCTGCCAGATGAAAATATAAAGCCGAGTATTTTTCTGAGGGGGAGATGAGGTAGTTGGACCAAATGTAGTAAGGGAGGCGGTTTGCAGTGCACATATGACAGTTAACACATAAACATACAGATATTTGAATTCAGGCTTCATATCTTTCAGAAATTGTATGCTAACACAACACCTATTATTCTAGCAAATTTCTAAGATTATAAGAGCAATATTTAAAATCTGCCCCTATTTTTCAGCCTTTGTCCCCTTATTATTTTTTGCTTTGTCCACATTTCTTGTTCTAAGAGGTAGAGACATACTTTGAAACTTTGTAATTGCTTGACATTTTCTAAAAGTATTTGAACATTTTTAATTGACACATTTTATGAAGGTTGAATGCAGCAGACTTTTTTCACAGCTTTCAAAGAATGCACATGTGTGTGGGGTATGCCCCAGCTTATCAGCAGTAAATCTCTGGAGTGGAAGAAAATGGATTGCTGATTGTCTGCAGCCACTTGCAGGAAAAATATGTTAAGCTGGAGAGGACATGAAGAGTCTTCCTACCTTAACATTTTGTGTGCTCAGGACCTGACCACTTGACTGCAGACTAAAAATGTTGCCAGGTATCCTCCACAGCCCTGACCAGTTTGGATCACTGGCTGATCTAGTCAGACCAGATACATTTAGCTTAAAGGAAAACTATTAATTAAGCACTGGTCTCGTGGCAGAATTAGAATTAGCCAAAAAAAGCAAAAACACTGATGCAGAAGCTACAGAACTACACTCTTTATTTAAAACAATACAGTATCAAAACACGTTAAGCACTTTCACCCAGGAATCTCCCGAGCTTCATCAGAACAATTAGTAAAGGCATAACAGTCCTTTTATATAAATATTCACCATCCTTTCCTCCAATCAAATGTTATAATTAATAAAATATGAGCAGTCATTCAACTCTTACTAATTCACAGGGTTTCATTTCCTATCCTGTACCTAACAATCATTATACCACTTTGTAAATTGTTGTGCAATCATATGCATAAACTATATTAAAATACGAAACTTTTAAAATCTACTGATAATAAAAAATGTTTGGTATAGAATGAAGTAAACTACAACTTAGCTGCCCTTAATTTAAGGACACTATTAATACTTAAATGATCATTCAAACCAAGGATTCATGGGACATTTTAACAAATATAACCCAGGATACATTTGGATAGGATTTTATCTTGACCACTATAGATGTAATTGATCTATTTCCCAGTATTCCGCACGATATAGGACTTGATTGGTTGCAAGAGGTCCTAATGGAATGTGATTATTTAGGCAACAAACAAAATAATTTAATTTTGGAATTCATGGAAATTATATTAAAAACAACTGGATGTATTTCAATGGAGAATATTATAAACAAGAAAAGAAAGTGGCAATGGGGACCGTCTGTGCCCCCTTATATGCCAATTTAGTATTTTATTACTGGGAGAAAAATTATATTTTCCAAACACCTTGGAATGACAACATAGTATTGTACATTAGGTTCCTGGATGATGTCAGTCTATTTTGGAATGGTACAGATACACAACTTGTTAAGTGCCTTCATTATATTAAGAACTCAACTTCCTTTCTAAGATTTACTTCTAATACATCTAAAGAAAAAATCAATTACATTGACGTGACCATTTACAAAGATGTGGAAGATATGAAATACCAATATAGACTATTTTGGAAAGATACATACTCAAATTCTTACCTACACTATGACAGCAAACATCCTTACAGTCAGAAAAAAGGTATTATTAAGGGTCATCTCGTCAGAGCTTCCATAATGTGTAGTGAAGAAAAAGTATTCTTGGAAGAATTAACACTGATGAAAAAAATATTCACAGAAAGAGGATATCTCACTTCCCTAATAAAACAAGCAGTAAGAGAGGTGAGGAAAGAATGAGAGGGGAAATTTCAACCCATTATAGGGAAGGAGGTTAATAATTTGAATAAAACAGGAGAGTTGGATGACACTTATAACTCAGCATTCATACACACACACATACACCTTATTCAGATGAAGCTGAGAATATTATCCGGAAATGCTGGAAAGTTTTAACTACCAACACTGAAATTAATAAATATATACCTACATATTCGACATTCATCAAAAGAAGAGACATGAACATAAAAGAAATGTTGGAAGGACAAAGAATGGAAACTAGAACAGAAATCAACAGAAAAAATGATGTACATACAGATGTGAATTTTGTAATCAGTGTAGTAACATTTTCGAACAGGATAATTTACATCTTCCAGCAAGAAATTATAAAATACTGTCCAAAGAATACTACAATTGTAACAGCAGAGGAGTAGTATACATTGCCATGTGTGAAAAATGCCCCAGTTTCTATATAGGCAAGACAGAGAGACCTATAAGAAGGAGTATATATGAACATCTACACGATATTTTGCAGCAAAAGGACACTAATGCATTATACAGGCATCAGAAGGAATGCAAAGACAGTAAATTTAAATTTTATAAAATAGAACAGGTCAAACAAGATTTAAGGGGTGGATTATGGGAAGCCCGACTTGAGTACAAAGAGTTATTTTGGCAACTAAAACTCGATGCGACAAGAAATCCAGGTTTGAATGACCATTTAAGTATTAACAGTGTCCTTAGATTAAGGGCAGCTAAGTTGTAGTTTACTTCATTCTAAAACAAACATTTTTTATTATTAGTAGATTTTAAAAGTTTTGTATTTTATTATAGTTTATGCGTATGATTGCGCTACAGTTTACAAAGTGGTATAATAATTGTTAGGTACTGGATAGGAAATAAAACCCTGTGAATTAGTAAGAGTTGAATGACTGCTCATATTTTATTAATTAGAACATTTGATTGGAGGTGGTGCTGCAGTAGCACTGTCGCCTCACAGTAAGATGTTGTCCCGTTCGATTCTCAGCTAGAGCGTCTTCTGTCTGGAGACATGCGTGAATGGGCGTACCTTCGTTGAAGGTTGTGTGTCAGGGCTGGCAACTCGGCACGTGAAAATCTACTGCCAATCATTAGCGGACCGGAGTTCCGCTGTGGCTACCCCTAACCGGGAAAAGCCAAAAGACACAAAGAACATTTGATTGGAGGAAAGGATGGTGAATATTTATATAAAAAGACTGCTATGCCTTTACTAATTGTTCTGATAAAGCTCAGGAGATTCCTGGGTGAAAGCGTTTAATGTGTTTTGATACTGCATTGTTTTAAATAAAGAGTGTAGTTCCATGGCTCCTGCATCAGTGTTTTTGCTTTTCTGGAGGTTTGGCGTTTACTAATAGAATTAGAATTATGTTATATAGGTGGAAGATTGGAAATACTATGTTTGGGTCAGATAAAATTCAGGTAGTCACAGGTTGGGTAGAATCCCAGAACTACTGTAGGTAGATTTTTAGAAATGTTTGTTAATGCAATGGGTATTGTTGAAGTGCAAAAGGAATTGGCCCTAAAACATTTTGTTTGCATCTGTTTTCGCCCTTATTTCAGCAATTTATTTCTCTGGTTGATTTTAGTCAGTGCATGTATTTGTTTGAAATTTTAGGTACTATACCCATTTTGATCTCAGATCATGTTTCATTGTACCAGCAACTACAACTCTGTAAGACTGATTTATCCAGACACTGGTAGTTACATTTTTATTGGTCAGGCCTTTACTATCTGGATGGAAAATGTATTTAAACATTGGACACTGACAACCCTCGCCTCCTACCACCCAACACTACAACCTGTGAGAGATGCACTTATATAGCCAAACTGGAAGTCAAGCTCTCTCCAGCCAAATCTGGACTAGACAGTCAAGAGGAGAAGGTCAACACCTGCACCACACCTCACTCAACACATAGTCCTTCAAAACCCACACTACCAAAACCCACACTTAGAAACACAAAGCACAGACCCACATTCAAGAAGACTCTCAATAAAAATCTGCCCAAGCAACAGAGACCTCCCAAGCTGAAACGCAGACAACCACCACCCCCCAACACTACCCAAATGACACATAGCCCACAAAATCAATGTGCCACTCAACCTCAGCCCATAAGGCAAAACAACGTACCCAACACACTAGTCATAGGTGACTCCATAGTCAGGCACACTGATGTCTCACTCACCAGGCTAAACAAGGAGAAATGATTTTATTTCCATCAAACCTTTATTGCAATTACTATAAGTTGGATGTGATTTTACATACATATATATCTTTTTGTCTTTCTCATTTTTTTGTTTTTCTTATGTTCAAGGAAATGTTTATGTACACATAGATCTGACCTTGTAGGACATTTTGGTTGTCCCTTAGCAACATGCAGCAAACTATATAGATTATTTGACATGTTATGAATTTAGTAGATTAGTTATATTGGTACATATATTTATGTTTTTATATATATATATATGTATATTTATTTTATTTATTTATTCAAATGTATATATATTTATATTTTTATATTTTCATAGTAGTGGGCATTTATGATTATTAGTATCTGTTGACATTTAGTAATGTCATGTTTTAAAACACATTCTTGAGCTTCTTTTGCTGAATTTCAAGTTTTTATTTATTGTAAGCACTGGCACTTTAAAAATTGACATCAATTATTTGAAATTGATTTTTTTGTATTTTAAGTTGGCGCCAAAAAGTTGTTAAATATGGTGTTAATTAGGATGTATTTTGTCTGATGAAGTCTGCATTGCAGATGAAAGCGCTTACTTGTCTTGTTCAGTTTCATGTGCGTTAATAAATTCGCTGCCTTTATCCCTTGTTCGAGTCCTGTTTCACTGTTTGAATTAGTTAACCTAGCGGAGACGGGTTGCGGTCTCATTCACTGATTCAGTTGTTGTTTTTTCTTCGTTTGGTTTTTTAAACAAGGAGAAAGTTACTGTCAGCTGCTTGTCGGGTGCCAGGATCCGCCACATAATGCACAAACTCAGGTCACTCCACAATAAGTACAAATATGACTCTGTCATTGTCCATGCTGATGTGAATGACTTGAGATGCACTTCCCTGGACTACATGAAAAGAGACATGGAGGAGCCTTCCGATCTTGTAGCCCATAGCCCAGGCAGGTATGACTCTAGCCCTGAGTAGCATCCTGCCATCACCCAGAATGTTACCATGGGTATAACAGGTACAAACAAGCAAACTCTAGGGGTAATGCTACTCAATGCTAGAAGTCTAAACCTCAAAATGCACTCACTCACTCACTCACTCACTCACTCATTCCTTAAAATGGAGAACACTGGCATCTGTGCAGTGACAGAGACCTGGTTCAAGGCTCCAAAGAGCACCCCTGCATTACCAGGCTATAATTCATACCACACCTTTCGGCCACCTAACCTGGACCGAAACATTAAAGGCGGAGGCATGTCCATATTCATTAAGGATATCTACAACTCCAGGCTAGTTGCTCAACATAATGCATCTGAAATTATCCAAGTGCAACTAACACTGGGCAAGACTGCAATCCAGGTTGTAGCTTGTTACAGATCCCCCACCATGCCCCAGGATTCCCACTCTTCATTTCTTAAGATACTGGAAAATATTAAAGTACAACCCAATACCTTAATTATGGGTGATTTCAACTACCCTACCATCAACTGGGAAAACTACTCATGTACCAACTCATTCACTCAACGTTTTCTGGAATTCATAAATTCCAGTGCCTTGGATAAGTTTCTCCACACCCCCAACAGGGGCAGCAATATCCTGGACCTGGTCATTACCAATATGGGTAACCTGTGTTTCACACCAGAGGTCAGCTCCTAACTGGTCAGATCCGACCACAAGCTAATCACCCTAGACATCCATATCCCACCCCCACCCCCCATTAAGGAAACCACCATCAAAAACTTCTCCAAAGCCAACCTCATGCCTCTTAAGACAGAAGTGGAAAACTTCACGACACCCATGCAGACAGAAAATAGAGGAACGCCTGCTGAATCTTACACAAATGCACTGTATAAGCACATACACGAGTGCATGGATTGTGCCATCCCCAACAGAACCAAGAAGCTATCCTCCAAAAAAAGGAAGCAAATCTGGTGGTCCCCTACCATAAACAAACTCTACAACAGAAGGAAGAAGTTGTTGCAAAAAAGAGTAAAATCCCAAGATTGGAGAAACTCCCTGGTCAGCCTCAGCAAGAAGTTGAGATCCCTCATAAAATCCTCCAAAGCCAGTTATGAAAATAAAATTGCCACTGATTCCAAAGACAACCACAAAGCATTCTACAGCTATGTCAAGAATCTCAATGGCAACACTCAGATCTGCTCTGAGCTACAGCACAATGACACTAAATATACAGAACCAACCGATATTGCCAACAGATAGGTTCAGTGCTAACTTTACCCCCCTCTCACCCTCCAAAGGGACCATCTTAATACTGGAAGAATGCAAAGCCCCTGTAATCATGGATGAACAAGTAAAGACCACACTCTCCAAAGCCAAGAACACAGCATTCATGGGACCAAACAACATACCAGGCTGCATACTGCACAAACTACAAAATGAACTGGCACCCCACCTAAGTACCATGTTCAATCATAGCCTCACCTCAGGTTATGTGCCTACTGAATGATGCACAGCAATGGTTATCCCACTCTACAAAGGGGGTGCCAACATGGACCCTGGAAACTACCGGCCCATTAGCCTGATGAGTCTGGTCTGCAAGGATATGGAACATATCATCTTGGACCTTATAAACAAAGACATAGATAACCTCCAAATCCTGGACACCACTCAGTTTGGGTTTGTAAAAGGTAGATCATGTCTACTAAACCTGATTGACTTCTTTGAAGTAGTCATCAGAGCCATAGATGATGGCAAGGTAGTGCACACAGCCTATCTTGACCTCGCTAAGGCTTTCAATACCATCCCCCACTCTGGAATTATAGATAAACTCACTAAACTGGGCATAAATCCCTGTGTCACAAGATGTGTGGTCAACTGGCTCACTGACAGAACCCACACAGTAAAAGTAGCCGACTCCAAGTCTGACTTCAGATCAGTGACGAGTGGAGTACCACAGGGTTTGGTCCTGGGTCCTCTCCTGTTTGGCATCTACTTCTCTGAAGTGCAGGCCAACACAGAAGGTCTTTGGCTAACAAAGTTTGCAGATGACTGCAAACTGGGAGCCATAATAGAATCACCTAATGATGATGTAGACATTTTACAAAAGGGCCTCACAGAGACACATGCTTGGTGTCAAAGTCATGGCCTCAAGCTCAATGCCAAGAAGTGCATTGGTAAAAACTCGGTACCCATGAACTATCACATAGGCGGTAGCTCACTAAACATCAAAAGTGTGATAAGAGACCTCAGGACACAGGTGGACAGTAGTCTCTCCTTTGATAACCACATTGCCACAGTAGTCAGGAAATCCTTCTACACAGCACACCTCATCACAAAAGGGTTCTCCTCTAAAAAAAAAGGAGGTCATTGTTCCTATCTACTCATCCCTCATCAGACCCATTATAGAGTACAATGCCCCATTTGGCATGTATCTCACAAGACACCTACAACAATTGGAAAGACCCCAGAAATACCTCACTAAGAGGATTACCAGCCTCAAACAGATGCCATATGCAGACCGTCTCAAAAAACTTCAGCTCTATTCCGTCGCATATCACCAACTCAGAGGTGATCTCTGCCTAACATACAAAGCCATGTCAAACCCAGAGCTGTTGGACATGCTACACTTAAAGAAATCCCAATCTCTCAGAACCACATGCTCTAGGGACCTAAACCTTGTCACCACAATAAACAGAACATGCTGGAGGGATAGATTCCTGTCCCAGAGGCTTCCCCATACTCTGAACAAACTACCTATTCATGTCAAGCAAAGCTCCTCATTGGCCCTCTTTAAGAAAAATCTTGAATGCAAGATTTATGGGAAATAGAAAATTCACTCTGGGGATCACTTCTGTGGCACTGCTTGACAGGGGCACAGGAAAATAATTTTCTTGGGTGACGAAAGCCAGGGAACCTTTTTGGCTAGCCATATATAGACCCCAGGGCCAATAGCCTAGTATCTACCTATGAACCTAAACCTATGACAGGTCTGGCTGAAGATTCTCCATCTACTTTACCTTTGCAGAGAGATACAGTTAAGGGGGACCTGACTACATGACTGCAAACTGAAAAGGTTGCCAGGTATCCTCCAACCCTGATCAGTTTGGATCAGACCAGCTTTGTTTCCAGGTGCCAATCACTCAATAACTGAATAAGCACATTATTCATAACTGATGAGAATATAAAGAAAATGATACCCTCTTGCTAATTAGTTCTGATGCAGAAAAATCACTTGACTGTATAGCAGGGGACCATCTGTTCCAGGTTTTGTAGAAGTTTAGATTCCCTTCAGGTTTTATCAATTTGCTGGGCTCAGTATATTCAGGATTGACCATCGATGTGAAGACAGAAAAAAGGCTCTCTGTATCATTTGAGTTAGCTAAATTTCTGAGACAAGGCTGGCATCCGTGTTCTCTTCTGTTTGCTTTATATTGGAGTCCAAGGCAGAAAGATTACTGAAATATCAAATAAGAAGTCAGTTATTTAAAGGGAAACATTTCAACGGTCATTATAGATTGATGACCTCTTGGTATATTCTGCCAACCCAGAGATAGAAATAAATTTAATTTCTGAAGTGTTAACTAACTCTTGGAGGTGTGAAGGTATAAGACCAACAGACTAAGTGGATGAGCTCTTAAAGGGAACTGTGTCTGAAAATATTCAGTTTAACAGCAGGTTGCTTTCTTATGGAAACTCTTAACAAATTTCATTAATATGACCTATCAGTACTTGGGCATGTGACTGCAAGTATTACTTTTTCACTGAAAACTGCTTCTTATAGACTTACCATGAAGAGTCTATGTATTAATTTAATGCATTTTGCCCCAATATATTATGAGGCACAGTTTCTTCCTGTTTCACCCTTCCTGATTTTTTTTCATACACTTTATATGATGATAATTGAATTTCTCTGGTCCTCTGAAAAGCAGAGAATTGTGAGGAACAGCCTTACCCTTCCTATCTCACTGGAGAGCCTTTGAGACTTATATCAAAGTGTCAGAAAAATATGTATTAGTGTATGTATTAGCAATATGCTTAGTGCATTTAAGGCTTGAAAAGGGTTAACACATTTATTCTATTTCACACTGCATAAAATCTGTACAAATTGTAGAAGCTTTCTAACCTTGTATTGTCATGAAATATGCGCAGCTATAATCTTTGCTTATGCTTTGGAAATTTACAGGGAAGCAGATAATTTCTGCTTGTGTCAGGAAAATAATGAATAGATGTATCACTTGTATTAGACTTAGACAAGGAGTTCCACTTGTGCTGTGAGAAAATACACAGCTGCAAAAGCTATAGATAATCAGAACAAAGACTGCTTGAAAATATGAACTGCAATCAGCATTTGCTTGTGCCTGAGCTAGAAAAGTACCTTGAAATGTAACACATGTATTAGAACTACACAATAGAAGTTTGTAACAGGCTAGAGCCCACCAAGGCCAGGTTGTTTTTCTCAAAATGTTTTTCATAAATCCAGTCATGTCAGCAGAAAATCTGAGTAACATCTGCTGTAGAGCAATACTGAAAGTTGTGTTTGATTACATCAACCACAGAAGGCAATGTCTTGTAGAACAGTATAAGAATAGCATACTTCTGTTAGTAGTTAGGTAAAATCCTGTATTTGCATGTTTTTGTCTCCTTGCAGCAAGTTATTAAATGTGCCTTATCTGAATCTTAGAACAAAATGGGTAATAATTGCACAAATGACGCCAAAATCCTCCGTTAACCAAAGACGCAAAATACATGCAATCACAGCGTGCTGATAATATTAAATACTATTCAAAATGGGTTAATAAGTATGAATTCGATGGTAAATTAGAAAAATCCTTGCTTGTCAAACTTGTCAAACAGCTTAAAACTGATTCCAAAGGTTGGGTAAAAAAGCAGCACCAATTAGGAATTCCTCAGGCACACAGGTGGATTGAGGAGGTAAACCGTAGGGAACAAAAGAATAATAAATCAAAAGCAATGTTTTTAGATAAGGAGGACAGTAACTTAATAATAGCATCGGCCCCTCCACCTCCTTTACCAGAATATGAAGCACGTGAACAGGTTAGTTCACCCCCATGATATCCTGCTGTCACTAAAAATAGAGACACTACGAAAGCAAGTAACACACCCTTATTTTATTTATTAGAGATCCCATTGAGACCAGGTCTCGAACACGGGCAGGTAACTCAAAAGGGGACATTGAGTTATATCAAATGGGTAGGAATTCATGATCTATGAGTGAAGAAGAAATATGCCCACTTATAGAAGTACCTAATCCTCAGGCAGGGCAAGAAGGTCAGGACCCAACTATTCTAGTGTATAGACCCTGGACTCCGGAAGAAATCCAGAAAGCCACTGAGGGAATTCCCCATCCAAAAGTTAATTTCAGAAAGTTCTTAGAAGATTTACAAGGAATGAGGCTAAGTTATAATTTAAACGGAGAAGAGGTAGAAAAAGTAGTCAGACAAATTGCGGGACCAGATTGGCACATGATTAGTGGCAACTGGAATCCCCATGATGCTGCGCTCAGACCCCTCCCACATAGCAGCTAGACAACAGAGTGAAAGGTCTTACAGACCAAATCTCTGAGAAATGGAAGCCTAGGGCAGACTGGACTTGCATTAATCAATGCATCCAACAATAAGGTGAAACTATTGACAGATATTATGCCAGACTGTTAGAATGTTTTAATAACCATTGTGGAATGCAGGTTCCTGAAGATCAGACACAAGATTCCCCATATGAGCAGCAGTTAAAGAATGCATTTTGAAAGGCAGCATTGCACTCATAAGCAGTTTTATTACAAAGCACATGGTAGATCATCGTACAAGCAGGTTACAGTCATTACTTGAATATGCTAGGCATGCCGAAAGGCATTTTAATAGCAAAGAAAAAGAAAGCCCAAGTATTTTCTGTAGAAGATGGAACAGATGTTTATGTAGTACAGTCCTGGAAAAAGGGCAAGAGAAATGCCCAGGGAAACAAACAATCTGATCAGCAATCAGAGGACTTTGAAGGGCATAAGAAAAGGGGTGAAGGTTTTAAATGTGGTAAAAACGGACACTTGGCAAGGGATTGCAAGAAAAATAAGAGGGAAACCACGGAGGAAGACAAGAAGGGTGAGGACTGACTATATGATAGTCAAGAATCACTAGAAGGGGATAGCAGAGAAAGGACAAATCTGAATGTGATAGGAGGAGTAGAGGATGTGACAATAGAGGAAGTGCAGGAAGTTACGGATAATGAAGAAAATGAAATATTGGATTTAGCTTTATTGAGCTTAGAGCTCTATTTAGCAGACACAAAACCAAAAGTTACACTCTTGGTGGAAGGGAGGGAAGTCAAATTCTTGTGTGACTCAGGGGCGTCATGGACCCTGATACATCCCTCCAAACTGCCAGAGAATTCAGAGTCACCTGATTACATACTAGTGAAAGCAGCTAATGGACAGCTGTATCAGGAGCCCCCCCTCCCATAATATTGCAATAACTGATCCTGTTTCAGGATTGACCCAGAAAAGCAAAATTGTTGTTTCCGCAAAATGCCCAGTAAACCTCTTGTGCAGAGACCTTATACAGCTATTTGGTATAGCAGTAGTTCCGACTATGCAGGGGATGGAAGCACAGTGACAAATTGATACCTTTGCGTGCAATCGGAGGGTGAAATGTTCTATTGGTACAGCCAGGACTTGGTTACGACTGGTCCAGGGGCAGTGACTGAAGAGTTGATGAATGTAGCCATCAGCAAGTTCCCCTCCCTTAACACTGATAAACAACATTTGTTGCACTGTACTCTGTATTATTGTAACACACCAGGACCTGATAAGGAATATGAGCAAGAATTGTTTAGAAATCGTGCAAACAGATTGATATTATGTAATCTGTACTGGGACATGGAAGGGAACAGTGTAGCCAGCTGTTCATTGCCCCAGAAGTTCTTTGCACTCTATAAATCTAATCTTTTACCACATGTTAGCTTAACTAAGAACAAGAATGTAAAATGGGTAGACTTAGGAGAAAAAGTCACGAGATGGGAAAAACAGAGTTAGAACTGTCAAGACAGGGAATACAAATGCAGACGTTGAATTGGATAACTCAGACCCACCCAGCCGTGCACTTGCAGTCTAGCAAGGACAGCTGATTAGCGCTCCTATTAAAGGAGGAAGAGAATGCCTTACAGAATATACCAGAAACTCTTTGGTCAACAGGAAAGTCAGATGTAGGACTTATTCGTACAGCGGGACCAGTTACTATCACGCCAAAGTCAGCATTTAGACCACAGAAAAGACAGTATCCCTTAAGAAAAGATGCTGAGGTAGGAATCAAACCTATTATAGCATCTTTACTTAAGGAAGGGGTGCTGGTGGAATCTCCTGATTCACCATGTAACACACCCTTATTTCCTGTTAAGAAAGTGAATGGAGAATGGCGTATGGTCCAAAATTTACAAGCTGTAAATGACGCAGTAATACCAAGGGCACCAACAGTGCCAGACCCACAACACCCTGTTGAATGATTTAAAACCTCAACAGAAATATTTTTCTGTTGTAGATATCAGCAATGCATTCTTTTCGATACCGATACACCCTGACAGCCAATATTGGTTTGCATTCACCTTTCAGGGGAAAAGGTATACATATACGTGACTACCACAGGGATATTGTGAAAGTCCAATGATATTCTCACAAGAAATGGCAAGCAACTTGGCAGGATTTACTCTACCAAGAGGAAGTCAGATTTTACTTTATGTTGATGATATCCTGCTGGCGGCCTCCACCCAGCAAGATTGCAAATAAGATACCATAGCGCTATTACAATTTTTAGCCACTGAAGGACATAAAGTAAACAAAAATAAACTGCAGCTTTGGAAAAAGCAAGTTAAATACCTAGGATATGTAATATCCAAAGAGGGAAGGACATTAGATGAGGACAGAAAAGTAGCGATTTTACAAGTGCCAAAACCCACTACCAAGAAGGAAATGATGTCCTTCCTGGATACGACTAATTTTTGCCGGAGCTGGATTCTAAACTATGCCTTGGAATCTGCATCGCTGACTAACCTGATAAATAAAAAGCCTATGGCAGCACAGGATTTGTTAGAATGGACACCAGAAGCAGAATCTACTTTCTGCAAACTAAAACAGTTAATAGCGTCCTCATTAGTTTTAGGATTACCAAACTATCATAAACGTTTTTTCCAAACTGTAGATTGTAAGCAAGGTTATATGACATCAGTATTGACACAACAGCATGGGGACAAGCAATGCCCTATTGCTTATTATTCATCACAACTAGACCCAGTGGCACGGTCTTTACCCCACTGTGTACAAGCAGTAGCACTGTGTACAAGCAGTAGTTGCAGCTGCAATGGCAGTACAGGCTTCGGCCTCAGTAGTTTTATTCCACCCTCTCACTTTGAGAGTGCCTCATGCAGTCATGATTATTTTACGGCAAGAGAAGGTAGCATATCTTTCCCCTGCTAGGCATCTTTCCTGTATGACTATATTGTTGAGCCAACCTCATATGACAATTGAATGATCCACAACTTTGAACCCTTCTACCTTGCTCCCAACCTCTGCAGATGGCACACCACACAGCTGCCTGCAAGTGATTGAGCAAAAGACACTGCCTAGAAAAGATCTTACGGATGTTCCCTTGGATGAAGCCGAGGTGACATACTACGTGGATGGCTCGTGCAAAAGGGGTCCTGCAGGACAGAACCTAGTAGGATATGCAGTAGTTTCTGATACTGAGATTATAGAAGCAAAACCTTTACCACACAATTTATCTGCACAGGCAGCAGAATTGATTGCCCTGACACGGGCATGTACCTTAGCAAAGGGTAAATGTGTGAACATTTTTACTGACAGCCAGTACGCTTTTTCTACTGTACATGTTTTTGCGCAACAGTGGAAAAATTGAGGCATGATAACATCTACTGGCAAACCAATCAATCATGCACAGTTTATTTTAGATCTTTTAGAATCTATTCAGTTACCTCAGAAAGTAGCTATTTGTAAATGCACAGCTCATACCAAGCAACAGGATAGGATTTCAAAAGGTAATGCGAGAGCTGATACAGCTGCAAAACAGGCAGCTTCAGAATTATTTCTTTTGAATGAGGAATTACAACCCTCGGAGATTTTAGACTTAGAAATGTTGAAGACAATGCAGACACTTACTACGCAGGCTGAAAAACAAAGATGGGTAAGACGAGGAGCAATTCTCGAAAAGGGGCTGTACATCTCTAAAGAAGGGAAACCAATATTACCATCTAATTTGTTTAGATATGCAGCTTTGTTGAGTCATGGGCAATGCCATGTCTCAACAGGGAGAATGGTACAGCTGGTGAACTGAGTGTTCACGACATATGGATTCTTAAACTACTCTAAAAAATTTAGTTTGATGTGCCATATTTGTAACAAACATCATGCACAAGGGGCGTTAAAGCTCAAGCAAGGCAGTTTCCCTACACCACCGTATCCATTTCATACTATCTGTATGGATTTCATAGAACTGAATAAATGTGAAAATAAGAAGTATTGTCTTGTCATTGTAGATATGTTTTCCAGATGGGTGGAAGCCTTTCCGACCAAAAATCCAGATGCGACTAAAGTTGCAAAAATTCTTGTTAAAGAAATCATCCCTAGATTCGGTATTCCGGAAAGGATCTACAGTGACAACTGTACACACTTTGTAAACCAAACCATACAGCAGTTAAGTAAACATTTTGGTATTTCTTTAAAAAATCATTGTGCATATCATCCGCAATCTGCAGGGCTAG
The DNA here is from genome assembly GCF_019279795.1 of Protopterus annectens. Taxonomy (NCBI): domain Eukaryota; kingdom Metazoa; phylum Chordata; order Ceratodontiformes; family Protopteridae; genus Protopterus; species Protopterus annectens. The sequence goes on along the minus strand of NC_056743.1, from coordinate 910,148,244 downwards.
TTGAGAGGCATAATGGGATTTTAAAGAGTAAGCTAAGAAAGTTAATAGCAGAAACAAAGGGAAATTGGATGTACTGCCTGCCCCTGGCACTGCTTGAGCATGAGAACTGTTCCGAATGCAAAAGGATTGACTCCTTTTGAGAAACTATTTGGAAGGGCTTATTATATACCTCAGTGGAAACCTCTCATGCCCCCAGACCAGGAAGCCGACTGTACACTAGCAGAGTATATGAGAAATTTGTTGAATTCTAAACATCTGTTGCAGTCAAATTCTGTTTCAGATAAAGAACAAACCAGACCATCAGAAGTGGCAGTGGCTCCAGGAACCTGGATCTGGGTGAAGACAATAAAAAAGAAGAATTGGACGTCACCAAAGTGGGAAGGTCCATATCAAGTACTTCTGTCGACACCCACTGCAGTCAAGATCGCAGAGTGTGCCTCGTGGATCCACCTGATGCACTGCAAACTAGTTAAGAACTTTGAACTGGACAAATATCTTGTCACATATCAAGAGCAAAAATGATAGAATCCAGAAAAAACAGGAATGCAGAACAACCATTTCCTCATAAGTATTGCATAATCATCCTGTTAACTGTACTAGTGACAATAATCTTTTAGTTGTCGCCATTCCTTTTTCCAGCCACACAAAATGAACTGAATAAACATGAAGCGTTACTCATAGACTGGCACCCAAACTTCAACACTTACCAGGCAATTAAATATGTGTATGCTGAGACTTTCAATGTTTTGAATTTCTGGATTTGCACAGCTTTGCCGACAGCATACGGGGGGGTTTTAATGACTGCAGTCCCCCTAGGGGTCAACGAGACCTGGGAAAACTTGATTTATGATACCTCAGCCATTACATCACAAGATAAAATAGCATTGCACTTGTCTATTCCACAAAAGGCAACTGTGTGTTTTTATAAAAATCATACTGTTCAGGTGGGTTGGAGCAATTGCAATGTGACTGTTCCGTATAAATGTTACACTAAAGCTAACAATGCAGGTTCTTATTGTAATACAAACTATGATTCATTTTTTGAATTGATGCACAAAACAACTGATGAAGTAAAACATGATTCTGTTCCTTATAAACAACTGTCTATAATTGATAGAAAAATGTTTCATGCAGGACAAGTGCATATTCATAGTAAAGTTACTACTAAAGTAGAGGATTGTTATTATGTATGTGGTAGAAAAGCATACAAGTGGTTACCTGAGAATTGGTCCAGCAGTTGTTTTTTGGGCTACATGGTTCTGGCCATACGACACACGGCAGTATAACCTCGAGGAAAAATTCGGAATGTCTGAGAGGTCGTCAAGAAACCTGTAAATCCAGTGGGGCAAATCGATGCACACTGGAAAAACCATCATTCTCTAGGCAATAAACTGACACACATGGACTTGAGTGACAGTGTTATATCATGGGCAGGCATATCACCAGCATATGGAGCAGTGAAATCGATCTGGGAGCTGAGAAAACTGTCTAAACTTCTCGAAGTAATGAGTAATGCAACATTTTCCGCTCTTGAATTGGTGACTGATGAACTGAATACCATGAGAACTGTAGTGCTTCAAAACCGCATGGCTCTCGACTTCACCCTAGCGGCAAGAGGCAGTACTTGCGCTTTAATCCAGGAGGAGTGTTGTTCATATATTCCTGACCATAAACACGAGATAGACAATCACCTTGAGGTAATTCAGCAAGTATCGGCCATGACCAAACCGGGACCAAACCCACTGACAGACTTTTTCCAGAAATGGTTTGGGGGGTGGGGTACTATCCTAATAAACATTCTGATTGCTATTTGTGTAGGAATGATCCTACTGGGAGTATGTGTTTGCTGTGGCATCCCCTGCATGAAAAGACTGATTAAAGAATTTATAGACATGTCAGTTTCTGAAACCTTATATCAAAGTACTGAGTTTGAAGAACTGTTAAAAGATTGAAAATGCTTTCATAAGTTTAAACTGAATGACTCTCTTAACTGCAAATCCTTAGTGGGAAGAGGTTAGGAGAAGAAAATACTGTTTATGCTTATTTTGAAAGTAGAATAAAAGTATTAAAAGGGGGGAAATGTCAGAAAAATATGTATTAGTGTATGTATTATTAATATGCTTAGTGCATTTAAGGCTTGAAAAGGGTTAACACATTTATTCTATTTCACACTGCATAAAATCTGTACAAATTGCAGAAGCTTTCTAACCTTGTATTGTCATGAAATATGCGCTGCTATAACCTTTGCTTATGCTTTGGAAATTTACAGGGAAGCAGATAATTTCTGCTTGTGTCTGGAAAATAATGAATAGATGTATCACTTGTATTAGACTTAGACAAGGAGTTCTGCTTGTGCTGTGAGAAAATACACAGCTGCAGAAGCTATAGATAATCAGAACAAAGACTGCTTGAAAATATGAACTGCAATCAGCATTTGCTTGTGCCTGAGCTAGAAAAGTATTAGAACTACACAATAGAAGCTTGTAACAGGCTACAGCCCACCAAGGCCAGGTTATTTTTCTCAAAATGTTTTTCATAAATCCAGTCATGTCAGCAGAAAATCTGAGTAACATCTGCTGTAGAGCAATACTGAAAGTTGTGTTTGATTACGTCAACCACAGAAGGCAATGTCTTGTAGAACAGTATAAGAATAGCATACTTCTGTTAGTAGTTAGGTAAAATCCTGTATTTGCATGTTTTTGTCTCCTTGCAGCAAGTTATTAAATGTGCCTTATCTGAATCTTACGTGTATTGGTCTTTGAAGCTTTTTCCTATGACAGATTGGTCCTTCGGACCGGAAAACCTCACTTCGCCTCGGATCAGACAGGCCAGGTGGCTTGAAACCATACAGGGAAGAAACCTCATCGGTTCTTCTTATTTGAAAAGCCCTCCGACTGAATTGTCGTACAAAAGAGGCCAGCCACTTTCTGATCTGCAAGTGAAGGACGGGTTTTCCATGAACCAGGTGATCAATCACGAAGGTTCAGGTAAGGTGAATCTACCTTTTTTTTTCTGTTTTTAGATCAGGGGCTAGATTTGTATTGTTTTTGTCAGGACTGTATTTTTACAAGTCAGGGACAGAAAACATTACCGTCTTGTCATAGATCAGGGAAAACAGAGTAGGTAGGCAGTCATTCTGAAGAGACTATAACAAAATCCGTGGTACCACGTTAAAAATAAGGAGTTACATAATGATTAAAAAGGTAGAACAAAATGGGTAATAATTGCACAAATGACGCCAAAATCCTCCGTTAACCAAAGACGCAAAATACATGCAATCACAGCGTGCTGATAATATTAAATACTATTCAAAATGGGTTAATAAGTATGAATTCGATGGTAAATTAGAAAAATCCTTGCTTGTCAAACTTGTCAAACAGCTTAAAACTGATTCCAAAGGTCGGGTAAAAAAGCAGCGCCAATTAGGAATTCCTCAGGCACACAGGTGGATTGAGGAGGTAAACCGTAGGGAACAAAAGAATAATAAATCAAAAGCAATGTTTTTAGATAAGGAGGACAGTAACTTAATAATAGCATCGGCCCCTCCACCTCCTTTACCAGAATATGAAGCACGTGAACAGGTTAGTTCACCCCCATGATATCCTGCTGTCACTAAAAATAGAGACACTACGAAAGCAAAACCGTTTATTAGAGATCCCATTGAGACCAGGTCTCGAACACGGGCAGGTAACTCAAAAGGGGACATTGAGTTATATCAAATGGGTAGGAATTCATGATCTATGAGTGAAGAAGAAATATGCCCACTTATAGAAGTACCTAATCCTCAGGCAGGGCAAGAAGGTCAGGACCCAACTATTCTAGTGTATAGACCCTGGACTCCGGAAGAAATCCAGAAAGCCACTGAGGGAATTCCCCATCCAAAAGTTAATTTCAGAAAGTTCTTAGAAGATTTACAAGGAATGAGGCTAAGTTATAATTTAAACGGAGAAGAGGTAGAAAAAGTAGTCAGACAAATTGCGGGACCAGATTGGCACATGATTAGTGGCAACTGGAATCCCCATGATGCTGCGCTCAGACCCCTCCCACATAGCAGCTAGACAACAGAGTGAAAGGTCTTACAGACCAAATCTCTGAGAAATGGAAGCCTAGGGCAGACTGGACTTGCATTAATCAATGCATCCAACAATAAGGTGAAACTATTGACAGATATTATGCCAGACTGTTAGAATGTTTTAATAACCATTGTGGAATGCAGGTTCCTGAAGATCAGACACAAGATTCCCCATATGAGCAGCAGTTAAAGAATGCATTTTTGAAAGGCAGCATTGCACTCATAAGCAGTTTTATTACAAAGCACATGGTAGATCATCGTACAAGCAGGTTACAGTCATTACTTGAATATGCTAGGCATGCCGAAAGGCATTTTAATAGCAAAAAGAAAAAGAAAGCCCAAGTATTTTCTGTAGAAGATGGAACAGATGTTTATGTAGTACAGTTCTGGAAAAAGGGCAAGAGAAATGCCCAGGGAAACAAACAATCTGATCAGCAATCAGAGGACTTTGAAGGGCATAAGAAAAGGGGTGAAGGTTTTAAATGTGGTAAAAACGGACACTTGGCAAGGGATTGCAAGAAAAATAAGAGGGAAACCACGGAGGAAGACAAGAAGGGTGAGGACTGACTATATGATAGTCAAGAATCACTAGAAGGGGATAGCAGAGAAAGGACAAATCTGAATGTGATAGGAGGAGTAGAGGATGTGACAATAGAGGAAGTGCAGGAAGTTACGGATAATGAAGAAAATGAAAAATTGGATTTAGCTTTATTGAGCTTAGAGCTCTATTTAGCAGACACAAAACCAAAAGTTACACTCTTGGTGGAAGGGAGGGAAGTCAAATTCTTGTGTGACTCAGGGGCATCATGGACCCTGATACATCCCTCCAAACTGCCAGAGAATTCAGAGTCACCTGATTACATACTAGTGAAAGCAGCTAATGGACAGCTGTATCGGGAGCCCCCCCTCCCATAATATTGCAATAACTGATCCTGTTTCAGGATTGACCCAGAAAAGCAAAATTGTTGTTTCCACAAAATGCCCAGTAAACCTCTTGTGCAGAGACCTTATACAGCTATTTGGTATAGCAGTAGTTCCGACTATGCAGGGGATGGAAGCACAGTGACAAATTGATACCTTTGCGTGCAATCGGAGGGTGAAATGTTCTATTGGTACAGCCAGGACTTGGTTACGACTGGTCCAGGGGCAGTGACTGAAGAGTTGATGAATGTAGCCATCAGCAAGTTCCCCTCCCTTAACACTGATAAACAACATTTGTTGCACTGTACTCTGTATTATTGTAACACACCAGGACCTGATAAGGAATATGAGCAAGAATTGTTTAGAAATCGTGCAAACAGATTGATATTATGTAATCTGTACTGGGACATGGAAGGGAACAGTGTAGCCAGCTGTTCATTGCCCCAGAAGTTCTTTGCACTCTATAAATCTAATCTTTTACCACATGTTAGCTTAACTAAGAACAAGAATGTAAAATGGGTAGACTTAGGAGAAAAAGTCACGAGATGGGGAAAACAGAGTTAGAACTGTCAAGACAGGGAATACAAATGCAGACGTTGAATTGGATAACTCAGTCCCACCCAGCCGTGCAATTGCAGTCTAGCAAGGACAGCTGATTAGCGCTCCTATTAAAGGAGGAAGAGAATGCCTTACAGAATATACCAGAAACTCTTTGGTCAACAGGAAAGTCAGATGTAGGACTTATTCGTACAGCGGGACCAGTTACTATCACGCCTAAGTCAGCATTTAGACCACAGAAAAGACAGTATCCCTTAAGAAAAGATGCTGAGGTAGGAATCAAACCTATTATAGCATCTTTACTTAAGGAAGGGGTGCTGGTGGAATCTCCTGATTCACCATGTAACACACCCTTATTTCCTGTTAAGAAAGTGAATGGAGAATGGCGTATGGTCCAAAATTTACAAGCTGTAAATGACGCAGTAATACCAAGGGCACCAACAGTGCCAGACCCACAACACCCTGTTGAATGATTTAAAACCTCAACAGAAATATTTTTCTGTTGTAGATATCAGCAATGCATTCTTTTCGATACCAATACACCCTGACAGCCAATATTGGTTTGCATTCACCTTTCAGGGGAAAAGGTATACATATACGTGACTACCACAGGGATATTGTGAAAGTCCAATGATATTCTCACAAGAAATGGCAAGCAACTTGGCAGGATTTACTCTACCAAGAGGAAGTCAGATTTTACTTTATGTTGATGATATCCTGCTGGCGGCCTCCACCCAGCAAGATTGCAAAGAAGATACCATAGCGCTATTACAATTTTTAGCCACTGAAGGACATAAAGTAAACAAAAATAAACTGCAGCTTTGGAAAAAGCAAGTTAAATACCTAGGATATGTAATATCCAAAGAGGGAAGGACATTAGATGAGGACAGAAAAGTAGCGATTTTACAAGTGCCAAAACCCACTACCAAGAAGGAAATGATGTCCTTCCTGGATACGACTAATTTTTGCCGGAGCTGGATTCTAAACTATGCCTTGGAATCTGCATCGCTGACTAACCTGATAAATAAAAGCCTATGGCAGCACAGGATTTGTTAGAATGGACACCAGAAGCAGAATCTACTTTCTGCAAACTAAAACAGTTAATAGCGTCCTCATTAGTTTTAGGATTACCAAACTATCATAAACGTTTTTTCCAAACTGTAGATTGTAAGCAAGGTTATATGACATCAGTATTGACACAACAGCATGGGGACAAGCAATGCCCTATTGCTTATTATTCATCACAACTAGACCCAGTGGCACGGTCTTTACCCCACTGTGTACAAGCAGTAGCACTGTGTACAAGCAGTAGTTGCAGCTGCAATGGCAGTACAGGCTTCGCCTCAGTAGTTTTATTCCACCCTCTCACTTTGAGAGTGCCTCATGCAGTCATGATTATTTTACGGCAAGAGAAGGTAGCATATCTTTCCCTGCTAGGCATCTTTCCTGTATGACTATATTGTTGAGCCAACCTCATATGACAATTGAATGATCCACAACTTTGAACCCTTCTACCTTGCTCCCAACCTCTGCAGATGGCACACCACACAGCTGCCTGCAAGTGATTGAGCAAAAGACACTGCCTAGAAAAGATCTTACGGATGTTCCCTTGGATGAAGCCGAGGTGACATACTACGTGGATGGCTCGTGCAAAAGGGGTCCTGCAGGACAGAACCTAGTAGGATATGCAGTAGTTTCTGATACTGAGATTATAGAAGCAAAACCTTTACCACACAATTTATCTGCACAGGCAGCAGAATTGATTGCCCTGACACGGGCATGTACCTTAGCAAAGGGTAAATGTGTGAACATTTTACTGACAGCCAGTACGCTTTTTCTACTGTACATGTTTTTGCGCAACAGTGGAAAAATTGAGGCATGATAACATCGACTGGCAAACCAATCAATCATGCACAGTTTATTTTAGATCTTTTAGAATCTATTCAGTTACCTCAGAAAGTAGCTATTTGTAAATGCACAGCTCATACCAAGCAACAGGATAGGATTTCAAAAGGTAATGCGAGAGCTGATACAGCTGCAAAACAGGCAGCTTCAGAATTATTTCTTTTGAATGAGGAATTACAACCCTCGGAGATTTTAGACTTAGAAATGTTGAAGACAATGCAGACACTTACTACGCAGGCTGAAAAACAAAGATGGGTAAGACGAGGAGCAATTCTCGAAAAGGGGCTGTACATCTCTAAAGAAGGGAAACCAATATTACCATCTAATTTGTTTAGATATGCAGCTTTGTTGAGTCATGGGCAATGCCATGTCTCAACAGGGAGGATGGTACAGCTGGTGAACTGAGTGTTCACGACATATGGATTCTTAAACTACTCTAAAAAATTTAGTTTGATGTGCCATATTTGTAACAAACATCATGCACAAGGGGCGTTAAAGCTCAAGCAAGGCAGTTTCCCTACACCACCGTATCCATTTCATACTATCTGTATGGATTTCATAGAACTGAATAAATGTGAAAATAAGAAGTATTGTCTTGTCATTGTAGATATGTTTTCCAGATGGGTGGAAGCCTTTCCGACCAAAAATCCAGATGCGACTACAGTTGCAAAAATTCTTGTTAAAGAAATCATCCCTAGATTCGGTATTCCGGAAAGGATCTACAGTGACAACTGTACACACTTTGTAAACCAAATCATACAGCAGTTAAGTAAACATTTTGGTATTTCTTTAAAAAATCATTGTGCATATCATCCGCAATCTGCAGGGCTAGTTGAGAGGCATAATGGGATTTTAATGAGTAAGCTAAGAAAGTTAATAGCAGAAACAAAGGGAAATTGGATGTACTGCCTGCCCCTGGCACTGCTTGAGCATGAGAACTGTTCCGAATGCAAAAGGATTGACTCCTTTTGAGAAACTATTTGGAAGGGCTTATTATATACCTCAGTGGAAACCTCTCATGCCCCCAGACCAGGAAGCCGACTGTACACTAGCAGAGTATATGAGAAATTTGTTGAACTCTAGACATCTGTTGCAGTCAAATTCTGTTTCAGATAAAGAACAAACCAGACCATCAGACGTGGCAGTGGCTCCAGGAACCTGGATCTGGGTGAAGACAATAAAAAAGAAGAATTGGACGTCACCAAAGTGGGAAGGTCCATATCAAGTACTTCTGTCGACACCCACTGCAGTCAAGATCGCAGAGTGTGCCTCGTGGATCCACCTGATGCACTGCAAACTAGTTAAGAACTTTGAACTGGACAAATATCTTGTCACATATCAAGAGCAAAAATGATAGAATCCAGAAAAAACAGGAATGCAGAACAACCATTTCCTCATAAGTATTGCATAATCATCCTGTTAACTGTACTAGTGACAATAATCTTTTAGTTGTCGCCATTCCTTTTTCCAGCCACACAAAATGAACTGAATAAACATGAAGCGTTACTCATAGACTGGCACCCAAACTTCAACACTTACCAGGCAATTAAATATGTGTATGCTGAGACTTTCAATGTTTTGAATTTCTGGATTTGCACAGCTTTGCCGACAGCATACGGGGGGTTATTAATGACTGCAGTCCCCCTAGGGGTCAACGAGACCTGGGAAAACTTGATTTATGATACCTCAGCCGTTACATCACAAGATAAAATAGCATTGCACTTGTCTATTCCACAAAAGGCAACTGTGTGTTTTTATAAAAATCATACTGTTCAGGTGGGTTGGAGCAATTGCAATGTGACTGTTCCGTATAAATGTTACACTAAAGCTAACAATGCAGGTTCTTATTGTAATACAAACTAAAGCTAACAATGCAGGTTCTTACTGTAATACAAACTATGATTCATTTTTTGAATTGATGCACAAAACAACTGATGAAGTAAAACATGATTCTGTTCCTTATAAACAACTGTCTATAATTGATAGAAAAATGTTTCATGCAGGACAAGTGCATATTCATAGTAAAGTTACTACTAAAGTAGAGGATTGTTATTATGTATGTGGTAGAAAAGCATACAAGTGGTTACCTGAGAATTGGTCCAGCAGTTGTTTTTTGGGCTACATGGTTCTGGCCATACGACACACGGCAGTATAACCTCGAGGAAAAATTCAGAATGTCTGAGAGGTCATCAAGAAACCTGTATATCCAGTGGGGCAAATCGATGCACACTGGAAAAAACATCATTCTCTAGGCAATAAACTGACACACATGGACTTGAGTGACAGTGTTATATCATGGGCAGGCATATCACCAGCATATGGAGCAGTGAAATCGATCTGGGAGCTGAGAAAACTGTCTAAACTTCTCGAAGCAACATTTTCCGCTCTTGAATTGGTGACTGATGAACTGAATACCATGAGAACTGTAGTGCTTCAAAACCGCATGGCTCTCGACTTCACCCTAGCGGCAAGAGGCAGTACTTGCGCTTTAATCCAGGAGGAGTGTTGTTCATATATTCCTGACCATAAACACGAGATAGACAATCACCTTGAGGTAATTCAGCAAGTATCGGCCATGACCAAACCGGGACCAAACCCACTGACAGACTTTTTCCAGAAATGGTTTGGGGGGTGGGGGTACTATCCTAATAAACATTCTGATTGCTATTTGTGTAGGAATGATCCTACTGGGAGTATGTGTTTGCTGTGGCATCCCCTGCATGAAAAGACTGATTAAAGAATTTATAGACATGTCAGTTTCTGAAACCTTATATCAAAGTACTGAGTTTGAAGAACTGTTAAAAGATTGAAAATGCTTTCATAAGTTTAAACTGAATGACTCTCTTAACTGCAAATCCTTAGTGGGAAGAGGTTAGGAGAAGAAAATACTGTTTATGCTTATTTTGAAAGTAGAATAAAAGTATTAAAAGGGGGGAAATGTCAGAAAAATATGTATTAGTGTATGTATTATTAATATGCTTAGTGCATTTAAGGCTTGAAAAGGGTTAACACATTTATTCTATTTCACACTGCATAAAATCTGTACAAATTGCAGAAGCTTTCTAACCTTGTATTGTCATGAAATATGCGCAGCTATAACCTTTGCTTATGCTTTGGAAATTTACAGGGAAGCAGATAATTTCTGCTTGTGTCCGGAAAATAATGAATTGATGTATCACTTGTATTAGACTTAGACAAGGAGTTCTGCTTGTGCTGTGAGAAAATACACAGCTGCAGAAGCTATAGATAATCAGAACAAAGACTGCTTGAAAATATGAACTGCAATCAGCATTTGCTTGTGCCTGAGCTAGAAAAGTATTAGAACTACACAATAGAAGCTTGTAACAGGCTACAGCCCACCAAGGCCAGGTTGTTTTTCTCAAAATGTTTTTCATAAATCCAGTCATGTCAGCAGAAAATCTGAGTAACATCTGCTGTAGAGCAATACTGAAAGTTGTGTTTGATTACGTCAACCACAGAAGGCAATGTCTTGTAGAACAGTATAAGAATAGCATACTTCTGTTAATAGTTAGGCAAAATCCTGTATTTGCATGTTTTTGGCTCCTTGCAGCAAGTTATTAAATGTGCCTTATCTGAACCTTACGTGTATTGGTCTTTGAAGCTTTTTCCTTTGACACAAAGCTTCCCATTTGAGGCTGTTTTGTAAACTGTTGGGGTTAATTTGTGAGGCCCATTAGAAGTTTCAAAATGTATGTGAATTTAAAGGGTTTTGTATCAAAACTTCAGGGTAAGCACACAGACCAGTAGATATAACCATTTCTTCCAAGGATGTGAATTGGTAGTTGTTTAGACTGACAACAATATAAGATAACAATATAAGACAGTAGTTACATGAAGTGTCTCCTGTAGGGTTAATATAACATTAAACTGACCAAAGATGGGTAGTTATTCAGGTAGACAGAAAAGTATCTGGTGGTTCAGTATGAAGAACAATTAATCAATAAAGTGAGACTACTCCCCTGGAAGAATCTTGCAAATACTCATATTCAGCAACAGGAGTAATGCATTCTCAGCATGAGGTTGGCACATGTTTTCCTAAGGTAAAATGGGTAAGTTTGGAAGATACTACAAGTATATAGTATAGATACTTGTGTGTGTATATCTATCTATCTATCTATATATATATATATATATATATATATATATATATATATATATGTACACACACACACACACACACACACACACACACACACACACACACACACACACACACACACACACACACACACACACATACACTACTATAATAGAGTATAATAAGCCATAACTACAAGTTACTCTTGGGTAGCAGGTGAAGGGAAGTAGATAACATGAGAAGGGTATGGGGCCAGATTTTCAGACATCAATTTCCCCTGAAATCTGGTTTAAACTGATTTTCAAAGTGAAAATGTACCTATCAACTCTTCAAACTGCCACTGCAAAGCATACTTAATCAGCATTTTCCTCAATAGAGAAAGCTAAAAAATAAATAAATAAATAAAAACTATAATCAAGGAGGGTAATGCTCGCTTTACTTCTGTGTATATATTCTTATTCCAGGTTGTAGGCATAACCAAGGAAACATATAGACCTCCTTTGAATATATGGAGTCAGCCATCCACTTTTGTCATTGAAGAATTTGTTTTCAGTTCACATGACACTCAAAGTTGGACACTTCTTACTCTGGAGGAAAGGGAGTATAGGCAGAATTTTTGGAATTATACACCTACTTGTACACCACCTTCTGGAATGTCCCTCCAGCCTCACTAAGTGTAACAAATGCACATTTTCAAATCTAAAAAAAAAAATGACAAACCTAAGGAAAAAATAGAAAAGTGGCAGCCAGGTTTGCAGGCATACTAAAGAAAAGTTAACAAAACAAGCAACTCAGTAAAATACAACCATGATAAATATGCCAGATTTGTGATTAGCACATTTTATGACACAAAAATAAATACATTATCCATTTTGTATATGGTGCATGTCTAGCTACTATGCTTTGTTACAGCAGGAGCAAGAGATATCAGTGTTCTGATATGTAACATCAAGAGTCTATCTACTAGTTTGATTCTATATATAATCAGCTTGTGCTTTGCATATGAATGATATTTTGCTTGCAGATAGTAATGTATATAAGAGAATACCTAAAGGACTATTCATTCATCATATTAGTAGAAATATGACTGACTTTAATTTGATGTGCAAATAAATAAATGCTGAAATAATTAAATTTATTTACAGAGATTATAGTTATGATTATTTAAGAACTGTGACAAAGACGATATTATTAAGCAAGAAACAACAGAGATGGTTTTGCTAACATGGTTGGTAACAGAACTAATGTTCCAAATAATAATGTACACAGGTTTTGCAGCAGACATAGTAATAGCAGCAAAGAGATAAAAGTCGTTGCAAAATGTAACTGGGAAATTAGTATTTGTGATCAAAATTACTAAAGTAATAGGATTGTTGTCCTAATTTACTTACAGAAGAAACAGGACAATTAAGGATTTTTGTAATAACAAAGTAATAAAAAGAGACAGCATTCTAAGTTTCCAGCTGTCTTTGTGTTCATAAATGCCAGTATTATGTTTAAACACACTGCTCTGGGAAGGAAGTATTACTATGGTGGATACCTTGGCTGTTGTTTAAAACATATGTGCTGCTATGTCCAATTGCTCTGTTTTTAGGATGCATTTCACATGTTTGGGGTATAGAACTATGAAAACAGAGGAATTCAAGGACTAACATAATTGTATTATTTCTGCTTGAAAACAATGAACGATATGTAGTTCATCCATTACAAATACAGAGGCAAACTTAATGAAGCATGTTATTTAGCAGTAATTAAAAAAAAGTTTGGTTTATTGTGTCTGATCTACAGAACTTGTAATTGGGCAGCCATTATGCACTGCTGTTAATCTCTGATGAATGGCAAAAACTAAACTATGATCCCTTGCTGCACCTGTCTCTGGCACTGCTTATCATGAAATTCACTCCACTGGAGCTCAGGAAGTTTGTACTGCAACTTCCAATGGGCGTAGCTTAAGCCTTTTGACAGAATCAAATTATGTCCTCACATTTCAAACAAGTGTTCATATCTCTGGAACCATAGGGGCTATGAAAGAAGTATAAACTGCAAACCCTTCAGCACAAATTATTTTTATAGTGGTAGTTTTCTTTAGGTTCTAGGTCTTAAACTGAATTTTATAATACACAGTAAACACAGTAACTATTATGTTTGTAATGTTTTGTAAACAACTTAGAATATCTCAGCAACCACTGAAGTCACCCACATACTGTCAGCAGCATTGTATACATCCAGCTGAAAGCTTTCATATGAGGCTAAGGAGTTCTGTCTGTGTTACTTGGTTGTTGAGATATTTAGAAAAATGTGAAAATTATATCTGTATGAATAAACATCATCAAAACAACAGTTAATATTTCTTTACTTGCACTAGACAGAGGTTAAATATTAATGCACTTGAGCTTCCATTGTGTAAACTTTAAGATGAAATCCTTTAAAACCTACTACATAACCCGGTTTTAAAATTATTAATGCAAATATGAACAAGCAATATTTGATGCTTAGAGGCATCAGTAGGATTTAACTGCAGATGCACCTGGAAGCGTCACTTAGATGTAATGTGTATGACACAGCAGCTCTGGCCAGGTCCTGTGAGGTCAAGTTCTCACTGGGTGTGACTTTTCTCTGTTGCTGCATCTTGGTCAAGATACTGCCATGGCCCCACACTGGATCCATAGGCCACAGGTTGCTATCCAAACTGCCCCTATTATAATCCGTCACTACAGCCAACATTACCTAGACATTCCAAAAGTAACAAGTAGTTGAATGTCTTAGAGAACTTAAGGAAAACAGCTGCAATGTGTACCCCCCAAGACAGCATAATGAGACATATTCCACTAATTTATTGAATGTTGTTTGTCTGAGTGCTTTGTCTCCATCCTGTATACTTGTTAAGGTATTATGATCATCCAGAAATTTGGTGGGTTGTTTATGTACAGTATTCTCAAGCATCTTTGCAAGAAATCTTAGAATATCTCTTTTCATGTAGTCCAAGGAGGTGCATCTCAGGTCATTCATACCCACATGAACATTGACAGAGTCATACTTGTAGTTGTTGTGGAGTGACCTGAGTGGGTGTGTTGTGTGTCAGATTCTGGCACCTGATAAACAGCTGACTGTTACCTTCTCCTTATTCAACCTAGTGAGTGGGACATCAGTGTGCCTCACTATTGAGTCACCTACGATTAGTGTATTGGCCAAGCTGTTTTTCTTTAGGGGCTTAGGTTGAGGGACACACTGTGTAGGTGAGCTATGTGTCTTGTGGTTTGTGCTGTGTTGTAGTGGTTGAGTGTGTTTCTGCCTTGGAGGTCTCTGTTGTTTGGGTAGATTTCTGTGAGAGCCTCCACAAAGGTGGGTGTGTGGTTTGTATTTTTATGATGGTGGGTGTTCTGGAGGGCTATGTGGTGTGGTGCAGGTGTTGACCTTCTCTTCATGACCAGCTATTTCGGTCTTGGCTTGAGAGTGCATGGCTTCCAATTTGGATATATAAGTGCATCTCTCACAAGTCTGAGTGTTGGGAGGTAAGAGGAGAGGGTTGTCTGTGTACATGAGGCAGTTGCTACACTGCCGCAGAATGCCCAAGTTCACCAGGTTAATAGGAGAAAGCACAGAGAACTGACCTTTAGACATGCCAGGAGGGATGGTGATTATTACTAAGTACTGGAGCTGTTTCCTTATTTAGTCCTTTTACAGGAAAAATGTCACTCAAGGTGTCTTAGTCTGTACAGAGCACTGTCAAGCACTTGAGGGGAATACTATTAACCACCTACGAGAAACTACTAACGTGTACACTAAAAGTGCATAATAAATGTAGAAGTAGTCAACTGACCTTTTATTTGGCATATTTATAGTTAAATACATAAATCCTTCAGCTATGATAATGACAACTATGCAATAAAACATTCATTTACATGTATTTCATATCACAGTCTTCTTTTATTATATTTATATGATCATAAAAATATTCTAATCGTATTACAATATGGCACTAGAAATAAAAGTCACTTAACCACTCAATGCTCCTGATCTGAGTCTAAATAATGTCCATATGGCTCAGTGCTCTATCCCAGTTATCAAGTACAAATAAATAAATTAATAAATAAACTTGGCATGCTATCATCTGAGCCTCTGCATGTTAGATATTCTGATAGTGAGCACACTTGCATTCCCAAACTCAGATATGGCAAACTGGGTACAGTGTTTAAAATCATTAGCTACTGACACTTGGTCTTCTGAGCTTCTGCCTGGCCTGAGTAATGTTGTACAGATTCAGGAAAAATATTTATTTGATATTATACATTTTGTAAAGTGAAAAGAAAGATAAGCCTAGGAACTAATATTAATAGCAACATGCTTAAAATCTGAGTGTAGTGCAAATAAAATACATAAAAATATTACAAATGTAAATTACATTTGCAGGTATATTTATGAAGTCCATAATATTATCTTAAAATGTATTTTGATATAGATAGATTTTAATGGACCTCTTAAAATTCACAAGCCTGGGACATTTGAGTCATAGCTGATGAGAAATGAGTTTCCAAGGAACTGGACTTGATAACATTTTCTTTTAAGCTTGAATGTTTCGGCCATATCACGGGAACACAAGCAGTCCCTTGTCAGCAAAAATTAGTTTCCAAGCTGAGTGATACATCACCATCATCATCCCCTTAAGGTTGAAGTGATCCATGTGACATTATAGGAGTAGAATATGGAACATCCTGAACCTAGCAGCACTTCAGGATCTCTGGCAAAGGGCCTTGAGAATACAGTGCATCAATAAATCACCAAATTTCTGGATGATCATAATTTCAACTAGCAATATGTATCAACAGCATATCTGTCTCTACACTTTGTCAAAATATTGACAACTGCATTCTTAAAATAGAACATCCATGCTCCTTAGACAAGAAAGCAACTCAGGGCCATTTATTTTTCTACTTAGATTTGTTGAGTAGTGCTGTCAGACTAGATGGGGCCCCTTTTCAATGGAGTCCTGGGAGCCCCAAGCATATAGAAACACATACACAATTAGACATAAATAAATGTATACATATAAGATACATTCTTAATTGTGTATACAGGTAATGTGAAAAATAAAAATCTAGCTAAATGAATGTAGTTCATATCTATCTACTAGCAGACAGTTTGCAATATATGCACATATTCAGTATAAAATCAAACTGCCCAAACTATTCATACCTACTTACTAATAAACATTTGGATTATATAATTGAATGGAAAGAAATGAATGCAATTACTAAAACACTTGTAGAAACAATATTTATGTTTTACCACATTTGCACTTCTTATCTTCTGGTGAAATTGTTTTCAAACATACCTTAAATGTACGGCTATTTGAGATGGACCTTGGACTAAAGTTAAAATTATTCCAAAGTTTGTTTATAGTATTTGAGTAACATTCTATTTCCATTCTTATTTGTGGATTTGCAGACGTACAACACAACTAGAAAATGACCAGAGTATCCACAGAAGCATATGCCAGATTAATGTGCTGGCCACTACCAGGCACTTGGTGGTACAGATTATTATATGGACACACTTTATGTATATAGTGGATAGGAGATGTTAAAAGGAAAACTAAAGAAAATTTTTTGGCTCTGAACTCACACAAGGCAGTATTTCTCATCCACTACAGACAAGCTACTCATGGGTCAGACTAAGCAGGCTGTGAGTCCAGTGTCTGTTGTGTCAGTGTTACCAGTTCATTTTAGCTTCAATAAATCTCGAGGAGCTCTCAGATTATGTGGCCCTGGCAGGTATGACCCTAGCCCTGAGCAGCATCCTACCGTCACCCAGGATGATACCGCAGTACAAGCAGAAAATGATTGATTTCTACAATTGGCTAAGTTTCTGGTGTCATTCTAAGGGGATCCAGTATCTGTCTGCTTGGGATGACATGACTGACAGACCTCGATGCTTTGCCAGAGATGGCCTGCATCTGTTACCCCTTTGTTTCTGGATACTGGCTAAGGTTCTTGCCACCCCATAGTGCCTTTTTAGGCGATGTTCCAAAGACCAAATTATCACCGTAACAGCTATAAATAAATGCAATCTGAGCATCATGCTGCTCAACGCTAGAAGTCTAAATCTCAAGATGCACTTGCTTGAAGCACTCCTCAAAATGGAGAACATCGACATTTGTGCTGTAACAGAGACCTGGTTTAAAGCAGCAGAAAGTACCCCAGCACTACCAGGCTATAACTCATTCCACACCTTTCGGCCCCAGAACATGGACCAAAGCTCCAAAGGTAGTGGTGTCTCCATATTCATAAAGGATATGCACACCTCCAGACTAGTAGCCCAGCATAATGCATCTGAGATACTTCAGATACAACTAACATTGGGTAAGATGGCGATTCAGGTTGTAACCTGCTATAGGTCCCCAACCATGTCCAAAGACTCTCACTTCATGTTCCTAAGCACCCTAGAAACTATTAGGGTCCAACCCAACACTCTCATACTAGGTGACTTCAACTACCCCTCCATCAACTGGGAAAACTACTCATGCACCAATACACTGGCCCAACGCTTCCTGGAATTCATCAATTCCAATGCCTTGGACCAGCTCATTCTTACCCCCACTAGAGGAAGCAACATCCTTGACCTGAATATTACTAACATGGGCAACCATTGCTCTACACCAGTAGTCAATTCCTCCCTGGTTAGAACCGACTACAAACTAATCACCATGGAAATCCACATCTCACCCCCCCCCCCCCCGCAAAAGTAACCATCATGAAAAACTTCTCCAAAGCTGACTTTGGGCTCCTAAAATCAGAGGTGGCTAACTTCATGGCACCCATGTCAATGGAAAATAGATGCATGACTGCCAAATCATACACCAATGCACTGTACGAACACGTGCATAAATGCATGGAACTAGCCATACCCAATAGAACAAAGACACTATCCTCCAAAAAAGGAAGCCAATCTGGTAGTCCCCTGCCATTAATAAATTCTACAATAGAAAGAAGAAACTTGCGGAAAAAGGTGAAGTCCCAAGACTGGAAAAACTTCCTTATTAGCCTCAACAAAAAGTGGAGACACCCCCATCAAAACCTCTAAAGCCAGCTATGAAGGCAGAATTGCAGCAGAACTAAAAACAACCACAAAGCAAATCTCACTACCAAGGGTTTTGCATTCAGGAAGAAAAAGGTAATTATCTCTCTCTAGTCTTCCCTCATTAGACCAATCATTGAGTATAATGCCCCATTTGGCATGAACCTCACTAGACACAAGCAACAGCTAGAAAGGCCAAAAAAGTACCTCACAAAGAGGCTCCTAGGCCTTAAACACATGTCCTACATGGGCAGACTAAAAAAACTCCAGCTATTCTCTGCCTCATATTGTCTACTAAGAGGCGATCTCTGCTTGACTTACAAAACCATATCTGACCCAGCACTGTCAGAAATGCTACATCTAAAGAAATTCTAATCCCTCCTCAGCACACTCTCCAGAGACCTCAACCTCTTTACCACAATCAACAGAACATGCTGGAGGGACAGGTTCATAACCCAGAACTGCCCATGCCTATGCTCTGGAATAGACTTCTCATACATGTCAAGCAGAGCACCTCACTGGCCCTCTTCAAGAGAAATCTTGATGGGTGGATGGGAAATAGAAAGTTCACTCCGGGGATCACTGCAGTGGCTCTACTTGATAGAGGGACTGGGAACTAATGTCGGGCAGCACGATGCCAGGACACGTCGATGGGCTAGGCTTATAAAGATTCCAGAGCCATTAGCCTAGTACACACCTATGAACCTATGAACCTATTAATACAACAAACAGCAAAATTAAGAATGTTGACAACTGGGTAATGGTCGCAAAAAAGATGGATAAAGATATTTCCAACTGAACTGTCAGACATCTGCTCTGAATTGACAGTATTTTTTGTACTACTTTATATCCTTAAAATGTATGTCTTATACATTCTGTCTGTAGCTTACACAACTTTTTCACCCTTGATTTTCAGACCTGGAAACTATAAATGTTTTTTAGTCTAGATGGCCTAATTTATAAAAGTTTCCAGACTGTCTGTTTTTACCTCTTTAAAGTCACCCTGGCACACAACAAAAATGTTCTCAGGAAAAACTGAGAGTTCTGCAAGTCTATCAGTGTTTGACTCGAACATCGCTGACTGCTTATAGCTTAGCTGTACTTTTTCACTGAGGCTGCATAATGCAAAATGTAAAATGAAGATGTAGAATAAAGGGCTACTTCAAACACTTCCAAGCATACTTGTCAACAGTCCAAGTTTTTGCATAAAGTCCAGATTTTTGCTTCATATTTTTGGTTTATTCCTCATAAAATCTGTGGTTTTCTGACAAATCACTGAGGACTTGAAGTCATTAAATAATGACATGCATTTGGGTTTCAGACATCATATCCTTCAAAAATACATGCTAACACAAATCTTGTTATTCTAGCAATTTTCTAAGTTTATAAGACCGATATTTAAAATTTGTTCCAATTTTTGGGCCTTTGTCCCCCATTATTTTAAGCTTTGTCCAGATTGCTTACACTAACAGGTTGAGAGGCATGCTTCCAAGCCTGTCACAGAGACAACTGCATTTATGTAAGATATATTCTGGCAACTTCTCCTGAAATCCAAGAAGAATGATTTCTTTCAGTATTTATCTCATAGATGTATTATATCATCAGTACTAACTACTTTAATATAGTTTAAATCTGTAAAATAATACTGTAATGATTAATATTACAATAATTAATGCAATAACTAAAAAATATTTCAAAATAGCTCCTCCCAGCTGGTAAATTTGCAATCCAATCTGTCTAGTAGGTATTACCTATGTTTTGTGTCTTTATTATGATGTCACTCATAGGTTCATAGGTAGGTACTAGGCTATTGACCCCTAGGGCCTATATAAGCTTAACCAAAAATGTACCCTGGCTTTCGCCACCCAAGAAAATTATTTTCCTGTGCCCCTGTCAAGCAGAGCCACAGAGGTGATCCCCGGGGTGAAGTTCCTATTTCCCATCCAATCATCAAGATTTTTCTTGAAGAGTGCTAATGAGGAGCTTTGTTTGATATAGACAGGTAGTTTGTTCTAGAGTATGGCAAGTCTCTGGGATGGGAATCTATCCCTCCAGCATGTTCTGTTTATTGTGGTGACAAGGGTTAGGTCCCTAGAGTGTGTAGCTTGGAGGGATTGGGATTTCTTTAAGTGGAGCATGTCCAACAGCTCTGCATTTGACATAGCTTTGTATGTTAGGCAGAGATCGCATCTGAGTAGGTGATATGCAACGGAGTAAAGTTGGACTTTTTTGAGACGGTCTGCATAAGGCATCTGCTTGAGGCTGGTAATCCTCTTTGTGAGGTATTTCTGCAGCCTTTCCAGTTGTTGTAGATGTTTTGTGAGGTACATACCAAAAGGGCCACTGTACTCTATAATGGGTCTAATGAGTGACGAGTATAGGGGAGGGGAACAATGACCTCTTTTTTCCTGGATGAGAAACTTTTGTGGTGGGGTGTGCTACATAGAAGGATTTCCTGACTACTGTGGCGATGTGATTATCAAAGGAGACACTACTGTCCAGCTGTGTCCCAAGGTCTCTTATCACACTTTCAGTGTTAAGTAGACTATCACCTATGTGGTAGTTCATGGGTACAGAGTTTTTACCAAAGGGGATGACAATGCACTTTTTGGCATTGAGCTTGAGGTCATGGCTTTGACACCAGGCATCTGTCTCAGTGAGGCCCTTTTGTAGGATGTCCACATCGTTAGAAGTTTCGCTTATGGCTCCTAGTTTGCAGTCAACTGCGAATTTCGTTAGGCAAAGACTTTCTGTGTTATCCTGTACTTCAGAGAAGTAGATACCAAACAGGAGAGGACCCAGGACTGAACCCTGTGGTACTCCACTTGTCACTGCTCTGAAGTCGGATTTGGAGTCTGCTACTTTCACAGTGCGGGTTCTGTCAGTGAGTCAGTTGGCAACCCATCTTGTGACATAGGGATTTATACCTAGTTTAGTGAGTTTATCTATGATTCCAGAGTGGGGGATGGTGTCAAAAGCCTTGGCAAGATCTAGATAGGCTGTGTGAACCACCTTACTCATGTCTACGGCTTTGGTGACTGCTTCAAAGAAGTTTATCAAGTTTAGGAGACATGATCTGCCTTTTACAGACCTTAACTGGGTGGGGTCCAGAGTTTGGATATTACCAGTGTCTTTGTTTATAAGTTCCATGATGATATGTTCCATGGCCTTGCAGAAAAGGCTTGTCAGGCTAATGGGGTGGTAGTTCCCAGGGTCCGTGGTGGCTCACCCTTTGTGGAGTGGGATAACCATCGCTGTGCACCATTCAGTGGGCACAAAGCCTGAGGTGAGGCTATGATTGAACATGGTTCTTAGGTGGGGTGCCAGTACATTCTGTAGTTCGTGTGGAACACAGCCTGGAATGTTGTCAGGTCCCATAGATGCTATGTTCTTGGCTTTGGAGAGTGTGTTTTTTACCTGTGCAGCTGTGATTACAGGAACTTTGCATTCTTCCAGTATGCAGATGGGCCCTTTAGGGGGTGAAAGGGGGGTAAAGTTAGCACTGAACCTATCTGCCAGGATGTTGGCAATATCAGTTGGTTCTGTATACATAGTGCTATTGTGCTGTAACTCAGAGCAGATCTGAATGTTGCCATTGAGATTCTTGACATAGCTATAGAATGCTTTGTGGTTGTCTTTAGAATCATTGGCGATTTTGTTTTTGTAACTAGCTTTGGAGGATTTTATGAGGGATCTCAGCTTCTTCCTGAGGCTGACCAGGGAGTTCCTTCAATGATGGGATTTTACTCTTTTTTGCAACAGTTTCTTTCTTCTGTTGCAGAGTTTGTTTATGGCAGGGGACCACCAGATTGGCTTCCTTTTTTTGGAGGATAACATCTTGGTTCTGTTAGGGATAGCACGATCCGTGCACTTGTGTAAGTGCTTATAAAGTGCATTTCTGCAGGATTCAGCAGTTGTACCTCTATTGTCCATCTGCATGGGTAATGTGAAGTTTGCCACTTCTGTCTTAAGAAGCGTGAAGTTGACTTTGGAGACATATTTTATGGTGGTTTCCCTAATGGTAGGTGGGGACGGGATGTGGATGTCTAGGGTGATTAGCTTGTGACCTGTAAATGTGTTTTTATACTTTTAATTGTATCTGGTATACAGGTGCAGCATTCCGATTTTTGTAGACCACAAGTCCCATGTTGTGATGCTAATAGGTAATCAAGTACCATTTTATTTTGAAAGACAACCATATGCATCATGGTCATTTCCACTGCAATGTTTTAGTAGACTCAAAAGTACTATTAGCTACTACTTTTAATAATTTGGATAATTTCTGTGATTTTTAAATAGCTTTGACATTGCTATATGGAGTAAATATAAATGCTCCATCAATTACACCATCACCTAGATCCATAGCTTTTAATATCTTTAAATTTAAGTTCTGATGCATGTGTGAAGTATCTGTGACCTGTAAATTGTTTTGAAATTTTGAGGATTCAGTCTTTTTTAAGTTTATGATTTTTATAACAAATCTGGCTGGGCAATTCTTTAACATGTCTTATAGCTGGTATTGCATATATTATGAAACAAGATCCATACCATTTTGGTGGTAGCCATTTATAAGCTTTCTTTCCAGACACATAATATATGTGCCTTAAAGCATAATTACTAAGCTAATCTTGCTGTTTTACGATTAATATGAAGAAAATACTATATAGTGTAGCAATTTGTTTCTGTAAATCTTCAGTTAGGTTTGTTAGGGTGCACACTAATAGTTCTGTATATTTACCCTCCAGATTTTACTATTCCATAATAATAAAATTGAACTGACTAGTCAGTATTATTTCTGCATTCCCGATCTGTGTCTTATTATACCACTGACTCGACAGCCTGTCCATTTTCAGTGCAGGCCCGGGGAGAAAAGCTCCTGTATGATTAATAATGGTATATAAAAGCAAGATATACATAACAATATTCTGGAAAATAAAGTTCAACTTAAACAGTACAAAACCATTGACATACACCTTAAGACAGTACAAACCCATTAACATAACCGTTATAGAAAAAAAAAAAATTGTAACTGCAGTCTTACTGTGTACATAATAAACTGGTTCATGCATACTTACATTTTTTACTTTGGGATTTATTGATAATCCAGTGGTCCTGATAAGTGACTTGTTGACAAGAGCACTCGCATAGTACACGATTAAATGAATTAAATATATTATTACAACACATAATAGAGTAAGTCTTACTTTGTATTGTTGCCAAGTCACTGGTGAGGTACTGGAAAAGCCACCCTAGAGTCCATCTGCCCCTCATTAAGTCACCGGTAGCATTATCTGGCTTTTCAGCACTCTGGTTTACTGCAAGGCTGTGAGTCACCTTTAATGGTGCTTTTGGTTGTCTTGTAGGGTAATTATTTTTAAATTCTAATCTCTTTAACAAACTTATAATAGTATCCAAAACCAGTTTTCTTGGCAAACTTGTCCTTAATTTAATAGTCATATCTAGTCTGAACTAATTGCAAAAAATGCTTTTATGTTTCTTTATTTTATCATGTTTCGTCTGTTTTTCAACATAATTATGCAGTACTGCATATGCTAAAGAAAAATAAATAGTGTTATTTATAAAAGGCTGTATGTTTTAGTTATTTTAAATTGATATAATAACCTAGGATCAAAACACGTTCCCCGGGATTCAAGAAGCTCGGCGCATGGACGGTTTTAGCCTTGCGCCGAGCATCCTCACTACAGATGGTGCAGCAGCGCCATATGAATATGTATGAGGGCGCACTGCCGCACCCTCGACATGCACAGGAAACGTGTGCGAGTGCATGGGGTGTGTACAAGTGCTCTACGGAGGCGTAAACATGCCCCGACACTTGCAAAACCTACTATGCCTACTAGTAGAGCCCACCCTAACAGTAAGTCAGTAAGTCAGTGTCCGTGGATACCGAAATGTATGCTAAGCATACAAGAGTGTCCACGAACAGTGAAATAAAATCGAAGTAGTAAACACACAAGCACATAGTGGAATGTAGAGCCCTGTCCCTAGAACTGTCACAATTAGATTCCCTGTCCCCGTGTCCCTATTATACATTCGAATTACAGCAATAACGAAGGTGTAAGCAAAGCGCGTGTCCGCGCGTCGCTGCCCTCTGACAAGCGTAGCTTACACATCATTATCATTCAAACAGAGGAAAAACAAGGGGAATCAACATGTCAATAGTGTAGTGTTTAGAGCATCCGCCTATCAAACAGGCAGTCACGGTTCGAGTCCAACAATAGCACATATCATTTTCCATGTGGAATGAATGTTGTTTTGCCGTAAAACCGACATAAGAGTATCGCATGAGATATTTAACTTAAATATAATTCAAGCAAAGTGGCACTGTCATAATGAATAAGGTACTAGTAAGCAGGTGTAAGCGCAAATAAGCAGCAGTAAACACATATAAGTACCAGTAAGCAAGTCTGAGTGCACTTGCGTGGGTCTAAGCAGTGCCCAGCATAGGAAATGTATATAAGTATATACAGATATATAATATATATATATATATATATATATATATATATATATATATATATATATATATATATACACACACATATATATATATATCTATGAAGAAAGAACGATGTAACAATAAAGCATACAAAAGTAATGAGAAGGGAGCCAACAGCAACACCAGTATTATATAGCGCTGTCAGCGTATGTCATATCAAGCTGGGCAGGACTGAGCTAAGCACTGCTACTCACACCACAGGCAGGATATTACCAGTGGGAGTAACATTGTTGATTTGCTAAGTCTACTTTACACACAGAGGGTAGTCCCTGGTGGGACTACCCAAAAATAGATAGACCATTTGGCCTTCCGACCATTACACAAGCAAGGGCAGGTATGTTCAAGGACTAAATGGTGGGAGAGCTTGAGAATACATGGGGTGGGACAACATACATGTAGGGCCCCTAACGCTCTGGAGAGGGCAATGTGTGGAGGTGTGTCATGGCTGCGATAACAAGTGGACAATGGAAGGTATGCATGTATTTTGAACACGGGTGGGGTGGAGGAACTATGGGAATGAAATTATGGAGCTAGGCGTGCCAGGGTTGGATGGGCTGGTTCTAATTGGACCACCCCATGGAGGTCAGCGAGTTTGTTATAGGTATATATGCATACACACATGCAGACATCAATATGTAGAAGTACATTCTCTGTAATACATTCATTCCATTTGTAGACATAAATAACATGAATGTGTCCTTACAAACCTCGACAGTAGATAGAATAATAGGTTGTGCAGAAGAGGGACAGGACGAAATTGCTAAAACACAGAAATGTGTACAATGCCCGAAGTCAGTGCTGTGCTGACAATAATCAAATGTGAGGACTTCCCCACACATGGAATCATTCCTGTGATCTTGCCTGCTACGGCAATGCCAATTACTAAACCAGTCTATTTGTAAAAGAAATACACCAAACACATATATAATTAGGCTCTCATGTGTAATGTGTGCGTTACCACATAGTCATACATATTAATTAATTGTAGTGTCATGTTAACGGGAGTAAGGATGTAATGAAGTATAGAGTCTAATCTTGACATAAATACATGCATGTCCCATGTGGGACAACCCAAAAATTGCGAATAGTATTCTTTTGGTCGCTCATGTCACCAATGTTTGTGGACTAAACGTTTGGAAGTTCTGAGGATACGTGGAGTGAGTCAACCGATGGGATGGGTCCATAGGAGTAGGGAGTGGCCAATGTGTAGTGGCGTGGATACACAGGGAATCTGACTGGAGAATGGATGACAGCAGTGTTAGAGAGGCATTGGGGTGTGTGTTTGGGAAACCAGGAGCCATGGGTATATGGGTATATATGCAAATGAAGCAGCACAGCAATAGTGTATTGGTCAGAGCAACCCCCTAACGAACTGACATTCCCGTACCTAATCCCACTGAATCACATACCATTTACCATCGGTAATCCGTACATGAACATATTGCGACATCTGTCTGCTGTATAACCTGCAAAATATCAGTTAAAAGATAACTAGAGTGAAGTGTCAGTGTCATAATGAATAAGACACTAGTAAGCAGGTCAAGCATATATAAACACCAGTAACCATGTTTAAGTGCGTTTGTGCGGGGTATGTATTGCTTTACAGACACACACACACACACACACACACACATATGTATATATATATATATATATATATATATATATATATATATATATATATATATATATATATATATACATATATGCATAGACATATATATATATATATATATATATATATATATATATATATATATATATAGTTGCAGACATATACGTATATATACACACACACACACATATATATGTGTGTGTGTGTGTGTGTGTGTGTGTGTGTGTGTGTGTGTGTGTGTGTGTGTGTGTGTGCGTAGATATGCACAGATATACAGCTATGATAGGAAACAGCACACAAGAATGACATATGTTCACAGGCTATGCCAATGGAACTGAGGACTCAAGCAAGAAACATGAAACACATAGGAACCTTCCACCCTCCCCCCCCCCCCAGCAGGACACGGGAAACATACACACAAACAATGTAAAGAGTCCACTGCTCCCCAGACCACAGGCAGGATACAACTGGGGGGGTACACAGAGAACCCGTGAATTCTAATCTTGGAACGCAGACTGGAGCGTCCCTTGCAGGACACACCAGATATTGCCAAGACCAAAAGAAGGTGATAGACCGGTCATTCTGGCTGCGGTGTATACATACTCGGAATACAAGGGTGGAAAACCCTGATGACCCATGGGCCGAGACAATTGCATGAAATGAGTCCCATGAAGTGGAGAGTAGGCAGCGTGTAGTGGTGTGTCCAGAACAGACCAGGACCCAGAGTAAGGATGGGTGCTGTTGAGGAGGTGCAGGTGGGGGAACTATGGGTAGCTACTTATGGGTCTAGGTGTGCAGGTGTTGGCTGATGTGGGACTATATGGACAGCCCTAGGGATGTAATCGAATGTGTTCATTGGGCAGAGGCGTCGCCCAATGAGCAGCCACACCCACTATGACTCCCACTGCAGCTAAGTGTAATCTATATGGCAAAGAACGGAATAACCAGATGTAGACGTATATATGTAGAGGTATGTGTGTATAGATCTACCCATAGTGACATAGAGATAAGCCTCCCCCTCTCCGTAGTACAAATGTATATATACAGAGACAGAATACAGCTACATACCCACATATAAATATAAACATATGCAGACACCCATAGACCCATATGTTGTGAGATATATATATATATATATATATATATATATATATATATATATATATATATATATATATATATATATATATATATATATATATATATATATATATATATATAGACAGCAAAATATAAATAAACATGTATGCATACATATACAGATATATCTGTATATAGTAATGTAAATATATATATATATATATATATATATATATATATATATATATGTGTGTGACTGTAAATATACACATCTATATAGCTAGGATATGATACAGCTATTATGAGTAACATATATTCACAGGCCATGCATATGGGGGTGAAAGGTCCAATAAACAAACGTGTAACACATAGCATCAACTCCCCCCACCCTCCAGCTAGGCCAGTGAGACATACAGACACACAATAAAGGTAAACACACCACTGCTTCCCAGACCCCTGGCAAGATACTACCAGTGGGAGAGACCTGCCAGGTCTAATCTTGAAACATAGACATTGATGTCCCTTGTGGGACACCAAAAATTAATGATCAGAGGCAGTCCTGGTAATGAATTATCATACCAGCCTGTAGATGTACATGGACCAGCAGGTTGTGCAAGCCTGATAACCCATGGGCTGACACAACATACGACATGTGTCCCGACACGGTGAGAGTGGGCAGTGTGTAGTGGTGTGTTTATATCCCACCTGCACCCACAGTAAGGATGAGTGCTGTAGAGGAGTGGCAGGTGGGGGAACTATGGGCATGCAATTATGGGCCTAGGCATGCAGGTGTTGGCTGGCAAAGTCGTATTAGGACCACCCCGGGGATGTAAGTAATATTCCGAAATGGGCATAGCTGACGCCCATACCTCTCAATCCCTAAGGTTATATCCACTGGACAGGACATACACCAATGGGGACCATACCTCTGAACTGTCCCCGATTTCCAGGGACGTCCCAGATTTCGACTCAGCTTCTAACTCTGCCCCACTTAATCCCTCCTAAAACTAGTGACATTTGGAGGAAAGGTGGTGAATTACACGTAATGAATAACGACAACAATTAAGAGTTATAAACATAATTTACCTCAGAAAATGTGTATGAATTCATATGCTATGAGTCTGTAAATGTGTCAGGTTAATAGCACCAATAATTTAAATGTGTCCCTGATGTTGTTATGCTGTGTTCCTGATTCAGTTTGCATATTTCCCCAATCGTATGAGAGGTCTGATAGGGACAGAAAGCACATATTCCACTGACAACCTTAGAAAGATGACAGAAAATTAGGTATGCAATAGCATGACTCGGCTGAAGGATGTGGGTTCCAAAACCCAGTTACTTGTTTGTATTGAAGAGTGTCAGTTCCCATGTATTAGCC
This sequence comes from Protopterus annectens, assembly GCF_019279795.1. Lineage (NCBI taxonomy): Eukaryota > Metazoa > Chordata > Ceratodontiformes > Protopteridae > Protopterus > Protopterus annectens. Next base: position 910,119,025 of record NC_056743.1, on the reverse strand, counting down.
AGACGGGTGCAGATTGTAAGAGGAACACACCAATAATATGAATCAAACTCTGGATAGGCCATGGATTCCGTACAGTCGAACTGCATGCTGTCGCCTAATGGGCAGCCATTCCCGATACTGTAGACATGTAATCCGATGTAATAGGCATCACAAGGTGATATCATAGTCCTCACTCCCATGCAGGGAGCGTGAGTGTCAGATGCAAACACCAAATGCAATGCATTTGCAAGTGCGGGAGCAAGCGGGTGTAAGCCTGTTTGGCCGCCATTATGCGAGTATTACACTGGTAAAGCAATGTAGAGGCTAAATGAGTGTAAGAAACTGTAACCAGAGGTTAGCATTGCTTAGCACCTTGCAAACCCACGCACACCCGTTCACAACTGCTTTAATGTGCCTTAATCACACCGTATCCAATGGCCTTGTTCTGCCCAGCAACTAAATAAACGGCCTCTGCAAGGCTCGAAACCAGGACCCTGCACACACACACCTATTGTGATTTACCACTAAGCCATGGCAGATATACAGACATCGGACCTTATCACAAACATATCATCCAGTGCAGTCATTCAACAGTTTAGGAAATGTATTCCATCATGTAGATGTATGTGTGAGTGTTTATGTCCAGCATATAGATACATACAAATATACATATATATCAGGAACATCCCATGTGACAACAAAGCATTACAAAGGAATGAAAAGGGAAATACCAGCAATGCCTGTATTATGTAGTGGTGTCCTATGTAATATCCAGACTCCCTCAGACAGACATGTGTCAGTCATACATGCAAACATTTGTACATTGGCCATATACATCATTCTGTGCATGTTATTTACATTAACACAACAGTTCTTGTCCAATTATTATGTGAGAACAGTACTCTTGCAAAATGCTGTGTGCATCATCATCATGATAAAGGTACATGGGGTAACCATAGAGGGACTGGTAGTGTTGTGTGTACAATGGAGTCGTCTACATCACGTCTACCTGGGACATTTAGGAGTCATGTGCATACTAGGATCGTGCACCTAAGAGAAAGGGGTGAGGACAACTGAAGTATGTTGTGATGCGTATTAAAAGGGTTACATGTGTCCAGTGGACACGTGTGAAATGGACAGCTATGTATGGGGCAAATGTTCTAGGAACCGATTGGCCATTTGTTTCCGTAGGGTGAGAGTGGGATGTGGGGGAAGGAGAGTAGGTATGCTGGTGGAGGATAGGTAGGGTAGGATGACAGACAAGACAGCATACAGGGTCAGTATATGACACATGTGGGGTATACACCTCGAACGAGGAGGGGTGTTCGACATTCACAAGCCCATTAGCACCCAGATGGAAGCAGTGGGATGGAGGTCCCCAGCCATGGGCAGCCACCACTGCAGCAAAACAGCTGCAAAGGTGGCAGTGCTGGGGGCTGTCTAGGAGGGGCAGCCTCACCCTGTAAATGTGACACTCTGCCCTTGAGCTGGCATATCTGGCCTCAAAACCCCTTATTGAACCCCCTACGCACCATGTCTGGGACTGTACGACAGCGGATATGTCTCTGTCTGGACCTGCTCCCAGGGGAGACAAGTCTCATCCTCAGTGGCGGTACCACCAGAAGGCAGTGCAGAGCCAACAGAGGTGGAGTTCCAAGGCTGGGCCCCATATGTGCTGGTGCTGGTGCCGGTGCCATGGCCAGTTGAAGTGGGAAAGGAGGTTCTGCCGGGACCTCCAAACTCATACAGCCTATGGTGTTGCAGTTTAAACACAGATATGGCTTAGTAATAGTCAACAGCATTCAGGATTACTTACAACAGCATGCATAGATATGACCATCAACCCAACACAACAGATGGTATACATTTGCAGAGAGAGCACAACACATGCATATATACTGCATGACATCTGTACAATGTGTAGAAGACTTGTGACTGCAGCTATGAACAGTGGCCCATTATTGGCATGTCACTGAGAACCCCAGACAGTGTTTATCATACCACTGTATCATGTGACATATGTCAAGTCAGGGATGCGATGGCAGTACCTCATCACTATCACCATGTACTGGCTGTAATCCTCACACTATGATCCTGCTGTTCACAGATGGGTGTTCAGTGAGTAACACAGGAAACAAATGGTTCCACACACTGACCAGTCCACGGATGGCCCTACAGATGGGGGTCCCTCACAAACAGAGCACTGTCTTGTCAGTTTTAAAACATGCAGAATAGCTATTACCACACACACCTTGTTAAACAGGCAGTTGTCTCAATGAAGCATAGCTACACTTACATGCTGTAGTCATGTCTGGCACATCACCCTCCTGTCTTTAGGCTATTTCCCACTGTGTAGGTTGTTTGAGGAACATCCAGATATCATCTGCGATGCCGTTTACCAAAACCAGATCCAGGTACCACTCACAGCGGCTGTCATGGGCAAACACCAACATGATGTTCCTAGATATTGTACTATGTTTTTCATGCAAATGGCTATGGGAACATCATTGCAGCTGTCCCACATGCAATCAGCTAGAGGAGGACTGCAATAGGTGCAGAGGCCATCACCCGAACATGACCATCACTTACAATACACAAGCTGCTGCTGAGCAGGTGTACACCTCCACATCCACCAGAGAGTGTGTGGGAGGGACAGACAGAGGCAAAGTACATCAGAGAAGGGCTTGGATACTAAAGCCTAAGCATCATCTGTCACACACCTACCAGTACAGGGGTTCAAACCCCTGACTGACTAGTCATTACTATTACAAGTGCATGAAGTTACTCCATGTGCCACAAAGCTGATATGTTGGTGTGCTGTAAGAACATATATGTGTGTTGGTGTGCGACATCTGCAACAGAGATATAGTAGACAGACATTAGATGTAGCACACATGGTTGTCCACATGAACGGATGTCATTGTCAACACAACCACACTCTCTAATGGACTCACATTGACACTCTTTGCCAGGCCCACAAATACACTCCCAAACCACTTAGTTTGCCACACTGCAGTAAAGCACAGGTACTACATGTACCACAGGGGATATCTCAAGGTTCTATGGGCTATGGCATGTGAAAGTGTTTGACATCTATCGGTATGCCAATGGGAGTTATACTGGAAGCGACTGTGGTTGGGAGCATCATACCCCACATGCAGACACAAGGTGACAGTACTGACATGCATGTGTGCATTGCTTCATGGGTGTGCAGTGGTTGGCTGTGCAAGATGGCTGTACAAGGCTGGGTGAGCGGTAATCCTTGGCATCCCGCCACCCGACAATGGTGTGCAGTGTGGTACAGGGGTGTAGTGCTGCAATGTCCCACATAGATGGGTATTGTATGAACTGTCCTGACATCCTGGTTACCATTGTGTATGCCCATAGCATTGCAATGCATGTCGTGTCTGTGTTTGATAGTCCTTGACATGGACATTGCCTGGGATGTGCATGTCCCACAATAATGTACAGTGACATGTACAGGTGTACCTGGTTTGGCTGGCACATGTTGTGTACACAGATCATTATCCTGCGATATGCCAATACTGGCCTGGTGTGGCAGAACCTGCTTAAAGTCAGCAGATTGACCCTGCACCTGCATTGATAGCATGATACAGGTATTCCCTGGTGTCAGTGGCATTGGTCCATACAGGGCACATGTTTAAGGCATTGTATGGCCTCTGTGGATCACATTTGATGGCATCACATATGTTGCAGGCATCCAGTGGGGAACATAGTGAAGGCACATTGTCCGCAATTATGTGCCTATTGTACTGCTGTACAGGGTGCCATGCCCTCTGTAGCCCACTGCAATCACACCATGCCTACTATCTGTCATCAATGTGCAGGTTACTAGCAACATAGCGGGATATTCTAGGCAAGTGTGCTTGTGTATGACACATGGGTTTAGGATGTATTCCGGGTAATAGTAGGGTTGCATACTTTGTTTACCAGGCCTTTTGCCAGATGTAGGGGTATGGCTTGTCAACACAGTCCCTTGACTGACTGACATGTGTACTCCTCGTGAGGTAGACATTGTGACATATAAGGCGGACACCATATAGGAAAACTACAAAATCCACTCCCCAACATGTCCAGTGGTTAGACACTCACAGCCACCTCCACACAGGGTCTGACAGTCAAACACACACACCTGCCATATTCTGGAATAGAACCCCTACCTAACTAGTGTATCACACTACAGCATTATGCAGTCACACCACACGCTACAGAGATTAATGGGTTACAGCACTCCCAGAGGTGTATGTCTAGGTGGGTGACATTAGCAGGATTGCCAAAGGTGTTCATGTGAATTGTAAAGCGTGTGCATACTCTAAAAAGCATAGTTCCTGTCTCAGGCAGACAGAGACACACACACAGTTGGTCTCTCTTGGAATAGAACCCCTACCTAACTAGTTTATCACACTACAGCAATACGCAGTTACAGCACACGCTACGGAGAATACAGGGTTACAGCGGTCCTAGAGGTGTATTCCTAGGTGGGTGACATCAGCAGGATTGCAAAGGTGGTCATGTGACTCGTAAAGAGTGTTCATACGCTAAAAAGCACTGTTCCTGTCTCAGGCAGACAGAGACACACACACACACACACACACACACACACACAGTTGGTCTCTCTTGGACTAGAACCCCTACCTAACTCATTTATCACACTACAGCAATATGCAGTTTCTGCACATGCTACGGAGAATACTGGGTTACAGCAGTCCCAGAGCTGTATACGTAGGTGGGTGACATCAGCAGGATTGCCAAAGAAGGGCATTCCAAGTGTACCGCGGGTTGTACATGTCTGTTACCTGCTGCTTACTGTCACGAAAACACAATTACACCTGCTTAAAAGTGTCTTATGCAGTCCTAATTGACAGTATTAACAAGGCTTGCAGGTCTCGAACCCTGGACCATGCACACTGAGGTCACTGGACATACCACTAAGCCATATGGGTTGTACACATGTTGCATGGAGTCTATAATGCACATCCTACTACAGGTATTCCATAGTACTGAAAACAAATGGGACAGTCCCTTTGTGTACATATGTATAGTACCCTTGAATGTACTGTACTCTGTGAAACAACAAAGGCAAGTCTACATCTGTACAACTGTCATACCTACATATATATATATATATGCACCTATGGGATGTGTACACATACATATATATATATATATATATGCATATACACAGACATATATATATATATATATATATATATATATATATATATATATATATACACACACACACACACACACACACACACACACACACACACACACACACACACACACACACACACACACACACACATCTGAATGCCCTTTGTGACACAGAAGGGTTCCAAAGGAACTGACGTGTACACAAAACAGAGGCATCTCTTGTGTTATAACATTTAAATCATAAGCAGTTCACCAGAGAAGGGATGGTTGTTGTGTATGTGGAGTTTAGGGTGGGGAATGATGGCTAATGTAATCTACCCCGGGGATTATGGAGTTAGGGTGGGGGAATAATGGGTATGGACCTACACCCCAGTGACCACTTCTGTGTCACTGCTCGACAGTGGCACAGGAAAATAACATACCCAACTGTAGTCATGCTTGACTGTGTATTCTTTACCATTCCTATGTAATACTTTGTAGACACCGGTCACCACAGATGGCTACCATGGTGTGCTAAAAGACATTACATATGTGTATGCCTGGCTACAGGGTAAGTCACACACACAAACACGCACACACTTGCCAGTATTGTGCATACACGTCTTGCCTATGTACAGGAAACTAGTACAGTGGTATGCAGTTGGGGAATGTGCCACAGAACACATACAATTACACTTACTGATTCCATGTCTGAGCTTGGTGACATCACAGGACCGATTACTTGCAGTGGGGAGGGGGGAAGAGAGAGGTATAGCAGTTGACAAGAATAAAGGCCAGTGCAAAAGGAGGTATCTCTTTGGAATGCAGCAAAACCCGTTGCCATGACAGGATGCAGACACAAATACATACACACAACCACACTCAGCCTATGCTGAGACACACACTCAGCCATTTGCTGAGACACACACACACAAACACACTCAGCCATTTGCTGACACACACACATGCACACAGTTGCCAGTAGTGGGATCAGAACTCCCGCCTATCTAAGGATCACTATTGCAGTACTATGCAGTTATGAGATGTGCCACAGAGATTACACATCCCAAGTCAGTCAGACTGCCCTTCTACAATTGAGGACAACAACAGGGAGACTGACAGTCATGAAGTACATAGCTGTAGACCTGTGTGTTTAAAGTAGGTGTCCATTACAACCTGTATGCACAAACAAGACACACCATCTGCAGGTAGGCCTGAGAGGTATAGTTGTAGCACAACAGGAACCTGAACTGAAGTATGGCCATCTGCGGAATGGACAACTACTATTACTATACAGGGTTACAGTGGGCATGCTCTTACACTTAGTAGCACAGGGCCGTTTGGGACGCACTATGACTATAACTACACAAGGTTATACTGGGCATGCTCATACACTTAGTAACAAAGGGCTTGTTGGATGCACTGACTCAAATTACACAAGGTGGCAGTGGGTATGCTCATACTCTTAGTAGCACAGGGCTGTTTGGGATGCACTCCGATTCTAACCACTGAAGGCCACAGTGTGCATGCTCAAACACTTACATGTACAGAACACATTGTAATGGACTCCTATTGTAAACACACAGGTTTACAGTTAGGTACATCTTACCTGTCAATATATATGCACATCATACTGGTTTACTACCTGATACCTGTATGTGGCCTGTAAATTATATATCTGTGTCTGTGCTGTGTGATACACATGCATACATGTACATGAAGTACTGACATATATATGTTACGTATACACATTCATGCATGTGTGAACATGACAGACAATATGTTACCTGGGTCGCACAGGTGGATGCTACCTACAGTATGTATCACACACCTTGCTGCCCTGAAAGGCATACATTGATAGCAGGTTGTGGACAGTGGCATTATACGTGGAACAATGGCATGTGCAAGCATAATGTGTGAGCCACCTTGTGTAATGGTACTGAGGTGCAGGTGACAAGACGACATCACCCAGCTGCGGTAGTAGTTGTCATTATTAGCAGGACTGCTACCCTAAGTATATCTCACATTGGTCATATACACAAGTTCTGCCACTGTCTGTCACCTTACATGAGGCATTTTCTACCAAGCACATTAATGCCATGGGCAGTGATGTCATGGTACTGGTGGCAACTGCTAGACCAAAACAATGAGCCAGTGTCCTGCTGTTATTATGAGGTTGTCCAGTGTCTGTCATTCCAGGCTGTCATGACCGAACGACGAGCCTTCAACACAGAGCAAATGCATCCATGTTGCACGTGTGTGTGGATAATACCTAGGTCTCATTTACCCATATAGCCACATTCCAAGGCAAATGTCCTACACACAGAAATAACACCCTGACACCTACATGACAATTGCATTGGATGCTTATGCTAACCCGTGCCAGATGTGTGGCTTTAGTAATCCATTTGCTCAATGTAGAACCTACAATGGGGAATACCGACATCTGTTCAGCGAGGATCACCTGGCTGAAGGCTCTGTAGTGCACAATTGCACTACCACCATATAACTCAGACCCAGACATGTGGGCCATAACAGAGGTATGGACCATACCAGGTGGTGGTGTACACATATTCATAAAGGCTACTCACATGTAAAGACCACTACTCCAACATAACGCATCACAGATGAGTCAGGTACAGGTGACAGTGGCAAATGTTGCATTCTAGATTGTATCGTCATATACATCTACCATCTTGTTCCCAGACTACCAACACACATCCATATGTGGTATGACATAGTATGGTAGACCACCAGATAACCCTTGATTGGTGGACTGTACCTAGGCCTACATCAACTGTGCAATGTACCCATGTACAGACACAGCTGCATAATGTGTTATGCAATGCAATAATACCACTGTTTGTAACCTGCTTAGTTATACACATACCAGGGTCCCTCGGATGTTGTCAGCATTAACACAGTTGACTGTTGCTGTACACCAGTAAGCAACACCCTCATAGTTGGATATAATCTAACCGTACCTGCTCTGGATCTGTACATCCCACACTCATACAACATATATTACATTACCATAGCTTTCATTTACCTTTCTACATACAGGTGGCTACAGTCATTACACACATGCACATGGCAGATAGCATGCTAACAGTAAATAAGGTTCAATATCTATGTTGACAGAGGTAAGAGCCTCTCTCTACTGGTCACCCATGACACCTATCATATCATACAACACCCAATGTGGCATGTATGTCT